>NC_056741.1:174460629-174603129 GCF_019279795.1 Protopterus annectens | reverse complement strand
CACACACACACACTCACATATACTTAAAACAAAAACAGTAAATGTCATAAATGCAGTTCATGCCGCATAAACCAAAATACTCAAACCCCAAAGAAAATACACCACCACATGCACTGTGACATGTAACAAGGTTGTTTGAGGGCAACAACCTCCCTGTACCCCATGCTGCAAGTTGAATGAGCCTCACTTCTGCTACTTATATATGTCAATGTCAAGATCACACACCAGAGGAGAAATCAAACATTCCTATCCCACCACAGGTTTACAAATTCATAAGTGTATAGCAGGCTAATGTACAACTCAAATATGATCCACAAGCTTTATGTTTTACACAGTTATATAGGGGGTGACTTTTGGTTATGACATGATTTACTGGCTGCCTCTGTACATCATAGACACAGATGCCGGATAAGGGATGAATTTCCAGTTTCCTGTCCGATGATCTAAGCTACACTTAAATAGGGTTAGGTTGGGACTTTGTTTCACATGGATTGGAGCCTATTCTAGAGGAAGAGAATCCTCTGAAATACATTTCTGCCTCTCCAACATGTCCTATGTCTCAAGATGCTGTATAGCTTTTGAATGAGTAAAAGATGAAAGATGGACACAAATGGCCTGTAAGCCAGGCATCAATTGCCTATCAGTAATCTGTAGGAGGCCGAGTACAGAGATAGGACTTTGGTGCAATATGTGTCAAACATGGTGTTTACATCCTGTATTCTTTATCTAAGGAACTTCTGTGGACATTTCAGTTGCTACATGTAACTGGTGATGTACTAACCAAGGGGGGTTATACTCTTATGATGGGTCTAACGAGAGTAGAGTACAGTGGTATGATGACTTCCCAGGACCTAGTTGCTATGCCCTTACGTATAAGTTGAGCAAGATAGAAGGATTTTCTCACTACCTTGGACACACGTTGGTTGAAGGCTACATTACTATCTATATGAGTTCCCAGATTCCTGACTAGTGTGCCAACTCTTAGGGGTGTTTTATTGATAATGCATTTTCCTGGTTGTCTGCCTTCCCAAAAGGTAATATAATGCAATTTCTGGCGTTGATTTTTAAGCCATGGCATTGGCACCCATTTTTTGTCTGTGTTAGACCTTCCAGTAGGATGTTTATATCTTGGGTTGATTCTACGACTGCTACCACTTTTCCATCAACATCTGTTAGGGGCCTTTCACATTGGCTTTACCTTTTGAGATGTAGATGCCAAAGATGAGTGAGCACAGCATGGAGCCCTGAGGGACTCCATCAGTGACTTGCCTCTTTTTGGAGGTGGTCACTCTGATCCTTACCTTCGGAGTCCTATCAGTCAGCCAGCTGCTTATATAGTGTATTATATAGGAATGTATGCTTAATTCCATAAGTTTGTTAGCAATGCCTGAGTGGGAAATTGTACCAAATGTCTCAGCCAGC
This sequence comes from Protopterus annectens, assembly GCF_019279795.1. Taxonomy (NCBI): domain Eukaryota; kingdom Metazoa; phylum Chordata; order Ceratodontiformes; family Protopteridae; genus Protopterus; species Protopterus annectens. The sequence continues at coordinate 174,601,707 of NC_056741.1, read as the reverse complement.
CAAAACAAAATACCCACATCAATTGCCTTGGTTACTTTTTCAAAGTCCACCAAGTTAAGTAGGCATTACCTTCTTTTGACAAAGCCAAACCGGGATGTATCCAGTGTATATAGGACTCCACTGACTTTCTTTATCAGTTCTATGATAAATCTTTCCATTTGCTAAAAAGATTAGTCAGACTAATGGGTGTGTAGCTCCTGGAAGCCATTTATGATCTTCTCTTATGAAGTGGGATGACTTTTACAGTTTTCTTTTCTCATGGAAGAAAGCCTGTTTTGTGACTATAGTTAAATAATGACTCCAATTGCCCTGATATGTCATATTCTAGGCTATTTATGAAGCATCACTATGAACCAAAGTCCAAAGTACTCAACAAATAAACGAATCCACCCAGAATGAAAGCGGACAACTCCAGCAGCACAATTCAAATGCTTTTAATAATAGTCCCGCAGACAAAACACTCCACATTAACGCTCTTATTAAATACTGTGTTTTCGTCCTCTCAAAGAATAGGACTTCATCAGATAATAATTAACTTACGTAATTAACACTTTATATATGATAAAACATTCAAATTCAACCTATCCTAAAACAGTGCATTTGTAGTTATCAAATCAGGCTGCTATGGCTCATAAATATTAAAAATACATATCAAAATATGAAACCTCTAGTATGAGTACACACTAACTGGTCAATGGTGTTTGTATGCACAATCTCCAAAAATCTGTGTGCTCGCACATTTGAGGCCACATTGGATTCTCAGTTCATAGAGGGTAATTAAAGTCCCCATGAGTAGGGTATATGATTGGATAGTAAGTGTCTTCTGTAGATCTAAGTATGGACTGTGAGTTTCTTGGAACATGACCTTTAACTGACAAGGTAGTGGACTTTATCTATGGTGATCTGTAAGTGGAGAAACTCCAGCATGTCATCCTTTTTAACCAGCTAAGAAGTATACTTTTTATTGACGTATACTGAGACATCTCTACTATTAACTCCCCTCTCTGGAGCTAGCTACTGGTCTAAAAGTGTGGAAGGCACTGCACTGAATCATTGCACTGTCAGGGTATTCTACTACGGCTTTAAACCATGTCTCAGTAACTGCACAGATGTTTATGTTCTCAAGGGTGAGGAGGCCTTGGAGGAAGTGTAGATTTTTGTTTAGTATCCTAGTACTGAGCAGTAACAATTTCAGGTACAGTTGAATTGAATTTACCATGTTGGTAGATTTGTCAATTTGGCATTGCCTAAGAAAGGCTCTGTGGGGTGGATAACGTTTTATGCAGTATTCAAAAACAATGTGATCTGTTAACCATGTTCTCATATGCTGACAAATATTGCATCTGCTTAAAATGACCCCAGAAACTCAATCATTTTTGTTCTTATTATTGCATCATCTTCACTGAAAGTAATATGCTGCTCAATGCTAGGGTCATACCAGCCTGAGACACAGAGTCTAAGAGCACCATAGTGTTTCTCTTCATATACTCTACTTTTGCTATTAGGCTGCTGGTATGTTGTACTTCTCCCCTAATTCAAAGCTCCCTCATTTACAGTTATAAGGCTTACCCCAAAACACTATCTCTGTGATGGAAACCTCCCAATTTTGCTACAGAAACCATTCTACACAAAAGAGCCTATCAACAAATAATGTTAAGCTAATCCAAAGCTCCCTCATTTATGGGCATAAAACTTACCCTAGAAGACTGCCTCCATCACTGAAACCTCCCCATTTTGAAGTCCAGAAAACAGTCTACATGAAAGAACCTAAAAACAAGTAATTTTAAGGTTGTGTCTGAAACTATAGCTAGCTGAAGAGCACACCACCTTGGTCAGCAGAAGGGTAGCTATTTACCCTTGTTGTCCTTTTCAGACCCCCTCAAACAATAGTCCTGTTAATTGGCATATCCTTGCTGTAACCCTCTAATAACTTACAATTACTATTTGTAAAACCTACTATGCTAAAAAATTCACCGTCTATAACCCAAAACTACAAAAAGAATAAAATAAAAAAAAAACTTTCTAGGCTGTAGTAATTTTTTTTAAATAGGTAGCTAAACAGATTGTTTTTTGTGCTTACCTTTCTCACTGGCTCTTCCCACTTCATTCACCCTCACTCCACTCAGGCTCATTCTGCTCCCCTAACCTACCCCCATTTCCCACCCAACCCCTATCCCTACTTTTATAGTTAACCACTGGATACTCCTCCCATTTCAACCATCCTATCACTGCACTACTACCATGCCTTATTAATTAATTATTCACTCTAAACTATCCACACACCAATCCTTTCACTCACTAGTTACATACTTCAACCCAGATATCCAAATCAATTCAATATTTCTTTATTTCAAGTAGAAATAAAATGTCCTATAAACACACTATATTATGTAGCCTACTCATTATTGTATACCTTTATATGTGCTACCAAACTCAACATATGACCATCATCTTACAAATGAGTAAACACAAAACAAATAAACCACTTATGACATCCAAAACTATCCGAAGTTTAAGCACGAAACTGCACCATATCTGTTAAGCTCTTTAATAGTATCCAATTCTTTTCATCTGATACAAAGATCAAACTTCTTCAGACAAACAAGTTTAAAAATTAAAATCAAACTGTTTTTAAAAAGTGAACAAAAAACACACATGGTCACAGTGGTCATATCAAATTTAGGTTAATGAATATTTAATTACTTTTCTCCATTGTGACTCACAAAACCACCCTTAAACTTCAATTACACATTCAAAAACTGAACATACCCTCTCAGCTAATGCTTAAGTTTACTTATCAGTTATTATTTAACTGAGTATTACCAGATGTCATCGTAAATACCCAAAATAAGAACATTAAAAAAAATTTTTTACAAACTCATCTAAACCCATATTTCATCCTAATGTTTTAAACTAGGCACATATACAAGTTATAAGTTAAAAACTGTGTTTAAACATCGATCTAATACACTCAGAGTGTTTTAACTGTTTTATGAATGAAGATACTGTGACTTACACTTTCTGCCCTGAAACATACCTTCCTGTGTGGACCTAGTTTGTGGTGTCTAATACCAAAGACAGCTAAAACCACTTAGTTGATTAAATAAAAAATTCAATTGATACCAGAAATATAGAAAACCTTTTAAGTGTTGAAAATAGGTTATCAAAATAATGCATCAGGATGTTAGCCCCCCCCCCCCATTTTAATGCATACTTTAAATTGAGGAAATATTAATCCAGGAAGCTTACCTTGACAAACTCTTTAACTTTAAGATACATTTAATTGAACAAACATCATTCAGTCCCGGACTTTTATATGCATTCAGTTTAATCTGCCAGAGAACCTCTAGTTCTTCCAGCCTCAGATTATCTGGTCCTCCTCTAATGTTAGAGAGAACTTGGTCTATTGCTGAATACTTAAATGTATGGTCCGGTTCCGTGGGTTTGTGTTTAGCCAATGCATTGTCCATCTTCCCTTTACTAATTGCATACTGGTGTTTGTAAATACATTCACGCAATCTTCATTCAGTCTTGCCTATATAATAGGCAGGACATTGATAGTAAAGGGTGATCTTACTTCTATGAACTTGCAGAACCTATAGGCTTCACATCTACTCATCCCTAACATATTAAATTTCCTATCAATTTTAACCTCAAGTAGTTTTTTTAAGTTAGGTCCCCTTTTGTACATAATCCTAGGTGGTCCTTCTAATTTCTGGAATAAATCCGTATCACTACTGATTAAGTCCCAGTTCTTGTTTAATATATGTCTCACCGTGTCACTATCTGCATTAAATGTAGTAATTAAACTCAGTGAAAGACCCCCTAATGTATCTTTCCTAGCAATTATTCTTGCAGTGCTGTGCTCATTAACATCATCAATGTGACCATACCTACTTGCCCCTAAGATAGGGAGGTAAATCCCTTTGTTTCTTTTAAGTTTAACCTCCAGTGTCAAAGAGTCAATTAATTTCATAGGGTAACCCCTACTAGTAAACATTTCCTTAAGAGTTGCACATTCCATCTGAAAATCCTCTTCTAGTGTGGCTATCCGTGATGCTCTAAAAAGCTGGCCCTTAACAACTGAATGTTTTTGGTGGTAGGGGTGGTTACTCGTAAAGTGCAAAAAGGAGTTGGAATAGGTACTCTTCCTATACACCTTTGCCACATATACTTGGTTGAAGACATCCTTCCTTAGGTTAATGTTTAAGTAACTTATCTCCTCCTTATTAAAATTGAATGTAAATTTAAGGAAGCTTGTAGTATTATTAAAGTAATCAACCAGTACTTTAGCTTTCTCTAAATTGCCTTTGATGATGATAAATATATCATCCAAAAAGTGGGCATAGAAAAAAACTTCCTCCCTTATTTTGTTAACTGTGAAGATAAATTCTGATTCCCATTGGGCCATGACTAGGTTAGTTACACTAGCACCACATGGTGATCCCATGGCCACTCCTATCTTTTTCAGGTAATACTCTTTATTAAAAAAAAATATATTGGAAAAGATTAAATCCAATAGTTCCATAACCAGTTCTACCTCGTTTTTAGCTGCACCCCTTAGAATTAGCCTATCTCTGATCCAATCCATTCCAACGTCATATGGGATAGAGGTACACAGGTCCCTCATGTCAATTGTCAGGAATCCATGGTCCCTATCAAATTGTACTTGGTCTGTTTTCTGCAGTAATGGCCATGAATCTCTACAAATCTGTTTTTCATGTACCAAATATTTTCTTCAGAATTGAATCCACTAATTTAGTGCAGGAGTAGGTAATAGAGTTCCTAGCATCAACCAGCAGTCTCATAGGTGGGTTCAACAAATCCTTATGAATCTTGGGGATACCAAATAGCACAGGTGTTCGAGGGAACAGCATACTCAAATAATTATATCTGGTTACATCAATCCTGCCCTCTATGAAGAGATCTTCTATCTGACTCCTGATACATTGTTGAGCTACGTTAAGCTCATTTAAGGAAGCCTTTTGATATGCCTCCATAGTCAGAATACTCTCCATATGTGCAGTGTAATCCCAATTATCCATTATAGTTAAACCCCCTCCCTTGTCCGGCTTAGCTACCCTCACATCAGCTGCACTTAATGAGATAAGGGCTTCCAATTCTTGTTTAGTAACATTTGATTGATTGTTTGGCGCAGATATATACCTGTTATTACCTCTACTAGAAACAGACTGCAGACCTAGTTCACATAGTCTTTCAAATGACTGCAAGGTTGGATGGTTAGGTGGATTAAACGTACTCACTATGCGTAAAGGGTCATTCACATTGTTGAAGTTATCACCTAAAAGTGCCTTCAAGGTTAATTTCCCGATATAACACTTAAAGTCAACAATTGTTCTAGGTAAGTTCATATTACACCTAGGAACAAAGGTATACCCTTCCGACAGTAGTTCAATTAGTTACGGTGCAACACCAAATGAAGAAAAGTTGAATATCTTAAAGTCACCATTAGTTAATATATCCAAGTTACCAGTAGGGTATAAACCTAATGTTTCCATTTGTAAAACTTCTGTTTGTTCTTCCTGTTCAGTTCCTTGGTTTGCTGTTTGGGTACTGCCCCCAGTTGATTGGGTGCCAGAAAATTTGGTTGACCCTGGGCATTAAGTATGGTGTCAGGATTTATGTTGTAGCCTTGGTTCCTAATTCTGTCACTTCTCCTGACCCCACTGGGTCCTAAATCTCTGGTCAGGTCAAATACTTGGTTCACCCTCTGTCACAGTACTTCCTTCATTAGTGGACCGTTCATTAATTTGCTGATTACTATTAGGGGCCCACTGTTGTGAAAGTGGTGGCAGTAGGTAGGCGGTACCCATATCTTATGCTAGCTTGTCCCACTGCAACTTTTTTACCTTATTGGCCTTCAATTTAAACAAGAATTGGTCAATACTACTGAAAATTCTACTGTAGTCAAACTGGTGAATGCAATATCCGTTTTAATCTCATTGTCCAAAACTGCAACCTCATTTGAAATTGCCTCAACCCATAAAGTATAAAGCTTCACCATTAGTTCCATCAACTCTATTCCCTGCTTGTCAAATAGATTAATTAAATCCAAATGAAAAGGTGAATTACCTTCAAGTCCCATAGGGTATTGATGTTTCTGTAGTCCTTTCGGTACCATCCCCTGTTTAATGCATTCCTTAAAATACTGTATCTCCAATTGCAATTTCTTTAGTTTGAGCAATTTCTGGTCTAGGTTATTTAATTTGTCTACAATTGTGACAAATGTTCCATTGGTCTCCTCAGTTCCTCCAGCTGGATGACCCTGTTCAAGAACAGATGCGCCAAACGATAAACCCGCTATGCCATTGAACCAGTCTTCCAGTACTGGGACATTTATAAGCCCTGAGGTCTGTCTTGGCAGATTAGGGTTGTTAGTTACACCTCCATTCATCACAGCCCTTTCTGCATTAGTGTTCCATTGAAAAGCAACTCCCATCATATCTTTAATATGTCCCTCCCATCTGTTCACTGCAGGGACCTGTGTATTGTTTAAGGGTACGTTGACTGAATGATTATCCCTGGACTGCTGTTCCAGTATTTCCATCCTTGTGGTCAAGGAGCCCACCTTTTGTGTGAGCACTTCCAGCAATGCCATCAAGTTAGCATTCACCTCACGCACCCTCAGTTGAGAAAACAGGTTCGGACTTATCACAGAACCGGACGCCATAACAAACTCTTGCAAATGACTAAACACAAAACAAATAAACCACTTATGACATCCAAAACTATCCGGAGTGTAAGCACGAAACTGCACCTAATCCATTAAGCTCTTTAATAGGATCCAATGCTTTTCATCTGATTCAAAGATCAAACTTCTTCAGACAAACAAGTTTTAAGTTAAAACCAATTAAAAGTATGCATTAAAATAGGGGGCTAACATCCTGATGTATTATTTTGATAACCTATTTTCAACACTTAAAAGGTTTTCTATATTTCGGGTATCAATTGAATTTTTTATTTATCCACTAAGTGGTTTTTAGCAGTCTTTGGTATTAGACACTGCAAACTAGGTCCCCACAGGAAGGTATGTTTCAGGGCAGAAAGTGTAAGTCACAGTATCTGCATTCATAAAACACTTAAGGCACTTTGAGTGTATTAGATTGATATTTAAACACAGTTTTTAACTTATAACTTGTATATATGCCTAGTTTAAAACATTAGGCTGAAATATGGTTTTAGATGGGCTTGTAAAACATTTTTTTAATTTTCTTATTTAGGGTATTTAAGATGGCATCTGGTAACACTCAGTTAACTAATGACTGATAAGTAAACTTAGGTATTAGCTGAGTGAGTATGTTCAGTTTTTGAATGTGTAATTAAAGTTTAAGGGTGGGTTTGCACGTCACAATGGAGAAAAGTAATTAATTAACTCAGTCACCATGTACGCTGTTCCTTGCGGCAATGAAACGCCTCTACTGGTGCATTAATCTGCATTTGGACTGTTTATAAAAGTAATTAATTATTCATTAACCTAAATTAGATAGGACCATTATGACCATGTGTGTTTTTTGTTCACCTTTTAAAAACAGTTTGGTTTTAACCACCAACAACCTTTTCACTACCCCCATAACCCAACAACCAACTATATTATTACTCCACACCTATACAATTACTCAATTACTGATCTCATTCAAATATGTTCATTCAATATACCAAACTTACTGCATAAATATACTAAACTCATTATAAAACTCAGGCACCTATTCCTAGTTATCTCATTACATTTCTAGCCCAAAGGTTCCTGGAGTTCATAAATTCAAATGCCATGGAACAACTAGTCACCGTCCCCACAAGAGGAGAAAATATACTAGATCTCATCATCATCACGAACATGGGGACAAATGCTCACACTTGGAATATCTCCCTCATTGGTGAGATCAGATCATATCAAAAACTAATCTCACTCCACACATCCCCCCACCCCAAAGAAACAAAGACCACACCAGCTGTAGACTTCAAAAAGCAAACTTCACACTACTCAAGACAGGTGTGGTATCCTTCAAGCCCCTGAGCCCAATGGAAACCCTTCAACCTGCTGAAGCCCTTACAAATGCCAAATGCCTTCTATGAACACCTTCAATGGATCATGAAAAAAAATCCCAAATAAACCTCCACCACTTCAAGCTGCTGGGTCTGGTGTTTACCAACAGTAATAAAGCCATACACAAAGAGGAGGATAGCTGTGTTAAGCTATTACATGATAGAGCAAAATGGAGAAAACTGATCAAGCTCAACAAGAAACTAACACTTTCTCAAGAAAAAATCCATCATCCAACTTTCACCAAAAAAAGACCATAGATTCAATTGCCATAGATTATCAAGACAATCAGTCATCTAGCTTCAAAGCTCAAAAAAATCCAAATGGAAACTCAAATATAAAATTCATTATACAAAACATGACAAAAATCACTTTCTTGAACACATTCACAGCCAACCCATAAAAGGAGACCTAACGCGCCCCACTTCCCCTCTCTCCCCCACAAGAGATAATCATCCCAAAGCCACTCTCTCTCTGCCTCCCTCAAAACACAAAAATGAAAGCTGCTCTCTAGCTCTAGCTAAAATCTCGGCTCACGGGGACCGATACCTCACCCGTGTGTAATATGAAGAACTAATCGAATCACCTCCTTATTGTGCCCACAGGATATGTGTTTAACTGTGGCAGCTACACCCATGGATAGGTGCCCCAGGTACCCTAAACTGCCTCCCCCCATAAGCTAAACCCGCCAAGCTGGTAATTACCGCTGCAAAGCTAATGAGAGGATGCCTGGTCTGCAAAGCTAGGGAGAGGAGAGATTGGACCCTCATAATTTGGCCAATTGGGTTTGTGCAGAGCCTTTCTTGAACCTTGACTGAAGCTGGTGGGGCTCTTCCAGCTGCCAGGAATGCATTCCAACAGTCCATAAGACTCCTTGCAAACCTTGGCAAGCTTTCACCCACTCCAGGTACTCATACAGCACTTACTAGCCTAGTAAAAGCTTACATAACAAGATGTAAGACAAACTGCAGAAAGGACAGAACCCACACTTCAACTAGTTGCTGTTGCAAGAGGGGTGTCCAAGCTTGGAAGGGGAGTGGAGTCCGGAGAGCCATTGGACAACCCCTGCAGACAAGCAAGTTGAGTACAGAAGGGTCAGGCAGGCATAGGAGGGAGCCCCTATTGTAAGTTGCAAGTGACTGCAAAAGTGGGCAGATGACCAGGAGTATGGTGGACACAGACAAGCAATGACTAGTCTCAAACAAACATATAGCATAGCTCAGACACATGAGCTGCCTCAAAATGCAAAAGAAAATAGTGGCCTACACTTAGCCTGAAAAAAGTGTATAAAAAAGTGTGGGTGGTGTCACATACTAAGCCTTGAAGAACAAGGTAGGGACCTGGGGACCCACATTGACAGGCCCACTTATCACAGTTTGGCCAGCTCACATTTGTTCTCTGGTTTTCGGCATCCTTCCACATTGCATTGCTTGATGAAACATTGGTTCTGTTTCAGATCAAACCTTCTACATTGTGATTCTCTTCTCTTCCAAATCAGGTCAGCGATCCCCATCTACATTACATTTCACTTATCAGACACAGTGTACCTGCCCCAATACCCCAGACCCCACAGACACCTCAATAAAGACCCCAAACCCTCAAAACCCAAAGAATAAAGCCAGAAAAAAGAAACTCAAAAACCAACCTGAACCATACCGTCTGCTCAGAGACAGCCTCTTACCTGACTCCATCTACCATGAGCCGACCGGTGCTAAGCATGACCCTCCACCTCATAAAAACATCCAAATCAAAACCAATAGGCAAGAGAATCAAACCTTAAAACGCCAATAGATAGAGAAACTTGGAGAGGATTTATACGTAGACTCCCCCTGAGGTGGAATAATGCTGTGGAATAAAATCCAGACTGTGTGGACTGGCTCTGTTCAAGAAGAAATCTGATCCATCACTGCTCCTGTCGTAGAGAAATCTTGACCGTCTGATGGGATACAGGACAGAGGCACAACAAATAAATAAGGCAAAGTGGAGATAAGCACCCCAACCCAGGCCTTCTGCCTTCACAACAAATTCCCCATGTTTCTAACATCACACTCTCAAACATCAGTAATATACAACACAGCAAGTCAGATCTCCTCATCTTGAACGTGAACCTAAGAAGCATTCTAAACAAAACTTGTGAATTTCATGCTACCCTTACCCGATGTACACCAGCTATAGCTATACTAACTGATACTTGGTTAAAGCCACACATACAAGATAATGAGATCCTAACCCATGATTATAACATCTATAGACAGGACATGACTCATAAAAGGGGAGGGGATGTAGCCATATTTTACAAACACAGCCTTAAACTGGAAAGACTACCACGTAACCACCCAGACCCTAAAATACTGCAATCTTAATCTCATGCCTCAAAATTAACTGTAACAAGCACACCATTATCATAGCAGTTTACATTCCCCCCGGAAACAATCCAACCTCCAATGAAGACCTCTTATGGTGGTGGGATTCAACATATAATCAGGAAACCATAATAATGGAAGATTTCAACCAAGATTGATCAACCTGCATCCATGAGAATGCATCCAGTTTTATTAATCTGCATGGTTATTGCCATATGGTACAAACCCCAACCAGGATTGACAAGCACAGTGAAAAATAATCAATACTAGACTGCACTCTTACAAATACACCTTTCCACTATCAATCTGTCTGTCTCCCTGACAGCTTAAGCAATCACAGACCCACCTATCTAATTCATTAACATATTTGGTGCAGCACAGTGGTGCAGCGGTTAACGTTGTCACCTCACAGCAAGAGGTTATCCAGTTCGATTCTCGGCTGGGGTGCCTTCTGTGTGGAGTTTGCATGTTCTCCCTGTGTTCACGTGGGTTTCCTCCAGGTACTCCGGTTTCCTCCCACATTCCAAAGACATGCATCTGGAGCGTTTCTCCCTGGGCCTCTGCTGAAAACAGGCTCTGTGGAACCTAGTCGGACATTCCTGGTCAACAAATGTTAAATAAATAAATTAAATAAAATAAAAATTTGTCCTCCAAAAAATATTACTTACAAATACATATGCAGCAAAAAAAATCTTACCTGAAATATTTAAAATCCTTTTACAAATGTGCAATTGGTCTCCTCTTAAACACCTCCATCTTGACTTGGCTGTTCAATATTTTAATGAAAAATTTATCAATATATTAAATAATCTAGCTCCCCTTAGAAACATTTGTCCTAAATCCAGTCCTACTCCATGGCTTGCCAAAGATACCTAGAGGTTCCTTAAACAAAGAGATAGAGCCTGGTACCACTAGCAAGACAACAAAAAATGAAACATCACTTCACAAGTATTGACAACTCTGTAATCTACCTAAAAACAAATTAAATAAACAGGATAAAAAAATTACACTACACTACAACTCAATATAAACATTAAAACAACCCCCAGAAGTTCTGGAAAGCCATCAACTGTCTGCATAAATATGGCCACATTACAACTCCTACTCCAATTTCTACAAATATCACTTAATTGCCTCACAGTTCAACCCTTACTTCATCAATTCTATGTTTTGACTAGTACAAAATGATAGGAATACCCCAATATCTTTACCTATTTATGTTTTACCCTCAACCACCAATGTCTGTCCTAAGCACTGCTTTCTTCTTACATATTGTTGCACTTTATTATGTAAATGTTTAGTTACTCTGTTAAAATATGGTATTTACTAGAAATGTTGTTGTCATGTTAGTTCTTTAAATATTGTCAGTGTAATACATATACAAGCATCTTATTATCTTATATTTATGTAATTGTTTTTACTTTCTCTGTAAAATACTGAATCTAGTAGAAATGTTACTGTTTAAACATTGTTCATTTGTAACACATTGCAAGGAGCTTTTCTTCCCGGGCATGCACTGAAAATGGGTCTTTGGCCCAGCTGGGCTATCATGGAAAACAAGTGTAAAATAAAATAAATAAAATAAAAATAAATATGGTCCAGGGAGTTATGTCTTAGGTCATTTACACCTACCTGTACTATGACCTGTTGGGTAATGACTTGATTATTTGCATAATGTGGTGGATCTGGCTCTAGGTAGGTGAATGACTGTTATCTTCTCCTTGGTCAGCCTAGTTAGAGGGGCATCAGCATGTCTTAAAATGGAGTCTTGTATGACTAGAGTCCTAGGAATTGTATTTGCTTGCATTATGGGTTTTGTATTTGGAGCTCCACTGGGTATGGTTTTATATGTGATTTTTAGGTGTTTTCCTTGTTAAGTGCTTTGGGTTTGATGAGGATACCTTTGCTAATATGCAGTCCAGGAGCTCTATGTTGCTTAGGAAGATTGCATTAAATGCTTCAGCATATGTTGTTCTATATGAGTGTTGTGTGCTCTGTATGGCAGGTGCTGTGTTTTTGCTTTTGACAACCTGATGTATGCTTTTATGCAGGAGTTTAGCCTCCAGTGACATTGTGTATGTACATCCCCTGCATAGTGTATGTTTCTTTAAGGATTAAGCAGTTGTCAGTAAACATGAGACAATTGCTGCATTGTCTAAGAATACCAATACTTACCAAGTTGGCTGCAGAGAAGTTAGGAAATTGTATATCCATGTTGTCCGGTCCTCTTATTAGTGAGCTACAAGGGGGTGACATACTGGGGTTTACAGAAGCTGATTAACTGTGCTTTAATGGAGTAGCCTGGGCTATAAAATACTAAATTAAACTAAATTTAATGGTATTGCCACTCAGCATATGAACTAACTGGTCTAAGCTTGTTAGTGCTCAAGGTTCTTGCTTGATACTTACTACTTTTCAGGGTACAGATTTATGGAGATTTCTAAAGGGAAAATTTGCTTTCTAGGTATTTGCCTCTATATAGGGCTCTGCTATCCATTGTTGTGATGTGCACTGCACTGCACTAATGCCTCAGTTTTATATCAGCAGTGAGAAAATACAAAACTGACTAGAGTCCTCTGGCTAATAAAATGACTACACTTTGAGCAGTTTTGTGCGTTCCCAACTCAGACAGACCAAGCAAATACCTGCTGCCACATTATGAATAATCCCAGTTCTACTGACTCCAGACCTGGAAAATACCTGCTGCCACAAGATAAATAATCCCAGTCCTACTGACTCCACAAGTGCTATGCTAATACAATCAATTTGAGCAACTAACTAGAAATCTTTAACAGAAGAAGATTTCAAGGGAAACAGTGTAACAACAGAAACAGGGACAGGAAAAATTCCTTTTTACTAAAAATGTCAATGAAATGCAAATATAAAGTAAGACTACAGCAGTGATTACTTGATAAAGAAAACATCAGTGATTACTTAAAATAAGTTATACACATGCAGTTTCTCAGTCCAAAGTGCTTAGTTTGTCCTGAATGCCACTGGATACAAATAAAACACTTCTGGAACAAATAATAGGACCTCAGGCTTTCCCGAGTTTTGTGGCAATAAGTACAGTGTGGCCAAATGAAACAAATTTATAACAGCAGTGAAACAGATATCAGTGAAATGCAGAAATAAAACAAGGTAACAGAAGCAACATGATTTTTCAGAGCACACTAGCAGCAGGTAGAGTAAGGAAAAGCAAATATATTTGATATTGATAAGATGCAGAAAAATGTAATTAATAATTTGATAATACAGCAGCAGTCTTCTGAAATAATATAATGTCCTTATATTCTTTCTTTCACCAGGAGCAAAATAGAAGCACTGATCCCTAGCTTGTTCCTGAAAAGCAGTTCCCAAGCTCTCTAGTGATTGGTAGTCTAGTCCCAGTTGTTACAGATTTCAAAAGTAAGTTGTAAAGAAAGGAGTTACACTCTAAATATTGTGGTGTGCACAAACAAAATGTCAGGGTGATATGAAACAGAGGCTAACACAGGCTTTAAGAGGCTAAGGAGATCCAGGGTCAAAACTGCTCCTATCCACACTTAATTTAATTAAAAACACACAACATAAATGCAGTTAAGTGGCTTCATCCCCTTTAAAAAGCAGCACTTATTCAGAAATGTTGCATATTCTCCAAGAACTCGTTTTAAAATTTTGACTCCACTTTCACTTATTCACTATCTTCCTTCACAGTAAAGAGCCTATGGTCGCTACATCCAGTCCTGACCCCAGTAATGCAAGACTTCTGCTAGAAGACCCAACACACAAAAGTTTTTTCTCAGAACTTTGACATTGTGCAATACAAGCAAGTTTAACATGAAGAGCCTCAGTATGTATTAACTTTAACTTGACAAATACATGCTTGTTGTGTGCTAGTAAATGGCTGTGATATTTCCCTACAAGTTGCGTCCTTACACTCTGAAAGACTAATTACTAAGTCTGCCATGGTCTTGTCACTTGACCAATACATTCCATCCAGGCAAAACTAAGTACTTTGAACTAAGAAAGTGCACTTGTATAACTTATTTTAAGTAACTTCCTGATATCTGCACTCAGTAGTTCAAAGAAAACCTCTTTGTGCCTCCTCATTAATTGCTTTGTACTGGCTATAAACTAATTGCTCACTGTAATAAATTACCTGAAGGTATGAAGCTCACTATGCTCAGCCTCGCTATGCTTGGCTTCACTTTGGCCCACTACGCTACCCCCAGTTTCCACGCACCCCCCTCTTACTCTACCATTATACCTCCCACATACACACTTCACATGACACACATTGATTAACCCTCCTCAAACAACCTTACTATTTTCATGCAAACACTCCTTTTGTATTTTCCTTTTTAGAAACTTCCATCTAATATTTAGTATCATTCCCAACAACACTTCTCCCTCTCTTACTTCTTCTTCTTTCAGCTGCTCCCATCAGGGGTCGCCACAGCAGATCAATTGTTTCCATTTCTTCCTGTCCTCTGCTTCTTGCTCTGTCACACCAACCACCTGCATCTCCTCTCTCTCTTCACATCCATAAACCTTATCTTAGGCCTTCCTCTTTTCCTGTTACCTGGCAGCTTCATCCTTAGCATCTTTTTCCCAATATACTCTGCATCCCTCCTCAGCACATGTCCAAACCAATGTAATCTTGCCTCTCTGGCTTTGTCTCCAAACCTTCCAACCTGGGTTGACCCTATAATATACTTATTCCTAATCCTGTCCATCCTCATCACACCCAGTGCAAATGTTAACATCTTCATCTCTGCCAAGTCAAGCTCTGACAACTGCCTTTTTGTCAATGCCACTGTCTCCAACCCATATAACATAGCTGGTCTCACTACCTTCTTGTAGACCTTCCCTTTCACTCTTACTGGTACTTGTCTGTCACAAATCACTCCTGACACTCTTCTCCATCAACTCCATCCTGCCTGTACTCTCTTCTTCACCTCTCTTCCATACTCACCATTACTCTGAACTGTTGATCCCAAGTATTTAAACTCATCCACCTTTGCCACCTCTACTCCCTGCATCCTCACCATTCCTCTATCCTCCCTCTCATTCACACATATATATATACTGTCTTAGTCCTGCTGACCTTCATTCCTCTTCTCTCTAGAGCATATCTCCACCTCTCCAGGGTCTCCTCCACCTGTTCCCTACTCTCACTACAGATCACAATGTCATCTGCAAACATCATAGTCCACGGGGACTCCTGTCTGATCTCGTCTGTCAACCTGTCCATCACCATTACAAATAAGAAAGGGCTCAGAGCTGAACCTTGATGTAATCCCACCTCCACCTTAAACGCATCCATCACTCCCACCACAGACCTCACCACTGTCACACTACCCTCGTACATATCCTGTACCACTCTTACATACTTCTCTGACACTCCCGACTTCCTCATGCAATACCACAACTCCTCCCTAGGCACCCTGTCATAATCTTTCTCTAAATCCACAAAGACACAATGCAACTCCTTCTGTCATTCTCTGTACTTCTCCATCAACACTCTCAAAGCAAACATCTCATCTGTAGTGCTCTTTCCTGACATGAAACCATACTGCTGATCACTAATCATCACCTCCCTTCTTAACTTAGCTTCCACTGCTCTTTCCCATAACTTCATGCTGTGACTGATCAGTTTAATCCCTCTGTAGTTACTACAGCTCTGCACATCACCCTTATTCTTAAAAATCGGTACCAAAACACTTTTTCTCCATTCCTCAGGCATCCTCTCACTTTCCAAGATTTCATTAAGCAATCTAGTTAAAAACTCCACTGCCATTTCACCTAAACACCTCCATTCTCTCTCTCTCTCTTACTACAGACCCCTCCCAACAGGACCTATTATGCAACAATTCACCTTCTACTTTACCCAAATAAACCCTCACTATTTCTTATCTTAAATACAGCCTTATATTCTATCCATTCGAAACCCTATATTTTCCACGTTTCAGAAACATAAGAGACGATACCAGGACAAACTTATCTTTCATCATAGAAAATATTTCCTTCCTACCTACCTTCTACAAACTTTCTGAAACCACCACCACAAAATATCCTACATCCCTGCAACCTCTTGCTTACATCTTGATTCCTACTCTTTCACTACCTGCCATGAACAAAATACAGATCCATTTACTTAATCAAGCAACTACTCATCTTATCCTCTATTCTCCTCCTACTGAACCATCTTTCATACCACCATAACTCAGTAATAGTTCTCAACATCTTTCAAGGTCGATCTCAACCACCTATTTACACTTCCTTCCTAAACTCTCCACACATCATAGCAAATCTTTTTAATGACATTCCTCCAATTAGCCCAGTTATAGACTGATTAGCCCAAATTTAATTCAAATAAAAATAACATTAAGTGGGAACATACTCTTGAAAAACACAAGAATATACTAAAATCCTTCTAGCAGGAGGCATTCACCATATTCATGACCCCACCCATTGCAGTCAACATAAAGACAGTTTTCCCTCTGCACACTACTCTATTAACAGAATGATTAACTCCCAGTCCTAGTAATCTATCTTTTGCCACCATAAATATTAAAAGCATAAGAAATAAAAGAACATGCCTGGATTATCCAACACAAGTTTGATATTCCCACTATAACTGAAACTTGGCTTAAACCCAGCATAAACAACTCCAAAAGTACATCCCTTGGCTATAATATCATCCATAATGACAGTACAAAGAGGAACGGAGGTGGTTTGCCTTAATATTTCCCAACTACCACATTTCCTTTACAGCAAACCAATACCAAAATTCAGTTTAGCAGAGCTTCTTATTAGTTTCTTAAAAATAAACTAATATAAATAAATATGTATTACTTTCCTTCACATCCCTCTTAGTAACAATAGAGTTAATGGGAAATAATCTACACTGGTTATTCGTAACCATTCCACAAGAAAATATACTATTGGATGATGCCAATATCAGTTGTTTGAATGTAGCCTCTAACTCCCCTTCATCTAGTGTGAACTTAAATGGTTTCATACAACGAATTTTTAGCCCCAAACATTACAGAACTACATCAAATTTGTTAGAATGGATCCTAGTAAGCCCCTAGCAAATTCATCACCACAGATACAATGTCAGACTCTCTCAGTGACCCTCTCCCAATCTATACAACCAGAAATCTCACACATGCAAACTGTCCAAGTATAACCACAAAATACCATTGCTAACCTATCCTCTATTAGGTGGAACAATCTAAAGGTCCTCCCCTTAGGTAGTACTGTAAATGAATTCAATACAACATTCCTAAATATTCTAAATAGCCTTGAACCTTCTAGAAGGAAGAGACTGAAAACAAATAATTCTAGCTGATTATCTATAAAAAAGTAAAATGACAATTCAGGATAGAAAAAAAGAGTGGAATGTTCTCCAAGAGGGGCTGACACAGACAAACAACTGGCGTCAGAGCCATGGACTAAAACTGAATGCCAAGAAATGCATAATAGTATCCTTTCATAAGTAATTCACCCCTGGTAACTATCATATTGACAACACACCCTTTAGAATTGACCCAGTAGTCAGGGATGGGTCCCTATCACATAGTTAAACTTTTACAAGTTCAAACCTCATATGGTCAAGACCATAAGTTCGAACTTGTAGAAGTTCAAGCATGTCAACGGAAATCTTCGTAAGGGGAGGTTTCCGTTTCATTCAATGTGGTGTGATCTCGGAGTTGGTATATTTAAGTAGCAGGGGGTGTGGGGGGTTAAGGGGGGCTTGCCCCCTGCTTACAACAGTTTATTTTGTTTTCCCTTCTTTTTTTTTTTTTATGCATAGTCACAGTTTTGTAACTTCGAACAGAATGGTTCGAACATTTCATGTTCGAAGTTATAAAACTTCAATTATGTGATATAGACCCGTCAGAGACTTAGGTACACACATAGATAGTAATCTATCCTTTGATAGTCAAATGTCTACAGTAGTGAGGAAATCATTCTGTGTTGCACAACTCATAAACAAAGGAACAGCATCTAAATCCAGGGAAGTCATTGTCCCACTGTATTTGGCATTCATCAGACCTATCATTGATTACCTTTATTCTGTCTCCTACAGGCTTTTGAGGGGAGATCTATGCCTGACATACAGGGCATTGTCAGACCACATTCTGATGGACCTCCTGCATATCCACAAAACAAACAGCACCAGAATTACCTGTTCTAAAGACTTAAACCTTGCTTGTGATATAAATACGACCTGCTGGAGAGATAGGTATATATCCCAGAGACTCCCCCGTCTATGGAACAGGTTCCCCATCCATGTAAAGCAGAGTTCCTCCCTAACCCAATTCAAGTGCATCTTGGACTGTTGGATGGGGAACAGAAAGTTCATCCCTGGTATTGCACCTATGTCTCTAATGTACACAGGCAACCTATAAATGTTTCATCTCCCAGGTCCCTGCTTGTAAATGTTTCATCTCCCAAACCCCTGCTTGCAATTATCAAGGGAACTTGTCAGATATTTGGGATGCATGACTAGGCTTAAAAAGACCATTGTGGTTGTTAGCCTAGTAAACACCTATGAACCTATAAGAATGGCAAAAATATAAAACAGCACAATATCTCAAAAACTTCAGAATGTTCCATAACATTACTAAAAAGTAAAAAACTGAAGTCAAAAGCTATACTAAACACATTTCAAACCAATATTAAACACAACCCTAAAATATTCTGGTCAGCTATTAAAGAAAACTTACATCTTGGCTAGCAATTCAACCCTAACTCCTCTCCAAATAACTCACATCTTAAAACTGCAGTAGAATTCAACTCTTATTTCATATCAAACCTGTGCCCACATCTTATTAAAAACTACTGTTAAACAAATTCAAACCATGCTCTATTTTGGCTGGGGGCCGTCCAAGCAAGTACCTTAAAAATGCAATCCTTAAAAATAGGTCAGTTCAGGAATCCCCTTCCTTCAATCTACTTCTTTCCTCTGATTCACTTTCTAAATATCCCACAACCATATTTGTTTTTCTCTTACTTCATGTTGCAATTTATGCTTGTATTACACTAAGTTACATTTAATTTCCATATAAACTGTCTAAAATTACTCTAAATATTAAAACAGTCCCCAGGATTCAATAAACTCTGTGTAGGAATAGTGTTATTCCTACACAGAGTGAATGGTATTCGTATCCGCATATTCTTCTCAGCAGTACACCTTTCATATTACTGAAGGCATGCTACTGAGACAGATCTGCAGGCATGAACACTGAATGAGTGCAGGGGGTGTGTTGCAGTAGTGCTTGCAGATCTAACATGCCCCCTGCACTCTCAAAGTACTGTATGGCACTTTTTAAATGTTTTCAGTGTCCGTGGACACTGAAAGCAACTGATAGTATTAAAACAGTGTCCAAGGACACTGAAATAGGTAGTAGGACTTGAAATAAATGCAGTCGGTGTGTGACAGGTACTGACACACACACCCTGCATTGTGAAAGTGCTGTACAGCACTTTGCAGTGCCTCCAGTGTCCACGGACACTGAAAGCTAGAGTGTGAATGGGAAGCAGGGTGTGTGACAAGTACTGTCACACACCCTTGCATTGTCAAAGTCACTTTACAGCATTGTCCAGCACTTTAGAGTACAAGTGTGCCCTTAGACTCACAGCCATACCTGTAAACCTCTTAGTGCCCAACCTCTGGACAAAGGGGAACAAAATGGGGGGACGAAGGTCCAAAAACTTAAGTAAAGCTCTCATAAACTTAGAAAGTTGATAGAGGAGCAAGGTTTGTTTTAACATACATTTTCTGAAGGATTAGAAGTCTGAAACTCACATGTATGTCATTATTTGTGACTTCACTCCTGAGATCATCCCACCGAGTTGCAGAAAAGTACGAATGTTATGAGGAACCAAACACAAATATGTGCCAAGCATATGGACAGTCTGTGAAAATCTAGACAGTTGAGAGGTATGCACGCAGCTCAACCTATTCTACCAAGAAATCTGGATAAAGTCATGAAATAAACGTGGGACAAAGGTCCCAAAATAGGGCAAATCTAAAACATATTGTACATACAGACTTAGAAAGTTAATAGAATGACAGGTAATGTATTACCAAATATGAATCAACATTTGTATTAATATATGTAATTAAAGTGGTTGTATTGCATTTATTTTTTTCATTATAAGTGAGGTTTAAGCGTAGCTGAGCATGTTTGCATGTCATGGCGTTTTGCTCAACATTGCTTACACATCTCATAGGAGCTAAATACAAATATATAGATAAAACCTTCAATGCTGAGTGTGCAGTGGTTAGAGCTCTGGCTTTGCATGCAGAAGTTTGTGTACCAAGGCAGGCCCTTTATTTTTACATGGGAAAGCATTGTTAAAATTTCTTTTTTTTCTGAAATGATGTAGTAATTGATGTCTGTTAACCAGAGTAGTGTAGCTGGTCTAAAATTGAAATGGCAGTGGAAACAACATGTGAAATCACCCATGTAAACACAAGTGTCCCATACAATATAGTCACACCCCAAGGTAAAGTAATGAAAGCACATTGGGGGGCGTCATGTAAATTAAATTATATATACTTAATAATATGTCAGTAATGATTAATTAATTTGCAATTCTGAAATATTTTTAAAATGAGAACTGAGCAATGCTTAGCACTACTTAGCTCTGCTTAGCTGGTATGAGAATTGCTTAGAATTCTCATTCTAAACAGTATACAGCCTAGCTGAGTGGATTTGCACACTGCTAAACACTGCTCAGCATTTTCCCCTTTAAGCACTACTCAACTTAGCTTAGCAGGTTTGCAGACCACTGAGCTATGCTCAGCATTTTCAGAAATGGTCCAGTGATAACAAAGGACAGGCATATGGCCTTATTTAAACCACACAGGCAGGAATACAGCCAGAACCTGTTGTAGTCTGATCTTTGCAGGAACTATGTCTCACATTGCAGAGGGAGCATGCTTTCAGAAACAGCTCTGGGGCATCTTGGAATCCAGGGTCATGGCTGGGGCTTCTTGTTAAAGACCATGATCACAGACTGCTGCAGGGCCAGTACCAGGGCTCACAGTACAAAGCGGAGACCTGGGACCATCTAGCACATGATCTCACCAGTGCTACTGGAATTCCCTGAACTGGTGAGCAGGCACGGCATCATTATGCTGACATAAAGCATAGGAAGGGGGTGCTCTTGGCCCAATGGATCCAAGAAGCTCAAGATGGGGATGCCCCCATAGTGAGTAAGTATCTCACCCATATCACTACCAAAATCTAGTCTGAGTATGTGATAGACATCTATGTTTAAAATGTTTTTTTCCCTTGTAGCTGCAGAAGAGAGAGAGCTAGCAATCTTGAGGCCCATGCTAACAGATTGGAGAGGTTGTGATGAGAGTCTGGTGAGTACAGATTTATCTTGCAGTATACAGTGTAATAAATAAGAAGGAGTGCATTGCTTACTGCCAGTTAGTATAGTGTGTTCTGAGTATACTGAATAAATAAAAAGCTTGTCAGACCAATACTGATGTACAGGATATGTAGTAGTACTAAATGCAAAATATCAACTGTAAGAAAGCACTGTGCCATGCTACTCAAATAAAGATTTATATGACAGACTGTCATGTTTAATCTGGTTTGTTGTTGAAGAAACAGAATGTGTAAAACAAGACAGAAAAGAAATATGAAATATGTCCTGCACTAACATCTAATCCTTTATTAGTAGTGTATAATGGATTACAGTGTGTCCCCTGCAGCATTGTCTTGTGTTAACCTTTGCATTTCAGATTGATGTAGCCCTGAATGTGGGTATGCTGATGCAAGTAAGTAGGAGAGTGTAATAGGTGGGGACTGCAAATATATGATGTCCAAATGTATACGGGTCGGGTATGCAACCCAGCACCCTGCAATACTCTATATAGATCACACATATTCACATCTACTAGGGGTTAAATGTGGACACCCACTTTCAAAGGATTAATACACAGTACAATAACTATCTGTCAGACATGTATGTTCAGCTGCCACAACCATCTTTGGTGACACTCCACTTAGATTACAAGGTCAAACTGTCTAACAAAGTGAGTATTAGGCATAAATCAGTCTAGCAAGACCCAGTAGCTCAGTGTTTGGAGAACTAAAGATGTTTTGCATTTTTGCAAACACAGACCATGGTTTGAATCCAGGGAGTGGAACTAAGATGTGTGAATATTTATAGACAAGTAATCCTAAATATGTATACAAATAGTCAGGTAGTGTTAACAGATGTTGTCTCCACAGGCTTTACAGGTAAAGGAATGATTGTAGTAGCTGTATAATGGGTATCCCCAATAGCTCAGTGTGTTGAGAAATAGAGATGGTTTTCATTTCTGCAAATACAGACCATGGTTTGAATCCAGGGAGTGGAACTAAGATGTGTGAATATTTACAGACAAGTAATCGTGAATATGTAAATAAATAGTCAGGTAGTGTTAACAGATATTTTCTCCACAGTTTTACCAGGTAAAGAAATGATTGTTGTAGCTGTATGATTGGTATACTAATAAACTTTGTGTCCAAATGTTCCAGTGTCCAACCCCATGCCGGCAAAAGACAGCAGGATAGATACATACACCATGCACTTTTCCCAATACATGTTTCTCAAGTGTTACACTGTCACACCTAGTGATCACTGTTGCCAATAACCTTGGACACAGATATGAATCTAGTTGAAGAATGTTAGTAGCATACTCACACATCAGTGCAGGCTACACCTTGTTAGTCATATATGTAAATCTGACAAGTATGAGTCTCCTCCAGTCATCTACCCAGAGTACTCACACTTTGCCTCATACCATTTCAGCTTGACAGTTTTAACAATTATGCATGTGCTACAGAAGCTATGGGCCACAGGTAGATGTAAAGTGAGGACAGATGTGTAGAGTATTGAGCAGTACTGTTGTGAAAAATAGAAACCTATTCAGTTGTTAATGGACTTGTCTTCTCCACCCTCATGTACATTAATAATTATTATCCATATATTATGGGTATGTTGTTCTCAAAATCTAATATTGGGACTTGTATTCTATTATTGTTCATAGAATTAATTTTATACATATTAACATATGTTGTTCAAATACCATTGTTGGTGGCCTGTTGCCAGACATTTAACTGGCATGCTGTTAAAAGTCTGACTGTTATTCCTTATATGCACGGTTCTGTTTGCTTTGCAATTGTGTGGATTCCACTGTTCTGGGTTAATTGGAACACCCATGCATGCTGTTATAACTAATTTTGAAATGTTTTGTTCATGACTAACTAATACATTTTGTAAAACCTCAACACCAAAGCATGTTTGGGAAGGCTGATCCAGGTGGGTATACCTGTACCACCTCATCTAGCCATAGCATCAGGCCCAAGCACGTCTGGGACCCAATCCGGAACTGCCCCCTCCACTGGTCCTGCACCACCTTCAGGTGGAACTGCCTCAGGAGGCAGAGACCATCCCCCTGGGTGCAAGCGCAAAGAGGAACTGGTCAGCCGCAGGAAGTTCCAGTGTATGGTGTGCAGAGTCATCTGCTCAGAGTTGAATGAATGCCTGCACCAGATTGAGGCCAGACTGGAGCACCTCGAGGAACAGCCTGCTCCTGTTGTCCAGCCCCCAGGACAGCCACCTTTGTGGCTGTGAAGCTGCAGTGGTGACTACCCATGGGTGGGGATCGCACTCCCACTGTATTCATTTGGGGGCTCATGGGCCTCTGATTCCCAACCACCCTCCCCATCCAAAGTGTTTACCCTCCTCATGTGTTATATACCGCCCCTGTCTGCTGTCTTGTATGTCTTGTCTGTATGCAAATGCAACCTATCCTACTCAACCTACCTCCCCAAACATACCTACAGCTCTTCCCCAACGTCCCACTCCCACCTCAAAAAAAAGGACATCTGCCCCGCAAAAAAATCATTGCTCCATACATAGTTCTACATTTTGCCCCCATGTACAGTGATGTAAATCAATCTACCCTCAAATTACTCTGCACATGTATATTGCTAACAACCCTCCCTGTGGGGTGTGAGGCTGTAAATTCCAAATTTTTTACATCATTCACAGCTGTTGCTGCAGAAGAAATGTAAAGCTATGGTCCTTTCCTACACCCATCCTGCACATCCCTAGCTGCTTTTCCTAATGTTTTAAACCCTGCTTGCCCCCATTTCACCCCTTTCCTATCACCCTTTCTTTTTTATTTTTTGAAATTAGCACGGGTTTAAGCAGGAATAAGCAGTGCTAAGCAAAGCCAAGCAGGACTAAGCAGCTTTGGCATCACTTAGCATCACACAAACCTGCTTACAATTGCTTTAATCACTCTATCTCAATCACTCTCAGTTCTGCCCAGCAACAAAGCAATCAGTCTGCACAGGTGCCGAACCTAAGACCCTGTACACTACAGTCATAGCAATATACTGCTACACCACATGAGCTGTGGGAATTTGTAATGCTTTTACAAATATATCATGCATTACATTCATTTAACATAAGGGGAAAACACACATCCTTGGCAAGTCTTAAACTAAGGACCCTGTGCACTCCAGTCACAGGAGCTACTGCTACTCCACATGAGCTGTGAGAGTTAGCAATATTTCAGTAAATATATCGTGCAGGATGGTCATCCAACATTAGGGAAAAACTTGTGAAATTAGTAATGTTTTGTATATATACTCAACCTCTTAGTGCAAGAGATCTGGACAAAGCCTGACAAAGTGGGGGACAAAGGCCAAAAAATAGGGACATATTTTAACGATGGATTTTATAAGCTTAGAAAGCTGCTAGAGTATCAAGGTTTGTTTTAACATATATTTTCTGATAGATTTCAAGCCCGAAACATAAATGATTGTCATTATTTAGTGACGTCAATGCTCACATCATCCCAGTGATTTGTCAGAAATCTACAACAGTTATGGGGAACAGACCTAAAATATGAGCCACACATCTGGACAGTCTATGAAAATCTGGACAGTTGAGAGGTATGAGTGCAGTCATGTAACATAAGGGAAAAAACACTGAGAGCTGCCAACCAGTTCACCCAGCACCTTCTGAACTACAGTCAGACCAACACAACACTACACCAAATCAGCTCTGGGGAATTGCTCATGCATTTTCAAATATATCATGCACTACAGGGATGCAACTGTAGGGAAAAACAGACATTGGTGAGAAATTATCTACCCACAACCATTTGCACCACAGTCACAGCAACATACCAGTAAGCCAATTGACCTCTAGAGTATAACGACTGAACAATCATATCCTGATCGCCAGTCACACACTACTCCTATATATGCTGCCCCAAGTCACAGTGCACTTGGAATCCTGAGGTGTTAAGGGACATTGCTCAGTCTACCCCTACAAACATATACAGCTAATAGACCACCAGCAACTGTAGCAGCATGAACAGTCAGACAGAAAAGGATCTGCGACACTCACATCTGCCACTCTCCCTACTCAGCCCAACAGACATTTACACACTCCACTGCTACACAATCTTGACAGTCTGTTAACAATGGCCAGAAACGCGTAACTCTCAACTGAACAGATTTCCACAGAGCTTTGGAACCATATTTATGGCCTCTTCCTCATAATATTTCTGGGATTCTGCTAAATCACTGGGATGATATTAGGAGTGAGGTCACTAAATAATGATGTACCATACCTCTGAACCTCTTAATGCAAGACATCTGGACAAAGCCTGACATACTTGTGGGACAGAGGCCCAAAAATAGGGACATATTTTAAATAATGGTGTTATAAACTGAAAATGTTGCTGGAGTGACAGGATTTGTTTTCACATAAATTTTCTGAAGGATATGAAGTCTGAAACACAAACGGGTGTCATTATTTAGTGACTTCAATCCTCAGATTATCCTAGTGATTTGCCAAAAATGAAGATTGTCTGAGGAACAGACCAAACATAAGAGGCAAACTTCTGGACATGCTACGGAAATCTATACAGTTGAGAGGTATGTCATATCCATATCAGTGTCAGACTTCAAATCACACAGAAAATGCATGTCCAGACAAACCCTGTTAATCTAGCAATTTTCTAACTGTATAACAACAATACTTACACTCTATCCCTAATTCTGGAACTTTCTCCCCCATTTTGTTGGGCTTTGTCCGCATTTCTTGTTCTAAGAGGTATTTCCACCTACTCTCTGTGATGCTGTAGCTCCCAAACCTCCATAATGTCCACCTTACAGGCAAGGAAAAGGGGCAAGGCCCACATGAAGGACTTAATTATAGCACTGTGTTGCCATGCCATTGGCTAATGGAAAGACAACACAGCTGTTCTGGATGCAATTAGCAAGTGGGAGACACCAATTGGTGCACAGACCATCACCTGCTCATGAGCATTACCTATAAAAGCAAGCTGCTGCCTATGCAAAACAGGTATGAACCTATCTACGCAAGGTCAGACTGTGACTACAGAAACCTATATGTCTGCAATACTCTGAAACAGAAAACTCTGCAGCACTATAACAGGTATGTCAAACAATTAAGCATGTAATGGAATGCAGACGGGGGGATACAATAATGGGAAATAGGAAGTTAAACAATAGGTCTCAACAAGACTTGCTGGACTGACATGTTGATGTCCAGCAACTATGGCCATCCTTGCTGGCTCTATCTGCAGTAACATAGAGCACAGCTCTGGCCCCGAGTCACCCCAGCAAAGGTCAGCTCACATATGACTACTACTGGAGTGTTTGTTGTACAATACTGACTGTGACACTGTCAGACCAGCTACCTGGGATGTTGTAAATATTCATATGTCACTTGTAAATGCTAGTATGATATATATGCTTGTCTTACAAATGTAAGAGACCAATATAGGGTATGTGCATAGTAAACAACTGGCACAGAAGTGTGTGTTGAACTGTATGTTATATACTGAGCTCATACCTTTCAACTGTCCTGTGTTTTGCAGACTGACCACATGCTTGCCTCATATTTGTAGTCACTTTTTCAAACAGTTGCGTTTTGTCTGGCAAATCACTGGCAAATCAGTAAAGACTGAAGTCATACCATAATAGGATACATTTGAATGTCAGATATCATATCCTTTAGAGTATTCATGTGAATGCAAAACCTACTTTGCTATCAAATAAGTGTGTTACAGCAATATTTATTAAGTGTCACTATTTTGGGGCCTTTGCCCCCCATTTATGTGTGCCTTTGTCCAGATGTCTTGCTCTAACAGGTTGAGAGGTATGACTGAGCTACAAGAGTGTAAACATAGTGTGCCATACTGACAAAGTACAGAAATGTATATCAAGTATTACCTGTGCACATGTATGTAGTAACAGTAGTAGCTGGAAGCCACAAACATACAGACATGAGTTGCAAAACATCAGGTAAATATGCTGTACTTGTTTTACAAATGTGTAATCTTAGTTTCAGTGCATCAAACAGACATAAATGTCTACAGCTACAAGTTGTACTATTGCCTTGAAACAGAAATAATTACTAGTTTGATTATAATTGCTAGGTTGAAATTGGAAAAGTGCTTATCTGTGTCATGACTTTGTGCCCAAGTCTACATCAAACATCTATCTGAGCACCTACATAGCTGTATGGACTCAACAGTACCTGACTGGACAAAATCATCTCCCCCAAGGTAGAGTAAACCTCTGTGGTGGACAGCAGCAATACACAAACTCCACATTAGGTGGAATATTGGCTGTACAGGGCTAAGAAGGGGGTAGGTGCCAAATTGAAAACAATCTCACCTTTGTCTGAACAAGCAAATAAGGTCACAGGTGAATTACTCTAAGGCTAACTTTTAGTGCAAATTGGACACATCCACCAAGGCCAATCATCAGGCCTTCTACACATATGTCTGCAATATCAGAGGCAACACCCAAATCTGCTCCGTACTGGTGGTCAGTAACATCACATGCACATACACCATAGATATAGCCAACCTGCTGCAGACAGGTTAAGTGAAAATCTCACCCCCCTGTCACCCCATCAGTAAAGGAAGACATGCACAGAACCTGTCCCCTTCCCCTCATCATCAGGGAGCAGGTCCATAATTCCCTCACAAGGGCAACAAACTGAAGTGTCCATGTGACCTGATAACATTCCTGGCTGCATTCTACATGAACTCAGACATGAGCTCTCAACTCCATTACACACTGTAGTTAACCAAAGCCTGAGCACCAGTGTTATCCCATCTGCATGGAGGACAGCCATTGTCACCCCCCTGCACAAAGATGGAGCATCCACTGATCCACTTAATCATATGCACATCAGCCTTTCTAGCCTGATCTGCAAGACCATGGAAGGCATTATAAAAGATCTTATAAACAGGGACATCTGCAAACTCAAAATGCTTGAGCCAACACAGTTTGGTGTTGTCAAAAGGAGATCCGGCCTGTTAAACCTGGTTGACTGCTTTGAAGCAGTCAACAAACATATGGATGAGGGGAAGACTGCCTATCTTCACCTATCCAACAGCCTCTGACAATAATCCCAAGTCAGCCATAATACATAAGCCTACACAGCTAGGCATCAACCTGCATGTTACCAGATGGGTAGCTAACTGGCTCAATGATACTACACACTCAGTCTAAGTAGTGGAAGCCACCACTAGTATTACTTCCTTAAAGAGCAGTGTACCCCAAGGATCTGTCTGGGGGGTCTCTACTGTTTGGGATATACTGTTCTGAGGTGCAAGTAAAACCAGTGGTCTGTGGCTGATCATGTTTACAGATGACTGCAAGCTGGCCACTGTCTTACATCCCCCTAGTGATGTGAGCATCCTCCAAGAGGCTCTTACCCAAATTAATAACTGGTGCCAGAAGCATTGCCTCAAATTGAATGCCATGGAATGCATCATTATCTCTGTTGTGGTAGATGCCATCCACACTAGTTATGACAGCAATAACAATGTACTGAGCATGCAGTCAGGCATGAGGTGATTTGTGCACCAAGGTTGCTGGCAACCTAACAGTTTTCCACCACATTGGCACCATTGTATGGAAGGCTGTCTACATGGCCCACTTCACAAATAAGAGTATGTCATCCAGGAACCAGGAGGCCATAACATCCCTGTACTACTCCCTTATCAGACCCATTACTGAGTACAATGGCTCATCGGATTTCGGTAGTTTTTACTGTGGTCTTTTTTATTTCAGGTGGGATGGCATGTACCTTGCCAACCACATGTAGCAGTTGCAGAGACCACAGATGTTCCTGACCAGGAAAATCCAGGGTCTGCAACACCTATCCTATACAGATAGGCTGAAAGCCCTGTCGCTAAACTTGGTGTCATACAGACTGAGCATAGGTGATGTGTATCTGGCTAACAAGGGCATTTACAAACCAGCCTTGATGGAGTGTATGCATATCTGTAAGACAACCCCCACTCACGCAACCTGCAAGCAAGGCCCTCAGCTGGTCTGTGACATGAATAGTACTTGTTGGCGGGATAGATTTGTGTCTCAAACAATACAGTCTGTAAAATACACTCCCTCCTCATGTCTAGCAGAGTACCTCTCTACCCTTCTTTCAGGAGAAGCTGGATGACTGCATGGGAAACACAAAATACACCCCTGGGATCCCACCTGTGTCCCAGATGGAGAGGGGAAACTGGTGCTGACTTTGAAGGGACATGGGCAAACATCTGGGATAGGCTTATGAGGACATCTGGGCCAATAGCCTATTATCATCCTATGAACCTATGGACCTAGCACTTTACACGTTTCCTGCATGTATTGCAGACTGACCTGCAATGTTGCAATGTTGCCATATATGAATCCCTGTGAGTCTGAACTGTACAGCTACTGCATTGATAGAGTATTCTCTTGTTTCTTTATTAGTTATTGTCACATATTGTTACACCTTGTCATTGTGTCAGGTCTGTATAGCACTAAATTGGCTCTCAGAGTACTTGCATATGCACATGGTGACACTGTATAGATCACTCCAATAGCCTTGGTCTTGGTCACACTTACCATTTTGCTAATAAGGTTATCACACAGTAGGATTTGTCACCCTTTGTTGAGGGCCTTACAGTAGCTGTTACAGAGATGGATTGTGGCAGTCAGAACTACCTTAAAGTATGGGCTGAAGGGCCCATAGGTAGTAAAGTTGTGCCAGACTTTAACAGGAGTGTGCGTGTTTGTGTGTGTGTATGAGATTCACAACTCAAATAGCAAAGTGTTTGTGTCAGTTACTTGGCCAGGGACCTGAAGTACTGTATGGACAGAGAGGGTGACAGATGTTTTGTATTGACTGCTCTGCTGAGATGTTAACCTCAGAGGTGTGCCAGTGTGGACAACTACTGGGGCTTTGGAGAGAGAGGGAGAAATGATCCCCACACTGACTGTGACCTCTGCGTGCTCTGAAGGGTAATTGTACTTTAATGTGCATGTACTTGTCATCCTGCTATTATGTGCATCCCTCACTGGTGGTAGTGGTGAGTATTTAGGCTCCCTGATGATTGGGCCAGTGCAGGGGTGATACACTGACAGTACGTACTGGTGGATACAGATGGAATATCACATCATGTACCATCATTGAGCCCCTCTCAATCTGACAATGTCATACAGGGTTATTTCACAGATTGTCCAGGTCTCCTTGACCATTCCTGACATCCTCTGCCTAGGTAAGTGTGTACTCCACACCTGTATCTGATTGCCTCACACCTATGGCTAGCATACCTGGTGACCCTTGCAGCAGGACAGCAAGTTATTGGTAGTAGTAGTGGGTAGATGCTGGCACTGGGTCAGCAGCAGTGTGTACATACTGAGCATACAATGTAAGGGAATGGATACAGTAACAGATACCATAGTACCATCACTGTGCCCTCAGGGGTCTGACATGCCACAGACACATTCCTCAAACTATGTGTACAAACATCATATATAGTTCAACTGGTGTGTGGAAATACACATTTATGTGGCAAGGGGGTCTACATCCCTCAGGTACATGTATGCATTCCACAAATATCTGGGTGCTGAAGATGTCAGACACTTATGAGAAGGTCACCCTACAACTCATATGCACTGATCTCAGTTACTGTGTGGCTCAGATGTTCCTAGAATGTCCACATACACCTGTAGAAGCACACACCTATTTGTGGTATGTAAACATGAATACATGGTACTGTAATGCTGCCTATAGGGGACAACCAGCAGTCAATTACACTGAGGTGTGTTGATGCAAAACAACATAGTCTGTCACAGCAGACAGGCCACTTATGGTATTCCACGGACCATACCAAGTTAATAGGCTGTGGGCCCTGAGCAGCCATACTCCTAGGCCACATGTTAGCCTATGTGCATGCAAGGCAGCAGCTGATGTCCCCATCCAACAGGGACACAGATGTTATCCCAAGGATGCATGTGCCATTAACCATCCAGTTGACCATGCTACACCTGCAAAGGTGTAGGTAGCTACTCTGCCTGATGTGAACAGGGTGCCCATTCCCCCACAGGGTGAATGTGTGTTACACACATCCAAGCTGCCAACAAGGCCAGTCTAGGTCACTCACCAGGTGGAGGCTGTTTGTGTGTGTTTTGTGTGTGTGTGTGTGTGTGTGTGTGTGTGTGTGTGTGTGTGTGTGTGTGTGTGTGTGTGTGTATGTTAACAGAGTGGAGCATGACCTGCACTTGTGATTCCAGTCCCAGCAATGTGGAGTGTGTGACTGCCTGGCATGCCAGAGTGAGGTAACTCTTGTGGGGTATGTATGACATAGGGTAGAGGGTTGGCCGCATAGCCTATAGGTGTACAGTAGATGTCTGATGGGCTGGTATGCCCTGGTAGGGAACTTCTGTGTTGTCCCCAGCTGCTGTATGTGCCATCTGATGTGAATGATGAATGGAAGATTATGCACATTAATGGTCCTCGGTGGGGGGAACATGAGACATCAGGATCAGGAGTGCAATGCATTCTGTAATGCCAATATGGTGAGACTACCCACACACATACTGTGCTCATAGATGGCAGGGGTATGATGTGGGTGTTAGTGGTGGATAGTGCTAGCAAACATGGATGTTCAGGATCTATATATATAATGATGCCCAATGTATGAGGTCCTGTGATGTGTTTCCCTGTTCATGTCTTTTAGGTGGAATGTCTGAACAGTGGCAGCAACCATTTTCAGACACTGAGACTGCAGCAATCATAGATGCCAAATGACTACACCACATAGTCATGTTTGGGAGGGGGAGATAGAAGCTGCAACAGCGAACCACACTGTGGTCAGACCTAGTGGCCACTGTGAATAATCTGGGTCAGCATGGCCGAACCTATGCACAGGTCAGGCACAGGAACAAACGAGCAGAAAAGCAAACCAGTAATCCACAAAGCAGCTGACAGTGGATGGTTAACAGAGTAAAATCCAATTTATTAGATAAATGTAAGCGCTTTCATACCTCCTTAGTACAGGAACTTCATCAGACAATTTTAACACAAGTTTCATTTCCTCTTATATGCTGTAAAAACACATGACATCACTTCCTCTCCCCTTCAAAGATACAAAACTGTCATATTAATCACAATTATAATAAGCTTACATTATTTTATATACATATACACACTCAAAAATGCTTATATATGTATATTTAATTAAAACTTAAAACTTAAATGTGGAACTTTAAAAATGGATGAGTAACATACAATTATATAAGTTCTCTCCATTGAAATACTGCCTTCATTCTATCTTTTCAAGGCCTTTAAATTTAATAAACTTTTATTAGGTTTTGAGTGCATATATGTACATAAAATAATGTAAGGTTATTATAATTGTGATTAATATGACAGTTTTTATCTTTGTGGGGGGAGAGGAAGTGATGCCATGTGTTTTTTACAGCATATAAGAGGAAATTAAACTTGTGTTAAAAATTGTCTGTTGAAGTTCATGTACTAAGGAGAGAGGAAAGAGCTTACATTTATCTAATACATTGGATTTTACTCTGTTAACCATCCAGTGTCAGCTGCTTTGTGGATTACAGGACAGGTACAGTGCCACTGACCTAATCCACCATGCCCAGCAAAGGGCTGCAGCTTTGACCAGGGGTGGGGCAGTCACAGATGGGGGTCCTGCTATGCAACCCCCACTTACACCAACAGAGGAGTTTCTCATCAACCTTGGGGCAGCCACTACCCCCCAGGAAGCCATATAATTCTATGCTGTGGAGGTGGGTGGCACACAGGTGAGGAACGTCCAGGTAAAGTCCCTGTGGACATCACTTCAATACTGTATCATTCATACTAGCATTATTGGAGCATCTGGACACATAAATCTGGTCAAACTGCATTTGTGAGTGGGGTTTTGTAATGCACACAAGTGCACATCTATTGTGAATGATAGCAAATTGTGTAGTATCAGAGCTTGTACTCTACATGATCAGAAATGCATAATTTATCCTGTACCAATGCCACATGTGAGTTTGCTGACAATACATCTCCACCACAAATACATAGGTCCCTCTGGTCTGGCTGCAGAACATCTGCCTGAAGCCAGTGAGCCTGGAAATGTCTTGTTGTGGCTCACCCATACCTGAGGCATGTTAATAGCATGCATTTTTCCACCATGCATACATCTGTTGCTCTTAGCCATATTGCAATATGTACATGTTCAGTTGTGGTGGGATTAACTGCAGTGCATCACATTGGTCATCACAGGACCATATTTGCAGGTGCTATAACATATTGGCACATACGTTTCTGTAGGTATTGCCACTGTGCTATACAGGGATACATCAATATTGTGTACACGGGTGCAGTGTGTGTTAGGTGAAGGTCCATCACATGCTACCACTCCTCACATATTTCAGAGGTGTATATTAGTAGCAACATTAAGTTAACATAGCTGCACTGCATGTTGTTGACAGCCTGTCCAGAGTGTGTCTGTTGTGGTCTGATTGTGTGTTGTGCATGTCATCATTCAGAAATTGTGTGGTCTGTATAATGCCTTTGTGCTACCTTACCTGTATGTGTTTGTGTGTGAGTGTACATTTGTGTGTGATGTGTGTGTGTGTGTGTGTGTGTGTGTGTGTGTGTGTGTGTGTGTGTGTGTGTGTGTGTGTGTGTGTGTGTGTGTGTGTGTCTGTGTATCAGCAAACAATATAGTGCAGGTATTAATTTACATATGTTGTCTTCCCCTCACAGGTGAATATGGGGGTTGGGGTCTCTCCCGCTCACAGCTTGATGTCAATGTCATAGTGGACTCTAATGATGCTGGTCATAGTGAGGCACAGGTGGGGTTGACAGGGGTAGAATTTGTGCCATTGGTTGCAATCCCACTTTCACCCACAATGTCCCTGCACACAGTCAGTATGCCCCCACATACCCAGTCCCCAGTAGCCACAGATAATGGACAATTGGAGGGTGGTGGCATGGAACAGGCTAGTGTGGTGACTATGGCAAGTGTGAGTGTAGACACTAGCCATAGCTAAGCCGAGGTCCCACACAGGCAGATGGACAGGGGTACTCGAAGGAGGACTGCTGCCCATCAAGCCCCTGTTGCAAGTGTCACAGCAAGTGTCAACAGGCGCATGTTTTGGTCTGTCATGTAGGCACAGGAATGTTCTCAATGCAACACCAGACTGATGCTCAGGGTCATGAATGCAACACTTCCTGCCATACGTGATGACCTCCATGGCCTTGGTGATACCACACATTATTATGCTGATGTCATGAATAGATGGTGGGGTGAGACATTGTCATTGCTTGGCCATGCAATGTCTGTGCTTGAGCATGTGGTGGGAGTAGGGCATCGGCCACATGGACATAGGTCAGCAACAAGATCAGCTGAGAGTCTATGTGGCCATGTACATTCACACTCCCGTAGTGGCAGTATCACCAGCACTACTGAAGGGAGGGTGCTGTCCACACCACAATGCAGCAGGCCATGGGCACATGGTCCTGGCCGGTCCTGTCAGGGACATGGATCCAGGAGACAGCAGTCACCCTCAGGGAGTAGTACTGTATCTGGCCTTGGGCCTGGTGGTACCAGTAAGATTCCTGGCAGAACAAGTTCCCATGTCCATGGCCGTAGATGGTGAACTGTACATCCTGCCATGGACAGTCTATGGCTGTTCAACATACCCCTGTGTAGGGCAACCACATGGCTTGACTGTGTGCATACAAACACTCACACATCTCTATCACAGGCAGGTCACCACCAGACACACACAGCTCCTCTGCATGGCCCAGTTGAACACCAAACCTCCAGACACACACACACACACACACACACACACACACACACACACACACACACACACACACACACACACACACATGCGCACACACACACACACACACACACACACAAACACACATACATGATGTCATGCCTAGGTCTCTGGCAAACTCACACCACACTCTGTGCATGTGATGATACCTGTGCCACATCCCTGTTATCCATGCCATTGATGCAGGAACGTGCTAATATTGGTCTGATGCACAGGGTGAATATAGTACAGTGTAGTAATGTAATGCTGTATAAGGTGCTGTCTGCTAGCAATTGTTATGGATACACATCAACGTGTATATACCTTTTTAGCCATGATGCATTATTGCTGTTAATAAAGCTGACTGACTGTAGTCTCACATACTGTATTCTGTTTGCGTTCCAGGTGTCAGTGTGTCTGCAGGCTGTGGGCCTGCTGACATTACCAACAATGAATCTGGCAGAGTGGAAATACAGTGACCTTTTAATAGCCAAGATACAGCTGTATATGTACATGTTTACCAGGTGTGTATCAATGCAACAGTGTGTGAAGGATAATGGGGGAGACAGTGTGACCTTGAATACATACCCCTTGACACTGCCAGCTATCCTTCATACATGTCACCTGGGTATTCTGTAGTACCACAGGCTCATACATACAGAGGAGGATACTTGAGTACTAGCACTAGGTCCCTCACAAGCCTAGCCATTACTTTAATCTCAATAGAGTCACCTATCAGCAGCTGAGGTCCCTGACATTTCTTTCTTATCCACTCAACTTTGATGCAGTTGATGAGGGTATACATGATACTTTGTTTAACAGGTTTGGGGAGTGCATTCCTGACACAGGTCAGCCTGTGTTAGCCTAATCTGACAATCACCAGCATGTGTGTCTGCTATCTCAAATGCAAGTCTGGTCTCTTGTGTTGGTAGTACATACAGAGTCATAATCTTGTACATGAGGTGGCTGTTGAAGAGCTGAGCACAACCTCTATCTGCCCAGTTTTTCAAACGATAGTGCTAGATACATAACATAGACACCACAGTGATATGTAGTGTTGTAGTGTCTGCCACTACTATTCAGGTGGGTGACAATTACAGGGGTTGTTAGGATTGCCAGTGATGGGTTCTGAGGTCCTTAACATGGTAGCGCCATCTGAAACACACACACACTGCTGCATGGGGACATGCATTGAAACACACATGCACACAGAGTCGACACTTCTCATATTAGATGACCTATCTATCTATTTATGTACAATACACAGTGATATGGCTATTGCATGCACCACAGTGCCTTTGTGTTAGAAACTGTTTAACTTTGCTTGTATTGTGGATGACATCTGTAAGGGCTGAAACTAGGTTGGCTATGGGGGACTTAACAGGGTGAAAGAAGCACACAAAATGGTATAACCATCGCATACACAGGGGATATGCATACAGAAACATATACACGGTTGCTAACAGACAGATTAGTAACCCTACTTATCCACCTGCATGTACTATAGTTCTAAGGACACATTAGATGCACCACAGAGATTATATGCCTGGGACATAACTTACTACCTCTTACAAGTAATCTTGGGAATGCCTTCATGGATGGTGGGATAAACCACCCAAATTAGTGACTGGTCTCATATATTGCTCTTACAAACCTGGACAAGTGCTAGAGTAACAAATTTCATATGAGCATGATATTTCAGACAGGTACAAAATCTGATGCTGACATGTCTGTCACTATGGTAACTATGACATATTTGGCAATGATTTCTCATAAATGACCATTGTTAGGGGACACAGACAACATATAGGTTGCAAACATCTGGATATTTCATATACATCTGTACAGATGACTGGTATGGCCTGTATAGTTTAACATAATGCATGTAAGACAGATGCCATTCACTGGCTCTTTAAAGTAATGCCATGGGGAGGAGGTCAACAGGTCTTAAAATGGTATAACCAACACACAAGACAGCCACAGGGGATATGCATCAAACACAAACACACATAGTCCTATAGCTGTTAGTATTGAGATTAGAACCCCTACCTATCTAATTATTTGTATTATAGTATTACACAGTTATTGCATGTGCCACAGAGCTTAGAGGGCTGAAGAGTGTATACAGGTAGTTCTAAGGTGAATGACATCAGCGGGCATTGTAAAGTAGGGCAATGGGAAGTGTACTGGGTGGGACATGCCTCAAAATGGTACAAACCACACCCCCATTGATATGGTACTCACACAAACACACATACAGAGAATATGGTTCTTACATGCACACACTATCACAGTTGCCAGTATTGAGTTTAGAACCCCTACCAATCTAACTATTTATACTACAGTGTTACTCTGTTATTGCACACACCATGGAGCTTATAGAGCTGAGGGTTGTTCAAAGGTACGTCTAACATGAATGACATCAGCAGCCCTTGTAAAGTAGGGCAATGGAAAGTGTACTTGGTGGGAAAGGCCTCAAAATACTTTAACCTACAAATATACACACTTACAAACACTTATATGCACACACACATTAGCCAGGACTGAGATCCGAACCCCTACCTATCAGTTATTCGCTCTACAGTGTTGTACAGTTATTGCACATGTCACAGAACTTATAGGGCCGAGGGCTGTTCAGAGGTACTTCTAAGGTGAATGATATTAGCAAAATAGGGCAATAGGAAATGTACTGGGTGGGAAAGGCCTCAAAATGCTTTAATATACAAACATACACACTTCCAAGCACACGCATATTTGCTGGAACTAAGATTAGAACCCCTGTCTATTTATTGATTGTATCATAATGTTACATAATTATTGCACACACCACAAAGCTTATAAGGCTGAAGGCTGTCCAGAGGTACTTCTAAGGTGAATTACATCAGCAGAGCTTGTACAGTAGGGTCTTAGGATGTGTATTGACTGGGAAAGTCCTCATAATACTTTGACCTAAAACACACATGGACACAAAGGTGTGTGTTGTGATATTACAACCCCCTACCTCAGTACTATTACACAATGGGGTTCACCTTCATGCTGCCACATGCGACTGGTTACAACTGGTATGCAACTGTCCACAGCAGGCCATCACTCTATGCCTTTCAGGGTATCCCTGTCTATAAGTCACTCTGTGTGTGTCTCCCTGTGTGTGTCTCTCTCTATCACTGTCTGTCTCTCTCTTCCCCATGTCTATGTGTGTGTGTATGCTTGAAATATTGTTATATGTTGCCTATATATATGTCTGTGTATCACATGCAACAAATGCAGCTATATCACATATGGGCCACCTACAGCTGGCTGAGGGTAATCCTGTCTGACAGGTAGGTGTAGAGACAGTTAAGGTGTACATAGCTGTCCATATGCAAAGACATATATGCACAGTACAGTTATATAGTCTGATGTGGGTTTAGACATGGGCTGTAATTCTCTAAGTGTATGAGCATGCCCAGTATGGCCTTCTATACTAAGAGTGTGAATCCATTCCAGAGATAGTGATACTCTGGTCCAGGGTTTTGTGTGCTACAGCCATACCTCTCAAACTGTTAGTGCAAGAAATCTGGAGATAGCCTGACAAAATATGGGCACAATGACTGAAACATAGGGAGATACTGTAAATATTGCTCTCATTAATGTAGAATGTTGCTAGAGTAACAGACTTTGTTTTAGCAGACATCTTCTGACAAAGATGGTGTCTGATACTGAAATGTAGTGTGTCTGTAATGCCTGTGCCTTGGCCCAGCAATCAAGGAGCCTCAATCCTCACTACTAACACCAGTGATGGGCATCCATTTAGGGAAATGATAATAAACACACACACACAGAAAGAACAATTTGCCTTAAGAGCACACAGAGATCACAGACAGTCTGGGGCTGTTTTTTCCCTTCCTCTCTAGGTCACCAATAAGACTCCCCACTGGCACAGCTATAATGTCCAGATCTCAGCCACGTGAGCAAGCTAAAACCTCTAGCACCCTCTCTGTTCAACCAGTGCTCCATGTCCCTGCCCAAGTAGCTGACACACACACTTTGAGATAAGAGTTTATACAACCACACAGATGCTCCTGGGAAAGGCTGGCACAGGTTCTCCAGCTGCGTCCCTTTTACCCAGACTAAAAGGTAGTACCAGCTGCCACCACCCACTAATATTTATCAGCTACTCAAAGGCCCTTATGTAAGGTGCCCAATTATTACTGTGCAATATTATTATCCCAATGGTAAGTGCAACCAAACAGTCAAGACTTATTTGGACTGACATGGTACAGTATCACTATATACATGCAATGTACTCTTAGAGCTTAAATTATCACTACACAAAACAGCCACAGTTGAAAGGTTTAAAAATATTTAATAATAAATAATACAAACACAAGACAATACTTCTTACTACACAGTGCTAGTCGAGATTTCAGAGATCACAGAGAAATACTTAAAATAATACAGTAGCAAAAGTTCTGACATCACAGAAAAACACCTAGTCTAATCTTCCTAATTCATAACTATTTCTAAGAGAAACAATTCTAAAAAACTTACATATATCAATAGGCCGTGCTGGTGATGTTGGATGACCTCAAGACAAAATGCTCTGAGATCTCTTAGTCTCTCTCTTTAAACTGATAACACAGAGCTGCTTTACATGACATCATTCTTCAAACTTCTCTGGTGTTCCCAGGCTAACAAAAACTACATTTACATTCTTTACACCTGGTCAGAAACCAGAGCAATAAAGGACATTTATACATGCAAATTTTAGCCATTAACTCTGGTCTTAAAACAATAGGCAGGATGCCTCCCTCTAGACATATCGGCTCTGAATTTTGACATCAAAGACAGTCATAAAATGCTTGACTTAGCTTTCTTACAGCAGAGTGCACTGTTGTTACATTTTGCAGTTCAATATCCAATGCAGTCTTTTCACATTTAAGAGAACAGGCCTGTGGCTTACATTAATATTTACAAATTACAGATTTATCTATAAAATTCTATCTGGCAAGGTTGGCAGCCTTCACCTATCTTCACAGTGTCATGACTTACTGACATATATCCTCAGATCATCACAGTGATTTACCTGAGAAATACAAGATGTATGATGCACAGACCAAAATTTTGAGCCAAACTTTAGACATTCTTGTCCAATCTGGCTGGTTGGGAGGTGTGGCTACAGCCGATTGGCTGATGAAGCTGTGCAAACAGTCCAGCACCTCAGTGCTATACTGGCTGGGGATTTCCAGCCTGTGTGGTATACTTCTTAACTGCAAAGCCATATCCTGGTGCGGGTACAGATTGCATTCTACTGAGCAGAGATGTCCATTATATGTGTGGTATATTCCACATAGCACCGTGATTTCCAGCTATGTCAGTGGCAGAGCAGTACAGAGTAATGTGGTGAAACACTGACAGACATTTATTTATAGGTTGATAGGTTATGAGGTTACTAAGCTATTGGACCTGAAGCCCTTATAACCCTCACAGATGAGAGTGTAGCCCATGTTAAGACATATCAGCACCCAGTGCCCCTGTCCAGCAGGGACACAGGTGGAATCACAGGACTGTATTTTGTGTTTCACATGCACATATACAAGGAGCACTTCACAAGCAGTATTGAGGCACTCAGCTTGATATGGATAGGGAGTGTAGTCCACAGAAGGGAGAATCTGTGGGACATGTATCTGTTACACCAACAAGCCCTATTGATATCACAGACCAGGTTGATGGTGTGCCTACAGGTTGGGCCTTGCCTTTCAGATGTGCAACAGTCCCATCAAGGCAGGATTTGGATTGCTTTGTATGCCAGACAGAGGTCACTTCTGAGGAGTCTGTATGGAACTGAGTTGAGGGAGAGTGCTGTTAGCCTATCTGTGTGGGGTAGGTGTTTGGGGTCCTGGGTCTGTGTGGGGTAGGTGTATGGGGTCCTGGAATCTCCCGGTGAGGAACCTCTGTGGTCTTTCCAGCTGCTGCATGTTCTTTTTAAGGTACGTGCTGAAGGGGCATTGTACAAAATAATTGTTCAACGTTAATCTGCACTGCCACCTCACAAACAGAACTGCTATCAATAACTCAGAGTACTTTCAACCTAGTAGGGAACTGGCTTGCTGCTCGTTGTCTGATTCTCAACTGTAATAAAACAAAGCTCCTACTTTTCACCCTCACTCAAAGATCTACAGTGTCATCTCTCTATATTAAGGCTAATAACAATACCATTTTCTCTCCAGATACCCATACAAAACTACTAGGAGTTATTATAGACAACAATCTTAAGTTTGATGTGCATGTCAGCAAAACAATCAAAACCATTAACAGAAAATTGGGCTGACTTTATAGGATAAAGCCATTCCTTATCCCATATGCTAGGACCTCCATTACCCACTCCCATCTACTCTCTACACTCTGCTATGCTTCCTCTTTACTGGCCAACCTAAATAAAGCTGATCTTACTAAACTCTCAAGCTGCTATAATAACATAGTTAGATTTGCAACTGGTCTACCCTATAGAACCCATCATTGTAAAAATATAAATTATCTCAAATGGCTAGAGCTACCCAGGCAGATTCAATATAATCAACTCATTGTTGCTCACAAAGCACTTAACCAACCAGATAATACACCTGCCCTGAAAAACATCATCTACCCCCACTCCAACTCCAGATCATTCGGGTTATCTAACAGACTATTAGTGCAAATCATCAAATCCAACAACTCAGCTGGTGACTCCCTGTTCGCCAACTCTGCTGGCAAAATTTGGAATTCCCTTCCCACTAACATTACCCTGGATACCACCCTATCTCAATTCAAAATAGCTCTCAAGGAGTATTTCATGTCTCAATGGATACATCCCTGCTCCAAGCCTGACTAAATCTTTATGCATACTGGTGTATCTACCCTATGTCTGTAAGTGCTGCTCAAATATCTTTGTTAAGCCAGTTTAGAAGATTGTTGGACTGTACAAATTAAAATTTACTAGAATAAGTGGTATATTTCCATAAATTTAACTAGACTGTAAAATGTGTTATATTTGTATTATGTTATGATTACTCCAGTTTGACATGACATTGTAATGATTGTATATGTATACTTTTGGAGCTTTTCTCCACGGGCCTCCACTGAAAATGGACATTTATCCAGTCAGACTATCCCGGTCAACAAATGTAAAATAAATAAAAATAAAATCGGCCTTATAAGCTTAGAATACATGGATCTTATGACCTCTTTGTCCCTGGATGAGATACTCTTACTTTTAAATTGGCCCATCTCTGAATCTTTCTGTACAATGGAAGCAACATGGTGCACAGACTTCAGGCTGCTATCAACTAGGTGGCCAAATGTCTCAGTACTGATTGTGTATGTAGGACATTGTCGTTAATGTGATAATATGTAGGAACATCAGTTTCCTCAATGGGGATGATGATGCATCTGCAGGCATTCAGCTTGAGGCCGTGTTTCTGGCAACAATCATTCGTTTTGGTG
Source organism: Protopterus annectens (assembly GCF_019279795.1). Lineage (NCBI taxonomy): Eukaryota > Metazoa > Chordata > Ceratodontiformes > Protopteridae > Protopterus > Protopterus annectens. Next base: position 174,558,631 of record NC_056741.1, on the reverse strand, counting down.
AGACTCTGTTGTAGGACATTCACATCACTTTGGGTATTAATGACTGTTCCCAGCTTGCAGTCATCTGCCAGCATGGTCAGCCATAGGCCAGTGTTTTTGGCCTGCACATCAGGGAAGTATATCCTGTATACCAGAGGCCCCCAGACTGATCCCTGGGGTATGCCACTCATTACGAGTGTACTGCTTGAGTTGGCTACCCCTATTATGATCATGTGGGTTCCATCAATCAACCAGTTTGCTACCCATCTGGTAACATACTGTATGGATTGCTGGCTAGTTGACAGAGTTCATGTACTATGGCCAAGTGGAGAATAGTGGGTAAGGCTTTGGCCAAGTCAAGGTGGCCAGAGTGCACCATCTTTCCCTCATCCATGCCTTTGTTGGCTGTCTCCGGGAAATCATCCAGAGTTTACTGACATACCACCCCTTGAGAAAAGCAAACCATGTGGGGTGAAGTAATTGGAGTTTGCCAATGTCCCTGTTAATGAGGTCCATGATGATCCATTGCGTGGCATTGCAGATCAGGCTAGTTAGGCTGATTCATCTTTAATTTCTTGGATCGGTGAACACTCCACCTTGGTGAACAGTGATGACAGTGGCTGTGGCAAAGGCAGCACTCAGGCTTTGGTTGTGTAAGGTGTGTAATGATGCTGCCAGTTCATGCCTGGGTCCATGTAGGTTGCAGCCTGGGATGTATTCAGGTCCCATGGGGGCTGTCTTCTTGGCTTTGAGAGGGCAGTGATGCCCTATTCCCTAGTGATAAGGGTTGAGTGGTCAGGTACTGGGGATGTCCTGCTTTTCTGATGAGGGGCCGAGGGGAGAAATTTCCATTGAATCTGGCAGCCAGTAAATTGGCTATATCTACAGCATTTGTCTATGTGGTGTCCTTGACCACCAGTTTTGCACATATCTGGGAGCTTCCTTTGGGAATGCAGACATATGTGAGGAAGGCCTTATGATTGCCTGTCTTAGATGTGAGCAATTTGGACATGGAGATGCCTTTAGACGATTTCTATGATGCTGTTATTTGTTTGTTCAGGCTAAGGGGTGATTACTTCCAATTGTGCACCTGCTCCTTCTCGGTCTTGGACAGCAATGTCATCCTTTTGTTATATAGTTCATTTATTGCAGATGTTTGCAGACTGGTTTACTCTCCCTTGTGGACGATCATGTTGTCCTGTCAGGTATTCCTGATTCCATGCAGCTGTATCTCTCTCTCTCTCTCTCTCTATATATATATATATATCTATATCTGTATATATACATATCTATATATACATATCTATACATATATATATATATATATATATATATATATATATATATATACACATATATATATATATATATATATATACATATATATATGCTGGTATAGTACTTTTGTGCACATTTGGACATTGGTGCCTGTTCCTCCAGTGGGGTAGGGGGCTGTTCAGCTGTTTATACCATCCCTCTGGTGGTTGTGATCAGCTTGGGAGACATTTTCATTTTACAATGACTGGGGAGGGGGGGGTCAGGAGAGATGGTGATATCAAACATGACCACTTTTTTGCCGGATCTTGCCAGGGAGGATGATACCATAGGGGTGCTGCAGTGGTTAATCATGTTGGTTACTGCTAAGTCTGACATATGTATCACATCTTGTGGGGGTATCAAGTAGCTGTCCTAAGGATTTAGCAATGATAAGATGGGGGAGTCTCTGTGCAGCTCTGTTCTGCCATGGTTGGTTTTCCAATCAGTGGTTGGGTTATATAAATCAGCCAGGATCAGGGTAATGGATTGAATCTTGACAGATTTGTAGAGAACCAGATATGTGGGGTGCATATCCTGAGTCAGATATGTTGGCCTGTAGCTACCTATAATTTGCATAGGGATCTTGTCATCAGTTGTCTTCACTTGGACTGTCTTATGTGTTTCAGACTGTTTGACCAGCATGGAGGTGTGTGTCTGTCTAATATATCTTTATACTTCAACTCATTTGGCTTTGCTGCCCATATTTTGTGGTCTGGCTGTGTGATAGGACAAGTGATCAGGTAAGAATGGGTTGCTCTCCACAGCTGTGGTCCAGGTTTCTGTGAGGGCACAAATGTCACCATCTGCCAGGGTTACAAATGCTTGCAATGACTGCATTTTCCTGTTTTCCTGTTTAGACTCCTAGAATTTAGCAGCATGGCCTTTACTTTGCATTTTTTAGTGTTTTATGTTGGTAGTACTGGCCCCATGACTTTCCCTAAAAAGGCACTATGGGGGAGGCAAGGGCCTTTTCCAGAGGCTTGAAAGCCAAGTGAGACAGATGCAGGCCATCTCTAGCAAAGCATCTGTTGGTCATATGTTCCCAGCCTGCCAGGCAGTGGATCCCCCTGAGATGTCACCAGTAAGTAAGCCAATTGTTACTGACAATAATTTTCTGTTTGCATTGAGCCATCATTCCAGGTGATGGTAGAATGCTGCTTAAGGCTAAGGAAATACCTGCATGGGACACATATTCAGCAAGCAGCATCATATCTGCCTTCCTATAGGCCAGGGAGGTACATCTGACATCGGTCACACCATCATGGACTAGGCCAGCGTGATAAGAGTATCTGTTGTGGAGTGACCTGGGTGCATGTGTGATATGGTGGAATACTGGCACCTGACAGACAAGTAAGCATGACTTTCTCCTTATCCAGCCTGGTGAGAGGCACATGTGTGTCTAATGATGAGTTTCCTATGAGTAATGTGTTGGGCTTATGGTAAGGCCTTAGTGGTTGCGAGACACTGGTGTGTGGACTATGCATGTTCTGTGGTGTGTAGGTTTGTAGAGTTCTCATGTGTTTTTCCCTCTGAGGTGTCCTTTGTTTGTGTTTTTATTTTGTTGAGGACCTCCACTTATGTAGGTGTGTGTTGTGTAATTGTGAGTGATGTTTACTGACTCCATACCCTGCAGAGTACCTATGTTACTGCACAATTTGTTCTGGTCTGCACATTTTCTATTTGTCTGGCCAGTGGTTCCCCTTCCCCTTATCTGTGTCTCTTTGTCCTTCTGTAGTCTGGTCACAGGCTTTGCCCACAGTGGCTGCTATATATTTGTATTTTTGGTGTGAGTGGGGTAGACACCATAACATTACACACAGGGTTATGGGCTTCACACCTCTGAGTGTACCTATTTAGTAGGTTGTCCATCATTGCAGCACAACATCTGCTGTGGTCCTCAGACAGTTTGTGTTGCTTTGTTATTATGATGCTACATGTTGGCCCTAGCTGTCAACCTGTCACAGACTGACGTCTGAACAGGCCCATACATGACAGTCAGACACAGGCCCACACATGGGGACAGTGTGTTAATAATGCTCGGCCAAACATAGGCAGTTGGAAGACTGGTTTGGTATTTGCTTGCTTTTTCTTATGGGTATGATGTCTGCTTCTCCACTGTCTGCTATGGATATTTTGACATGAACCTTTCTTGTTTTGCAAATAGTTTGGCAGGCAAATGCAATGTTAGCAAAAGCAGAACAGATATCCATGGCATACCTGTGGTCCTTCTGTGACAGACTGTCATTCCAGGGGTATGGATGGTGGCCAATGATTTGTTGTCAGTGCTGACGCAATAAGGTGGCCAATGATTTGTTGTCAGTGCTGACACAATAAGGTGGCAGCCATTTATAACCTGGTACTACACTAACTTTCAGGTACCTGCTGTCCTACTAATCACTGTACTTCTCAACCTCTTAGATCCAGAAATCTGGAGAAAGCCATAAATAATTGGGGGACAAAGGCCAAAAAATAGAGACAGGTATTAAATGTTGCCCTTACAAACTTAGATAACTGCTACAATAACAGGTCTTGCATTAGCACTCATTTTTCTAAAGGATATGAAGTCTGAAACTAAAATCCATTCATTATTTTCTGAATTTAGTCTTTAATGAGATGCCAGTGATTTGCCAGAAAAACCACAATTTCATGAAAAACAGCATAATTATGATGCAAAACTCTGGACATTCTGCAAAAGTCTGTACAGTTGAGAGGTATGCTAGCCAGCCACTGTGTAGGTTACTCTGAGCTGTGTACTGTCCATATAAGTGGCCCCCATCCCTGATTTGTCCATCTTTCCTGCAGTAATGGATATTGACTTCAGGACATTGTGTACACGTTCTACTGTAGGTGTAGCTGACATGCAAAATAATTGGCACAGAAAGTCTTAGAACATGGACCGTGTTAACCACAGTACTGTACCTAGGCCACTAAGCAACAACAGCCAATATTAAATGGTGCCCACTTCCTGACTGTATTAACCACACATATACATAATTCATTGACCCCTGCATATTGTGGATGTGCAACAAGTTATCAAGTTGATTGGGACAGCCCTGGGAATGTGTGCTCTGCTGCTATTACCCTACAAACATATATGTTGCTGCATGTCTATGAGGACATGGGTGTGTTGGGGGGGCATACCTGTCAACTGTACACATTTGCACAGACTGTGCAGATGTTGGCTCTAATTTTTGGTTCCATTTAGCATAGTATTGTGCTGTCTTGGAAATACTGGCATATCACTAAAGACCAAAGGTTAGAATGAAATGGCAGGCATTTGAGTTTCAGACTTCCTACCCTTCAGAGACTCCATGCAACTGAAAGACCTGCTGTGATATCACTGTGTAAGACTGTAAGAGGACTATTTCATCATTGTCCCTAATTGTGGGCCTTTGCCAGACATTTCTTTATGGTTTTCTATGGCTGACTTGCTGGGAGAGGCTGAGGGGTGAGTATTGGACCCCAACATTGATAGCCCTGCATGTGACCAATGACCCCCCAGTTTATTTGTCTATCCACATACACTGCAATGAGTTTTGTTAACTACTGCATACTCTGTGGAAGCCAGTTTTAGGCAGACATTTCCTGTTGTCCCACATAGCTGTCAGTTATCTGCTGCTATCCCGGTAGGCTACCCCATTCCCTTGCATACATGCAGCAATACCTGTGATATGCTACCAAGACATACTACTCCATTTATCTGTTGTTAAGAAGAATGACTTATATTGTGCCTGTAGCAGTTGTGAGGACGGTGCTTGAAGGCTGACTCTGTCGGATGCATGCAGTACACAGCCTATACATGGCATGGTACAAGTAGTGTGATGTGTGTGGCATCCATTTTACTGTGTGTGCAAGTCAGAGAGAGGTGTCAGTCCCTGGGCCCCTAGGGTGTCAGTGTATGTGCTATGCATTGCCTCTTTGCTAAGGCCAGGGCATACTGGGCACATCTACATCAGCTTAGAGGGGTAGGCTCAGGGGGTTCCTCCTCCAAGTCCACCTGTGCCTGTGGAGACCTTGGCAATGGTGGGGGACTGTGTGCTCCTTCCCTGTGCGGTTCCTTCACAGCTGTTTCCTCAGTATTGTATTGTGTAACATGGCACATACTTTGAACATGTGTGCACATGTGGCTGGAGAGTACTGCAAGGGTCCACCAGATATGTCAAGGCAGCGGAGTGTGATTTGAGCATCCCAAACACACACTTTATAATGTTCCTAGTTTGTGCATGTGTCTCACTATGGCATTCTTCAGTGTGTGTGTGTGTGTGTGTGTGTGTGTGTGTGTGTGTGTGTGTGTGTGTGTGTGTGTGTGTGTGTGTGTGTGTGTGTGTGTTTCTGATGGGTGTCATCATCCACGGTTCCAGTGCTTAGCCAGTATCCCCCATGAGATGGCCATATGGGATGTCCCCCCCTGGCAAATGCCTGGTACAGCTGTAAGGCATGCCAGATGTGGGAGGTGTGAAAGCTACCAGGGCTGCCAGCACAACACATTCATGATAATACCCTGGGCATTGCACATGACCTGGCAGTTGATGGAGGGATAGCCCTTGCAGTTGATATACACTCTACCGTCTTCACGTGGTGGTGCTTTGATGTGGATGTGAGTGTAGTCTATGGCACCCAGTATTTCTGGGTAGTCTGCTACATGGTGGAAGAGATGCATATTGCTGGTCCTCTCCTCAGGGGTGTGGGAGAAATAAATGTTCTCACCAGCATGTGGTCGCATGGTATCCAGGAACTGATGGAGTACCCTGGATGTAGATGCCTGTGAGACCCCCGTGATGTCCTCAGTAGGTCTTTGGAAATTACCTGTAGCTAGTATTCTCAAAGCTACACATGCCTTGGTTTCAACTTGGATGGGTTCCCCTCTATTGGCTCTGAGTCTGGGGTGAGGTTGGCAGAACTTGGTGAGTTGCTGAAGTATGTCCCTGTCCACCTTGTAGCACTCTAGTATCTCCAGATCATGTAGCCCCTGGAAGGTTACCCTGGGTCTGAACACTCTTCTCCTCCTTGGTCTGGGCCGATTGTCAGTATTATCCTCATCACCAGCCTCAGTCTGTAGCACATACAGATGTAGCAAAGCAACAGCAGCCCCTATCATTTTGTCAGTTAAAATTCCCAAGTGTGTACACCAATGGTGCAGAGTTTGTGGGAAAAAACAGACTGAAAGGTGTTTGCATACTTTATACTGATGTGCTGCAGATGCTGCCTGTGTGATTAGCTGACTATGATACACTCCACCTGCCATATATATTAAGCCACTGTGAGTGGCAGAGGCCATATTAGTGCTTTGTAGTTCATTTCATTTATTCTGCTATTTTCCTTTTTTCCCCTCCATTTCCCCTGTGTTTAAACCCCACAGTGCACATCACAAATTGTTTTAGCTAGTGTAAACATTGCTGAGCAGAAAAGGCCCTCCCTTAGACATGAACATGCTAATCATTTCTTGAACAAGCTAAGCACAGCTAAGCAGCCTCAGCCATAACCCCTTGTTTAGCTGTGCTTAGCTGAGCCTCGGAGCTCCAATGTGCTTACACCAAACATGACACACCCCCTTTTCATGTCAGCCATTTTTTCTGCTTATACCACCACATTATATCTCCTACATGGTTAGGTGCTTGCAGACATGGTCTCCCATTTTCCTATTCAATAAATTTAGCTCATTTACATATCCCTACTGGCTTATACCCTAGTTACACAATTACACTGAAGCCTATGTCTTTAGCAACTACTGTTAACTGTTATTGTTATTAGTCTGTATGCTGCCCACTATAATGGCAAAATTACTGCTTTTCCTATATTTTCTTTTATTTTCTGCAGTCCACTTAAACAGTCAAAATCGGCCAAAAATAAAAAAAAGACTTTTACAATTTTAAAACACTTTGGCATGCCAATGGCCATAGTTTTTGCCATTGTCATGCCTAATAAACATAATACATGTTTTATTTTGACCTACCATGCCCCCATTTTAATTTTTGCAGAAATGTACATGGTTACTAACTGCATACATTTCTGCTATGGACATGGCTCCAACACGGATGTCTGTCTTTTTGCTGGATTGTAAATTCACCTCTTTTGCATAGTTTTCACCAGCAAATGAGGTGATTTGCATTATTTCATCGCATCCATGCAGGAATAGTGCTGGGAGGCTTGTGCACACCCCCAGCCTTGTTTACTGTATCGCACAGGCTCAGAACTCCATGTTCGAGCCATGCCACTATGCTTACACGGAGATTAGCTCCATGTAATCTTTATTAAATCCTGTGGATTGTCATATAAGTTGTATCTATTCATAAATAATGTTTTCATATTATGTGTAATTTTATATAACTATTTAATCCATAGATGTGTCTTTGCAGTTTTTGAAGACTGTAAAATTATTGTTCTTAAAATGTTTCTCTAATACTTTGGAGCCTTTCTCCCCAGACCTCCATTGAAAATTGGTACCTACCCAAATAGACTTTCACAGTAGGTTCATAGGTTCATAGGTAGGTACTAGGCTATTGGCCCTAGGGCCTATACAAGCCTAGCCAAAAAGGTACCCTGGCTTTCGCCACCCAAGAAAATTATTTTCCTGTGCCCCTGTCAAGCAGAACCATAGAAGTGATCCCCAGGGTGAATTTCCTATTACCCATCCAATCATCAATATTTTTCTTGAAGAGTGCTAATGAGGAGCTCTGTTTGACATAGATAGGTAGTCTGTTCCAGAGTATGGGAAGTCTCTGGGACAGGAATCTATCCCTCCAGCATGTTCTGTTTATTGTGGTGACAAAGTTTAGGTCCCTAGAGCGTGTAGCTCAGAGGGACTGGGATTTCTTTAAGTGGAGCATGTCCAACAGCTCTGGGTTTGACATAGCTTTGTATGTTAAGCAGAGATCACCTCTGAGTAGGCAATATGTGACGGAGTAAAGCTGGAGTTTTTTGAGACAGTCTGCGTAAGGCATCTGTTTGAGGCCAGTAATCCTCTTTGTGAGGTATTTTTGCGGCCTTTCCAGTTGTTGTAGATGTCTTGTGAGGTACATACCAAATGGGGCATTGTACTCTATAATGGGTCTAATGAGTGATGAGTAGAGGGGAACAATGACCTCTTTTTTTCTGGATGAGAAACCTTTTGTGATGAGGTGTGCCACGTAGAAGGATTTCCTGACTACTGTGTCGATGTGATTATCAAAGGAGAGACTATTGTCCACCTGTGTCCCAAGGTCTCTTATCACACTTTCAGTGTTAAGTAGACTACTGCCTATGTGGGTAGTTCATGGGTACAGAGATTTTACCAAAGGGGATGACAATGCACTTTTTGGCATTGAGCTTGAGACCATGTCTTTGACACCAGGCATCTGTCTAGGAGAGGCCCTTCTGTAGGATGTCCACATCATTAGGAGTTTCAATTATGGCTCCTAGTTTGCAGTCATCTGCAAATTTAGTTAGCCAAAGACCTTCTGTGTTAGCCTGTACTTCAGAGAAGTAGATACCAAACAGGAGAGGACCCAGGACTGAACCCTGTGGTACTCCACTTGTCAGTGGTCTGAAATCTGATTTGGAGTCTGCTACTTTCACGGTGTGGGTTCTTTAGTAAGCCAGTTGGCAACCCATCTTGTGACATAGGGATTTATACCTAGTTTAGTGAGTTTATCTATAATTCCAGAGTGGGGGATGGTGTTGAACGCCTTGGCAAGATCTAGATAGGCTGTGTGAACCACCTTACCCTCATCTATAGCTTTGGTGACTACTTCAAAGAAGTCTGTCAGGTTTAGGAGACATGATCTGCCTTTTACAAACCCAAACTGTGTGGGGTCCAGAGTTTGGAGATCTCCAATGTCTTTGTTTATGAGTTCCATGATGATATGTTCCATGGCCTTGCATACAAGGCTCGTCAGGCTAATGGGGCGGTAGTTCCCGGGGTCTGTTGTGGCCCTCCCTTTGTGGAGTGGGATAACTGTCATGGTGAGCCATTCAATGGGCACAAAGCCTGAGGTGAGGCTATGATTGAACATGGTACTTAGGTGGGGTGCCAGTTCATTCTGTAGTTCATGTAGAAGGCAGCCTGGGATGTTGTCAGGTCCCATGGATGCTGTGTTCTTGGCTTTGGAGAGTGAAGTTTTTACCTGTGCAGCCGTGATTACAGGAACTTTGCATTCTTCCAGAATAAAGATGGGCCCTTTAGGGGGTGAGAGGTGGGTAAAGTTAGCACTGAACCTATCTGCCAGGATGTTGGCAATCTCAGTTGGTTCTGTATATTTAGTGTCATTGTGCTGTAACTCAGAGCAGATCTGAGTGTTGCCATTGAGATTTTTGACATAGCTATAGACTGCTTTGTGGTTGTCTTTAGAATCAGTGGCAATTTTGTTTTCATAACTAGCTTTGGAGGATTTTATGAGGGATCTCAGCTTCTTACTGAGGCTGACCAGGGAGTTCCTCCAATTGTGGGATTTTCCTCTTTTTTGCAACAGTTTCTTTCTTCTGTTGTAGAGTTTGTTTATGGCAGAAGACCACCAGATTGGCTTCCTTTTTTTGGAGGATAGCATCTTGGTACTGTTAGGGATAGCACGATCCATGCACTCGTGTAAGTGCTTATAAAGTGCATTTGTGTAGGATTCAGCAGTCGTACCTCTATTATTCATCTGCATGGGTGTTGTGAAGTTTACCACTTCTGTCTTAAGAAGCGTGAAGTTGGCTTTGGAGACATTTTTTATGGTTGTTTTCCTAATTGGAGGGGGGGGGCGGGATGTGGATGTCTAGGGTGATTAGCTTGTGGTCGGCTCTGACCAACGAGGAGCTGACCTCTGGTGTGGAACACCGGTCACCCATGTTGATACTCAAATGTCCATAAATAAATAAATTACATTATTTCAAACAAAGACTACAAATGTTTAAAGTGCCAGAATCTCTTTTAAGCAATCAAAAGAAACACAAAATATATTGTAGATGCAAAGTATAAGGACTTAGTTGCTGTAACATACACATAAAATATTATAAACAATAAACACAGAACAACTGAAAGCATAAAAATGTGAAGAATAAGCACTTTTGAATTATTTTAATCTTATACCACTATTGAACTTAATTTCTAATACACAATGCAAGGAAGAAATTTAATTACAATCTGGGAAGATTTGGAGTTAGTTTTTTATTGCTCAAAACAATTCTCTGATTTCTAGCTCTTCACTCAATTCTCTCCATGTAGGATTTAAGGTTACTTTCTCTAAGATCAGAAATAAAAAGCTGTGATCAGTATACTGGTAAATATGCTTAGATATTGCACTATTTATATTTTTCCCAGGATTCAGTAAACTCCGTGTAGGCTCTGTGTAGAGCCTACACAGAGTGTATCCATGTACATGACTGCAATCAGCACTCAGCAACGAGCAATGCATATTAATGAGGTGAAGCGTGCCTAAGTGAGGTTTCACAGCTCATGCCAGTATTGTTGGCCTCGAAACCTTGTAAAGCAACTCGCATACGGAGTCCATGTAAAAAGGAAAGCAGAGATGGTCCTCCCTAACCCCAAGTGAACAGTACACATCATGTTATGTAGACAGTTCCTCTTAACCTCTTAGGGTAAGATATTTCGAAAAAGCCATAAATATTTGGAGGAAGTGACAGAAATAAGGATGCTTTTTAAATATTGCTCTTACAAACTTAGAAAATGGCTAAAAGTAGAACACCTGGTTTGCAGAATGCATCTTTGCTGTCACACTCCCAAATAAACAATACACATTGTAAGTAAGGTAAACCATACCTCTCAACGCTTAAGGCAAGACATCTAGACATAGCATGACATCATTAGGGGATAAAGGCACAAATATAGGGACACGTTAAACATTTCTTTTATAAAAGTAAAATGTTGCTAGAATAACAGAATTTGAGTCGGTATGCATTATTTGAAGGACATGAAATCTGAAACTCAAAGGCATGTCATTATTTAGTCACTTTAATCCACAGATCTTACTGGTAATTTGTCAAAACGCCACAAATTTTATGAAGAACAGGCCAAAAATAAGAAGCAAAAAGCTGGACATTCTGTGAAAATCTGGATACTTGAGAGCTATGCTAGAGGCACACTTATTAAATATTGCTCTTACAAACTTAGAAAGTTGATGGAATTACAACTTTTGCATTCTCAAAAATTGTCAGAAGGATATGAAGTCTGAGACTCAGACGTCTGGCACTATTTTCTGACTTCAACCTTCAATGCATTAACAATGGTTTGCCAGAAAAAAAAAACATAATTGTATGGAAAATAGAGTAAAATAGGAAGCAGCATCTGGACATTCTGAAGAAATCTGTACAGTGGAGGGTTATGGCTGTTCAAATAGCTGTCATTCTGTTAATGCAAGATATATATATGCACAGACGCAAACCTAATGAGAGGACAAATAATCAGTAACAGGGAAATATTTAACAGAAATGTCACATGGGAATGTGTTTGGATGCAATACTGTCAACCTCCTAGAGCAAGAAATGTGTGTGTGTGTGGTGGGGGGGGGGGCAAAGGGCCAGAAATTGGGATAGATTGTCAATATTCCATGTCCAAACGTATGACGTTGATAGAATAAATAGGTTCTAAATTAGCATGAAGATTCTGAAGAGTATGAAGTCTGAAACACAAATGTCAGTCATCAGTTACTGACTGCACTTTGCAATGACATGCTTTTGATTTGCCAGGAAAACAATATGCAATGAGGAAAACATCACAAATATGAGATAAAAACTGGACATTCTGTACAGATCAGGACAGTTGAGAGGTATCCAATTCAGTTTATTTTCTTTACCTTGTGTTTTACTTGCATTCTGCTTTAACAGCATATTAAAACTTCAAAAGAGACCACAGCTCTCTCTTCTGAGTCAGGCAGAATTTTTTTCCCCACGCTCCCGCCCATTTACTGTTGTCTTGTTAAATACCACTGTCTTTCTAGTTGCCTGCCTCTTATGTTAATCTGACCATATATCTCATTTCCTCTCTGCTTTCACTGGCTTGTGTGAGTAATCACAAAAATCATCATTTTTGAAATCCCTCCCCTTCAACTATTTAAATTTATTGGCCATCCTACTGTATTCCATAGTACCAGAATACAAAAGTGACCACCGCTTCCAATCCATCTTGCTGTTTTAAAAATAGTAACTCTCCACTAAACCTTAACTTTTAAACAGGTAAAACTTAAGTTACCTACTTTCACATCTAACTTCTCTAGTGCACACTGCAGTGTGCATTTTTTTTTTCATCTTACCTTTAAGCATCCCTGTGACTAGCACTTGCCCTAATACCTGCTGGAAAGCACTAGGAAGCCTTAAACTGATACAAGCACTCAACTCTCCTTGTTAATAAGGAGAAATTACTAAGGTAAGGGAAAACAGCTCCTGTACTTTACAAAAAAAAAAAAGAAAAGCACCAAACCAGGCATGTCCAAGGGTCAGCTTCCGGTGACTTCTCCTGTCCGCCTGGTAAATCTGGGCATACTGGAGCAATGCAGCAATTGCCTCATGTACACAGACAACCCTCTCCTCCTACCACCCAACACTACAACCTGTGAGAGATGCACTTACATAGCCAAAATGGAAGCCAAGCTCTCTCCACCCATGATTGTGCTAGACAGTCAAGAGGAGAAGGTTAACACCCACAATACACCTCAATAAACACATAGCCCTTCTAAACCCACACCACCAACACCCACATATAGCAACACTAAATCCACATATGCAGAGGCCCTTAACTGTAACCTGCCCAAGCAACAAGGACCTCTGAAGCTGAAATGCAAACAAACACCAATCAGAACCAAAGTGTCACATAGTTCACAACACCATTGTGCCACCCAGCAACAGCCACAAAGATAAGACAACGTACCTAACACTTTAGTCATAGGTGACTCTATAGTCTGGCACACTGATGTCCCACTCACCAGGTTGAACAAGAAGAAAATTACAGTCAGCTGCCTGTCGGGTGCCAGGATCCGCCACATAATGCATGCACTCAAGTCACTCCACAACAAGTACAAATATGACTCTGTCATTGTCCATGTTGGAGTGAATGACTTGAGACGTACCTCCCTGGACTACATGAAAAGAGACATGGAAGAGCTCTTGGATCATATGGCCAAGGCAGGTATGACCCTAGCCCTGAGTAGCATCCTGCCTTCGCCCAGAATGATACCACAATATAAGGACAAAATGATTGACTTCAACAATTGGCTAAGCTTCTGGTGTCATTCAAAGAGGATCCAGTATCTGTCTACCTGGGATGACATGATCGACAGACCACGATGCTTTGCCAGAGATGGTCTGCGCCTGTCGACCCTGTGATTCAGGTTACTGGCTAAGTCTCTTGCCACCCCTATAGTGCCTTTTTTAGGCAACGTTCAAAGGACAAAACCACCACCGTAAGAGGTACAAGCATGCAAAATCTGAAGGCAATGCTACTCAATGCTAGAAGTTTAAACCTCAAAATGCACTCTCTCAAGGCACTCCTAAAAATGGAGAACATCGATATCTGTGCAGTAACTGACACCTGGTTCAAGGCTCCAGAGAGCACCCCTGCAATACCAGGCTACAACTCTTACCTCACATTTTGGCCACCAAACCAGAACTGAAACACTAAAGGTGGAGGAGTGTCAATATTCACCAAGGATATTCACACCACCAGGCTAGTTGCCCAACACAATGTGTCTGACATTCTCCAGGTGCAACTAACCCTAGGTAAGACTGCAATCCAAATTGTAGCTTGCTACAGATCCACCAACATACCCCAAGATTCTCACTACACCTTTCTAAACATACTGGAAAATATTAAGATAGAAACAAACACACTAATACTGGGTGATTTTAACTACCCTGCCATTAACTGGGAAAACTACTCATATACCAACACCTTTGCCCAACGGTTCTTGGAGTTCATAAATTCCAATTCCCTGGATCAACTAATCCATAGTCCCACCAGGGGCGCCAATATCATAGACCTGGTCATTACCAACATGGGAAATCGATGCTCCACACCTATGGTCACCCCCTCATTGGTCAGGTCTGACCATAAGCAAATTACCCTTAACATCCACATCCCACCCCCACCCCCCAGTAAGGAAACTTCCATAAAAAAATTCTCCAAAGCCAACTTCATGCTACTCAAGTCAGAAGTGACAAACTTCATGACACCCATGCAGATGGGAACTGAAAGTTCAACTGCTGAATCCTACACTAAGGCACTGTACGAGCACATCCACTCATGCATGAATTGTGCCATCCCAAATAGAACCAAGATGCTCTCATCCAAAAAAAAGGAAGCCAATCTGTTGGTCCCCTGCCATAAACTAACTTTACAACAAAAGGAAGAAACTGTTGCAGAAAAGAGGAAAATCCCAGGATGCAAAAAACTCCCTTACCAGCCTCAGTAAGAAACTGAGATCCCTCATAAAATCCTCCAAAGCTAGTTATGAAAATAAAATTGCCAAAGATTCCAAAGACAACCACAAGGCATTCTATAACTATGTCAAGAATCTAAATGGCAATGCTCAGATCTGCTCTGAGCTAAAACAGAATGGTATTAAATATACTGATCCCAAGGATATTGCCAATATCCTGGCAGATCGATTCAGTGCCAACTTCAACTCCCTCTCACTCCCTAAATGGTCCATCCCAATACTGGAAGATTGCCATATTCCGGTAATAATGGCCACACAGGTAAAAAATGCACTCTCCAAAGCTAAGAATACAGCATCTATGGGAACAGATGACATCCTGGGCTGTATACTACATGAACTACAATATGAACTGGCACCTCACCTAAGTGTCATGTTTAATCATAACCTCACTTCAGGTTTCATGCCCACTGAGTGGCTCAGAGCTACAGTTATCCCACTCCACAAAGGGGGATCCACCTTGGATCCCGGAAACTACCGTCCCTACTGAGAGGCGATCTGTGCCTGACGTATAAAGCCATGTCCAACCCAGAATTAATGGACATGCTCCACCTCAGGAAATCCAAATCCCTTAGAGCTAAATGCTCCAGTGACTTAAACCTCAGCACAGAAATAAATAGGACATGCTGGAGAGACAGATTCATATCCAAGAGGCTCCCCTCACTCTGGAACAAAATCCCAATCCATGTTAGGCAGAGCCCCTCAATGACCGTCTTCAGGAGGAATCTTGATGATTGGATGGGAGACCGTAGATTTACCCCTGGGATCTCCTCTGTGTCACTGCTAGACAGGGGCACTTTAAACTAACTTTAAATGGGCTAACTTCTGTGACCTACTATACTGGGGCACAGTCATCTAATCCAAAAGGGTGGCGAAAGACAAACAAACTCTGGCTAGGCTTGTAAATGCCCTAGGGCAGATAGCCTAGTATCTACCTATGAACCTATGAACCTATAATCAGTCTGACGAGCCTTATCTGCAAGGCCATGGAGCGTATTATCATGGAACTTATAAACAAAGACACTGGCAACCTTGAAACACTGGACCCCACCTAGTCTGGGTTCGTGAAGGGCCGATTTTGTCTCCTGAACCTGAATGACTTCTTTGAATCAGTCTCCAGAGCCATGGACAAGGGTAAGGTGGTCCACACAGCCTATCTAGACCTTGCCAAGGCCTTTGACACCATCCCCCATTCTGGAATCATAGATAAACTTACTAAGCTGGGCATTAATCCCTACGTCACCCAATGGGTTGCTAACTGGCTTACTGATAGAACCCACACTGCAAAAGTAGCCGACTCCAAATCCAGCTCCAGAGAAGTGACAAGTGGAGTACCTCAGGGTTCAGTCCTGGGACCGCTCTTGTTTGGCATCTACTTCTCTGAAGTAAAGGCCAACACTAAGGGACTCTGGCTAACAAAGTTCGCAGATGACTGCAAACTGGGAGCCATTATTGAATCCCCAAATGATGTGGATACTCTACAAAAGGGCCTTACAGAAACAGATTCTTGGTGCCAGAGCCATGGGCTCAAGCTCAATGCCAAGAAATGTATAGTTATCCCCTTTGAGAAAAAACATGTACCTGTGAATTACCATATAGGTGGCAGTACACTAAACACTGAAAGTGTGATAAGAGACTTAGGGACACAGGTGGACAGTGGTCTCACCTTCGATATCCACATCATCACAACAGTCAGGAAATCCTTCTATGTGGTACACCTCATCACTAAGGGCTTTTCATCCAGAAAAAGGAGGTCATTGTCCCACTGTACTCATCCCTCATTAAACCCATTATAGAATACAATGCCCCATTTGGTATGTACCTCTCTAGACATCTGCAACAACTGGAAAGGTCACAGAAATACCTCACTAAAAGATTCACAGGCCTAAAGAAGATACCCTATGATGACTGCCTTAAAAAACTCCAGCTATACTCTGTCACATATCGTCTACTCACAGGCAATCTCTGCTTAACATACAAGGCCATGTCAAACCCAGAGCTGTTGGACATGCTACACTTAAAGAAATCCCAATCCCACAGAGCCACATGCTCCAGGGATCTAAACCTTGTCATCATAATAAACAAAACATGCTGGAGGGATAGGTTCCTGACCCATAGACTCCCCAGACTCTGGAACAGATTGCCCATACATGTCAAGCAGAGTGCCTCTTTGGCCCTCTTCAAACGGAACCTTGATGATTGGATGGGAGAAAGGAAATTCACCCCGGGGATCACGTTAGTTGCCCTGCTAGACAGGGGTCCAGGGAAGTAAATAGTATGGGAAGAAATAGCCAGGGAATTGTTATGGCTAAGCTTGTATAGGCCCTAGGGCTGATAGCCTAGTACCAACCTATGAACCTATGCACCCACATGTCTGTAATACTGAGTGTCAGCAGCCCAAAGATCATCCCAGTTATATGGCAGAAAGCCATATATTCAAAAAAGAAAACATCTGGACATCCTAGGACTATTGGACAGTTGAGAGGTATAAATGTGAAGTATATGGTCCAAACACAGTACAGAACAGTGTACCTACAGTGCAGTGTATTGCGATATCCAATTCCTGCCATTCTGTAATGGATAGGAGTTACTGATCTGTAACAGGACATGGGACTGCCATGTAAAATGTTCACCCAAGGGAAGAGTGTGTATTGAATAGGGACACAGAGATGAACTGTAGGAATGAACACCGGGAAAGAGTGCAGGTGAAACTGCCACATGTACAGCAGAGGAGGGTATGTCAATTGAAGGTGGTTGTAGCAGCAACACCAAGCACATATCTATATGGTACAATATGGACTGTACAGTGAAAATGTGTTGTTTGTGACTGTCACACAAGGTGACATAACAATGGGGAATATGTGTTTGTAAGATTAGTATCCTCACATGAATAATGCAGAGCATATCTATCAGGAATATAACATACAACTGAGGTAAGGTGCATACTGGGAAGCTGTACAAAATGC
Source organism: Protopterus annectens (assembly GCF_019279795.1). NCBI lineage: Eukaryota > Metazoa > Chordata > Ceratodontiformes > Protopteridae > Protopterus > Protopterus annectens. The sequence continues at coordinate 174,540,966 of NC_056741.1, read as the reverse complement.
TATACCTGAATATGACTGTACTCTCAGCAGAGGTCTCCAACATGGTGGCCACTGGGAAAGGATCATGGCAAACATTGCAAGAACCAATAACAATCATGGACAATATCTGAATAATACCACCACTAATCCCATTCCTCTGACAGAACATATGTGATGTGGACTGATAACTGATGAGCCTGCACACACACTGGACAACAAGTCTGATACATCCATGCTCTATGAGGGTAACCATGCACACTGTCCTGGTACTGTAATATCTGCAGGAGGTGTTAGGAGGGCACTGCTATACCTGTATGTGACAGTATGGGCACTACAGGCTCATTGCCTTGTGTGCATGGCATATATCAATGGCACATTTCACACTGTCACAAATGATATACATGCCATTAATGTTGCCAAACAACAATGTATGCAGTGTATGCCTAAGGTGAATGGGTAGCACACATGCATCTGGCGTAACAACTAGATTGGTGTTCCGCCCCATCTGACAGTCATGCATATTCAATAGAGAGAATACATAGGTATGGACAATAAGCTGTGTGATAGTGCACTGTGACAAAGGTGGCAAACTTCAGTTACACATCACTGGAACATGTGTAAGGAAGTACATGGAGAAGGGTGCATTGTACTCAGTTATTGGTGCGATGAAGCCTGGGAACAATGATGTTAGAATGCCCTCTGATGTGCATGTTCTTCACATACCCAGTACTTGTGTTGCAGTTAAGGGAGGACTCAGCATTGTGACCACAAGCTGGTCATACTTCACAACCTCTAAACACAAGAAATCAGGACATAGTCTAAAATAAGGGTGGACAAAGACACAAAAATAATTACAGATTTTAAATATTGATCTTACAATCTCAGAAAGTTGCTATAGTAACATGGTTTGCATTAGCATGCATTTTCTGAAGACTATGAAGTCTGAAACTCAAATTGATGTCACTATTTAGTAATTCAGTCTTCAGTGATCCACTACAAAATTACCAATTTTAAGTGGGACAGACCAAACATATGAGGCAAAAATCTGGACATTCTGTGAAAATCTGGACAGTTGAGAGGTTTGATGGTGGTGGATGTACCGCTTACCCTCTAGCCCAGGAAACAGGTCACATACCTGTTGGTGTGATTATAGGGTGAATGTCCACATTATAGTTAGGTGCTGTGTCTGTTTCCTGATGCAACACATCCTGTACATCACCAACGACCAACTAGGCATCCCCCTAACCCACTCCCTGTATGCTTCCCACTTATATCAGTTCATAGGTTCATAGGTTCATAGGTTTATACTAGGCTATCTGCCCTAAGGCATTTATAAGCCTAGCCCAAATTTGGTGGCTTCTACCCACCTATATGAAAAAAAACTGTGCCCATTAGTTGTTGTGTGCCTCTGTCAGCAGTGACAGAGAGATTCGGGTCGGGGTAAACCCCTCCCATCCACAGGTCTAGATTTCTCTTTTCTCTGAACAGAGTCCAGCGAGGTGCTCTGCCTCACTCACATGGACGGGATTTTAGCTCCTGGCAGTCTCTGCTCCTGAGTGATAACCTTCCGTCCTATTTATATCCGTTTTATAAGGTTTAAGGTTTAAGCTCTTGGTTTTTGGTGGATTTGGATTTTGATTTTTTTTAGTGGAGCATGTCCATTAATTCGGGTTGGGCACATATGTATGCACATGTCACCTACCTCTGAGGCGGTATGCGGAGTGAATAGAGCTGAGTTTCTTTCATCTGGCAGCATATGACAGATTTTTGAGTCCTTTATCCTTTTTGGTCTTTTGTTTGCTTGGGGTTGGGTCTGCAGATACATCCTGAGATGGGCATTATGCTTATATTCATTGGTCTTGTATTGGAAGGATAGGAAGATAGAAGAAGTGAAGATACAGATGAATCCCCTTCATGATCAGGTGGGATCCTTCATGATCATGAAGGGCAATGTAGAGCAATGTTTAGCAATGTGATGTGAGTGTCAAAAGAAAGGCCCAGGTCCCTCCCAGGTCCCCTCCCTCCCTAACCCTTCTGTCTTGGATGCAGGAATACCCACCATGGCCGCTTGGGGTTTTTTCCTTTTTCCGTCGAAGGACATTTTTGGCTTTTTTTCCAGCTATCTGTGCCCGTGGCACACCATCTGAAGGACCATCGGTGTCTTCCGTTCTGAAGGATATCAGTGTCCTTCCAGTATTGCACTTTCTTTGTCATCAGTTTGCAGTCATCTGGCAACCTTGTCAAAGGAAGTAGATGAACAATAGGGGCCAAAGGACCGAAGCCCTGGGGGTTTCACCACTTGTGACGCTTGGAGGAGTCTGACACGCCAGCAAACTCCCTGTGGTGGGTTGTCCTTAAAAGCCAGTTTGCAACCCATCTGTGACATATTGGTTTTACATTTAAAAAGGCTTTTTTTTCTACAATACCCGAGTGGGGTATTGTGTAGCCAAAGGTTTGCAAGGTCAAGGTAGGCTGTATGGACTGCCCTCCAGCTCATCAATGGCCTTGACTATTATTTCAAGTCAGAAAACCAAGTTCAAAATGATCTTCAAGCCAAATAAGCCAAAAACTCAATGTCTCCAATGTCTGCATTCCCTATATCTTTGTTGCCAGGCTCCATTATGATCCTCCCCTAGACTGCAGACTAGACTTTTGGTAGAAACATAGGGGGTAATTAGGCGGTACGTTTGTGGGTGGGACCACGTGCTTTGAGCTCTGGCCAGAGCCACTCCCACTCTGAAATACAGATAAAAACTGAAGCTACCTCCTATTTCTCATTTCTCAACTATAGCTTCTTAAGAGCAAAACTAACTAGGCCTTAAATCCACAGAATTGATTACACATTCGGGGACCAGCCTTGAACATAACTGATTTTTTTCACTACATTCTCCAAAGAAGGAAAAGCATCCTTAAAAGATTTTGAACAAAAAAAAAAAAAGAAAAAAAGAAAATTTAGAAGAAAAAGAACTTTTGCTTAACATTTATATAGCCTAAAATATTTTGCTTCTGTTACAAACTGAGTGTATTGGTAACTACTCAGTGATATTTTTTTCTTATGAGATAGCAGCTCTCGGTGTCTCACCCTGTTCTATTCGATCTCGATATGCATCAGCTCATTCCGCTCCCCTACTGTAACACCATTCCCAGCTACCCCTTTATCCATACATTTATAGACACATAAACTCTACCCATTAGCAATCAACCAACCAATTAAATAATTTCCCACCACATTGCCTTCAACTACTTAATTAAATACTTCAAATCTTAATTAAAGCCATTCATCCTATAACAATCAAAGACTCCTTAAAACCTAAAGATACCTCAAACCAAATATTTACAGCTAGTTAATGTCATTCCATACACATACACTAAGGCTACAACCCTCACCGAACATGCTACTCTCCTCTTCTTGCCTAACATCACTCCTAGTATTCCTCAGCTTAGCCACAGCTCCTACCAATAAAACTGTTCCAAACTGCCACTCAACAGCAACTTCAATCACCAACCTACCCCACAAACTAAATCACTACTCTGTCATCTCCCCTAACTTATGCCATTATACCCTCCCTTACACCACCATCCCCAAATCAGCAACTACCACATTCATCAAAACCAATTTAATGCCCTTAAATCCTAGCCTCAAAACAAAATATGATTCACTGCACAAATATCTTCTATCCAAGATATTATATATTGCAAACATACACTGAAACCCTGGACCAAACATGTAATTTAACATTAAAAACCTAACTAACCCTATTCACTATCAACTTAAGAAGTATATGCAATAAAATAAACCTCCTGTGCACATGGATCAAACATAACAAACCTGACATATTAGCTCTGACTGAAGCCTGGCTTCACCCCTTCATAAAATATACTTAAATTATACCTCTCAACTTCACTATTTTCAGAATAGACAGATCAAACAAGAAAGGTGGGGGAATACCTCTCCTATACTCCTCTATACTAAATATCACTTCACACCCAAACAGCATACCTACCTTCATTCATTCAAAAATCCTAATAGCCTCCCTAAACCTAAACAAAATAAAACAAACAAAAAATCTGTATCATAATAGTTTATATCCCACCAGGAAATAACATACCTGTCCTGGACATCTGAAAACATAAAGCAGGAAACAGTTATACTATGTGACATGAACATCGACTGGCATTCTATAACCACAAACTCCCACTCTACTAGTATTAATCTGTATAGCTTCACACAACTAATTACAAGCCCAACAAAGTATAACAAAGATTTCACTTCCCATTCTACCCTTGATTGGATCCTAGAATCCCACCCAGCTAATTTCTCATCATCTGGCACACTATCACTCTCTCTTAGTGACCATCTTCCAACATTTGCCATCAGAGTCGGTATCCACCTTCCAAAAACACTCCCTAAAACCAGTTAGAAATACAAAGAAACAACCAACAAAACGATTTACTTTGTAAGATAACTGGACACCACTAAAACTTCTACCACTAGAAGAAGCAGTACAATACTTCAATACCACCTTCCTAAAGATACGTGACAGTCTGGCCCCTGTTCAAACCAAAAGAATAAAACAGCACACAACCCCTTGGATAATCACTGAATATATTGACCTAATGAAGAAAAGAGATACAACATGGAACACATAGAAACATAACAAAACCCCACAAAATTTCCAAGCCTTCAAAACACTCCATAACGGTGTAATCAAACTGGTACATAAATGTAACAATTCCTACTACTCCTATCTTCAGCTACAACATAAAAAAACCCAAAAATACTGGCATTCAGTATATTCCCTCCTCAACCCAGGTACAAACAAAGAGCACTCCCATCACCTGATGTCCCCCCAAGCCCAAATAGTGGAGGAATTTAATAAACACTTCATGAAACCCATAGCAGATTTATTAACCACAAACACCAACAGGAAACACTCCCACCAAAACTTAAACCTTAACTCTAACTGTGTCACATCATCTAAAACAGATCATACCAGCAACCTCACAAACAGTCATTCCAAACATTCTCAAACTTCATTCTCCTTTCATCGTATACCAACCTCAAAAGTAAAAAAAATACTGCTCAAATTAAAACCCTGCACAACATCAGCAGATAATTTCCCACCTCAATACCTAAAACTTGCAGCTGACTCAGTTGTTTATCCAATCAGCATCCTCATAAACAGATCTTTCTCAGAATCAGAATCAGTATTCCCTACCATATGGAAGCTATAGCACATAACACCAATACATAAAGAAAGACATTCCACCGAATTATTCAACTTTCACCCAATAAAAGTGTGACAATATGTGAAAAGTGGGTAAATATGGGTGAAGGCTGCCAGCCTAGCCCAATAGAATTTTGCACATAACTCTGTCATTGTAAATATGAATGTAAAATACAGGCTTTTTTCGTAAATGAAAGAATATACTGTTACATGTGGAACTGCAAAAATGGAACAACAGTACACTCTAATGACCAAGTGAAGCATGTTGTGACCCTTTGATGAAACCAAAGTAAAGCAGGTTGTGGCCCTTTGATGTCGACAGTGGTGCTGGCCCGTCTGGAGTGAAGCATCCTGCCTATTGTTTTAACCAAGAGTTAAAATGCTAGATTTAAAAATGCAAATGTATTTTTATTGCTCTGCTTCCTGACCAGATGCAAGATAACACAAGAATGTAGTATCTGTTAGCCTGGGAACCCAGAAAGTGTGAAAAATGATGTAATGGGAATCAAGACTGCAGATAGCAATTTAAACAGAGAAAATCAGAAGGCATTAAGCATTTTATGTCTTGACCATCCAACTCAGAACTGCCTATGCTCTATATGTGTAAGTTATTTTAGAATTGCGTTTCTCTGAGAAATAGCTAGGAACTAGAAAGATTAGACTAAGTGTTTTTCTGTATTCATATCAGAACTTTCCTACTGTATTGTTTTAAGTATTTCTGTCTGATCTCTGAACTCTTGACTAGCACTGTATAATAAGTAGTATTGTCTTGTGTTTTTATTATTTATTATTAAATATTTTTAAACCCTTTCAACTGTGACTGTTTTGTGTAGAGATAATTTAAGCTCTAGAGTACATTGTATGCTTATAAGTGATCCTGTTATCAAGCCACACCAATAGCTTTAGCCCTGGGCTATACCACCTATTTGGATAATAATATCGCACAGTAATAACTGGACACCCTTTTAAGGGCCTTTGGGTAGATGATAATTATTAGCTGGGTGGTGGTAGAAATTACTACCATATAGGCTGGGTAAAAGGGGCACAGCTGGAGAACCTGTGCCAGCCTTTCCCAGGAGTTGTCTGTGTGGTTGTATAAATTCTTGTCTCAAAGTGTGTGTGTGTCAGCAACTTGGGCAGGGACACGAAACAATGGTTGGACAAAGAGGGTGCTGGAGGTTTTAGTTTGCCCAGCTAGGCTGAGATCAAGACCCTGCAGCTGTGCCAGTGGGGAGTCTTATTGGGGACCTGGAGTGCAAGGGAGAAACCAGCCCCAGACTGACTGTGATCTCTGTGTGCTCTTAATGGAAATTGTACTTTACTGTGTGTATTTGTTATCCTTTCCTCTATATGAGATGCCCCTCACTGGTGTTGGTGGTGAGAATTGAGGCTCCTTGATTGCTGGGCCAGTGCACGGGCATCACAATCAGTACTATCCCCTATATCCAAAATCCTATAAAGATGTGTCCACCAACAGCTAATGAAATACCTACCAAAACAACCTGCGTATCCCTGCTCAGCATGGCTTCCAGCCAGGGCACAGCACATCCTCAGCTCAGCTATTCTTTACAGACACAATTAACCAGGTCAGAGACAAGGGATACCTCATATCTTCAGTATTTCTAGAGCTCTCTAAAGCCTTTGACATGGTCTCACACCCCTTACTACTGGACATGCCTTCCAACCTAGGCTGTACAACAGTTCCAAAGCTACATACAAGACAGAAGACAAGCTGAAAAATGGTCAGCCAACTATCCCCATTCCTCCACAACCCTACAGGAGCTCACCTCTGTTCTTGGACCACTACTATTTAACATATTCACCAACAACCTACATACCGCCTTATTCCCAGGAGCACTGATTCAATATGCTGCTAATTCAGCCTTAATCTGTACCTTCCAGACTCTCTCAGAACTATTATAAAGGACTCAAAAATCCTTCACAGTAGTCAAATATTGGCTCAGAAGTGCTCAGCTCTTTCTGAATAAAAAAAAAAAAAAACTAAACTCATAGTCTTCTACTCCCCCCCAAAAAAAACATACCCAACCCCAACCAATTCAACATCCTCTCAGCAGACAAAATTATCATTGAAAAAGTCCAAGAAACAAAACTACTAGGAGTAATTATTGACAGCAAACTCACCTTTGACATTCATGTCCAAAAAAAATAAAGAAAATACAAGAAAAAATAGAACTCCTCTATAGAAACAAGCATCAGTGTGCCACTCAACCTCAGCCAATAAGGCAAAACAACATACCCAACACACTAGTCATAGTTGACTCTATAGTCAGGCACACTGATGTCCCACTCATCAGGCTAAACAAGGAGAAAGTTACTGTCAGCTGCCTGTTGGGTGCCAGGATCTGCCGCATAATGCATGCCCTCAGGTCACTCCACAACAAATACAAAAATGACCCTGTCATTGTCCATGTTGGTGTGAATGACCTGAGACATACCTCTGATCTTGTAGCCCAGGCAGGTAGGACCATAGCCCTGAGTAGCATCCTGCCATCACCCAGAATGATACCGCAGTACAAGGACAAAGTGACTGACTTCAACAATTGGCTAAGCTTCTGGTGTCATTCTAAGGGGATCCATTATCTGTCTGCCTGGGACAACATGGTCAGCAGACCATGATGCTTTGCCAGAGATAGCCTGCACCTGTCGTCCCTGGGATTCTGGATACTGGCTAAGGCTCTTGCCACCCTTATAGTACCTTTTTTAGGCAAAATTTAAATGCTAAGTTCACCACCGTAACAGGTACAAGCAAGCAAAATCTGAGGGTAATGCTACACAATGGTTGAAGTCGAAACCTCAAAATGCACTCACTCGAAGCACTTCTTAAAATGGAGAACATCAACATCTGTACAGTGACAGAGACCTGGCTCAAGGCTCCAGAGAGCACCCCTGCATTACCAGGCTATAATTCATACCACACCTTTCGGACACCTAACCCGGACCGAAACACTAAAGGTGGAGGCATGCCCATATTCATTAAGGATATCCACACCTCCAGGCTAGTTGCTCAATATAATGCATCTGAAACTATCCAAGTGCAACTAACACTGGGCAAGACTGCAATACAGGTTGTAGCTTGTTACAGATCCCCCACCATGCCCCAGGATTCTCACTCTTTATTTCTCAAGATACTGGAAAATATTAAGGTACAACCCAATACCTTAACTATGGGTGATTTCAACTACCCCACCATCAGATGTGAAAATTACTCATGTACCAACTCATTCACTCAATGTTTCCTGGAATTCATAAATTCCAATGACTTAGATCAGCTTGTCCACACCCCCACCAGGGGCAGCAATATCTTGGACCTGGTCATTAGCAATATGGGTAACCAGTGTTTCATGCCAGAGGTCAACTCCTCGCTGGTCAGATCCAACCACAAACTAATCACACTAGATATCCCTATCCCACCCCCACCCCCATTAAGGAAACCACCGTCAAAAACTACTCCAAAGCCAACTCCGTGCTTCTTAAGACAGTAGTGCAAACTTCAGGACACCTATGCAGATGGAAAATAGAGGTATGATTGCTGAATCTTACACAAATGCACTGTATAAGCACATACATGAGTGCATGGATCATGCCATCCCCAACAGAACCAAGACGCTATCCTCCAAAAAAGGAAGCCAATCTGGTGGTCCCCTGCCATAAACAAACTCTACAACAAAAGGAAGAAGCTCTTGCAAAAAAGAGTAAAATCCCAAGATTGGAGGAACTCCTTGGTCAGCCTCAGCAAGAAGCTGAGATCCCTCATAAAATCTTCCAAAGCCAGTTATGAAAATAAAATCGCCACTGATTCCAAAGATAACCACTAAGCATTCTACAGCGTATGTCAAAAATCTCAATGGCAACACTCAGATCTGCTCTGAGCTACAGCACAATGGCACTTAATATACAGAACCAACCGATATTGCCAACATCCTGGCAGATAGGTTCAGTGCTAACTATACCCCTATCTCACCCTCCAAAGGGCCCATCTTAATACCAGAAGAATGCAAAGCCCCTGTAATCATGGATGAACAAGTAAAGACCACACTCTCCAAAGTCAAGAACACAGCATCCATGGGACCATAAAACATCCCAGGCTGCGTACTGCATGAACTACAGAATGAACTGGCACCCCACCTAAGTACCATGTTCAAGCATAGCCTCACTTCAGGCTGTGTGTCTACTGAATGGTGCACAGTGACAGTTATCCCACTTCACAAAGGCAGTGTCACCATGGACCCTGGAAACTACCTATTAGACTGACAAGCCTGGTCTGCAAGACCATGGAATGTATCATCTTGGAGCTTATAAACAAAGGCATAGGTAAGCTCCAAACCCTGGACCCCACTCAGTTTGAGTTTGTTAAAGGTAGATCATGTCTACTAAACCTGATTGACTTCTTTGAAGCAGTCACTAGAGCTGTAGATGAGGGAAAGGTAGTGTGCATAGCCTATCTTGACCTCGACAAGGCTTTTGATACCATACCCCACTTTGGAATTATAGATAAACTGACTAAACTGGGCATAAATCCTTATGTCACAAAATGGGTAGGCAACTGGCTCACTGACAGAACCCACACAGTAAAAGTAGCTGACTCCAAGTCTGACTTCAGACCAGTGATGAGTGGGGCACCACAGGGTTCTGTCCTGGGTCCTCTCCTGTTCGGCATTTACTTCTCTGAAGTGCAGCCCAACACAGACAGTCTTTGGCTAACAAAGTTTGCAGATGACTGCAAACTGGGAGCCATAATAGAATCACCTAATGATGTAGACATTCTACAAAAGGGCCTCACAGAGACAGATGATTGGTGTCAAAGTCATGGCCTCAAGCTCAATGCCAAGAAGTGCATTGTCATCACCTTTGGGAAAAACTTGGTACCCATGAACTACCACATAGGCGGTAGCTCACTAAACACTGAAAGTGTGATAAGAGATCATGGGGCACAGGTGGACAGTAGTCTCTCCTTTGATAACCACATCACCACAGTAGTCAGGAAATCCTGCATGGCACACCTCATCACAAAAGGGTTCTCCTCTAGAATAAAAGGAGGTCATGGTTCCTCTCTACTCATCCCTCATCAGACCCATTATAGAGTACAATGCCCCATTTGGCATGTATCTCACAAGACACCTACAACAATTGGAAAGGCCACAGAAATACCTCATTAAGAGGATTACCAGCCTCAAAATAATGCCATACGCAGACCATCTCAAAAAACTCCGGCTCTACTCTGTCGCACATCACCTACTCAGAAACAATCTCTGCCTAGCATACAAAAGCAATGTCAAACCCAGAGCTGTTGGGCATGCTACACTTAAAGAAATCCCAATCTCTCTGAATCACATGCTCCAGGGACCTAAACCTTGTCACCACAGTAAACAGAACATGCTAGAGGGATAGATTCCTGTCCCAGAGACTTCCCATACTCTGGAAAAAACTACCCATTCATGTCACGCAAAGCTCCTCATTGGCCCTCTTTAAGAAAAATCTTGACGACTGGATGAAATAGAAAGTTCATCCTGAGGATCACTTCTGTAGCACTGCTTGACAGGGGCACAGGAAAATAATTTTCTTGGGTGGCGAAAGCCAGGGAACCTTTTGGCTATGCTTATATATGCCCCCAGGGCTGCTAGCTTAGTACCTACCTATGAACCTATGAACCTAAGCAATACCTAAGCACTTCTACTAAATCTATCCTGGCTAAAACCTACCTACCTCCTTCCTTACGTTATGGTTTTTGCAAACTCCTCCATAGAGACAAGCAATAACTAAGCACATCTACCAACTCTACCTTGGCTAAAACCTACCTACTCCCCTCCTTACTTTATAGTTCCTGCAAACTCTCTAGAAACAAGCAATACCTAAGCACATCTACCAAATCTACCCTGGCTAAAACCTACCTACTCCCCTCCTTACTTTATGGCTCCTGCATACGTACTAACTTACATAACACCACCATAGCAAACATGGAGCAATGCTGTAATAAAGTAGCCAGATTTGCAACTAACTCAAAACTGAACACATCACTGTAAACCATTACAAGAACTTAAATGGCTGGAATTACCAAACCAACTTACATACATCCAAGTAACTAATATACATAACCTAATCCACAAACCCATTTTCTGTCCTGCCCTAGCAGATCTTATCAAACACTACAAACCAAGCAGACTACTTAGATCCAAAGACAAAAACCTACTTGAAACCTCCAAACCCTCCAAAAAATAGGTGAGCTTTATACTCATACTCAGTCTCCAAATTATGGAACTATCTCCCACCAAACTCCAAGGCTAACTCCTAGCCTACCCCTGTTTAAAACCTCCTTAAAGGAGCAGCTACACAACATATGGCTATGCACATTTCTACCCCAGGCTAGCCCCCTATACCCTTCACTATCACTCTGCTACTACTAGACACTCCTACTAACATCATCTCATCTACATCGCATATGCAACATGAAACAGTCACACACCTCATTGCTGGCTGTGACATATTAATGGGAGAAGGACTGTATACTGAAAGGCATATAATATGGCAAAATTGTTACACTGAGGATTGTGCAAACATGGTATTGAAGTGGCTGAAAAAGACTAGAAACAAAGCATCAAAGAAAATTATGAAGTCTACATCACATGGGGTCACCCATTACCAACTGTTCAAAAGATAGATGCTAGAAAACTGGATTTAGTGGTTCATGAAAAGAAGACAAAAGTAGCATTGATCATTGAAATTGCCACACCCAATGACTGCAGTGTTTTGTGTACAGAGAGACTGAAAGTCATAAAATATCAGGTTTGCAGGCAGAAATGAGAGCAATGTGGAAGAAAGGCACCCAGATAGTTCCAATAGTAGTAGAAGCAATGGGTCTTATAAAAAAAATCTACAATCATATTTAGATATGTTACCAGAACATGTAACCCTGTACAAATTGCAGAAGGAGTCATTACTGGGCACATTGTGGGAGCTGCGAAGAGCATTTTTGGCTGACATCAAAGATTGAAACAATACTAATTTCATAAACTTTAATCATACTTTGACTTAGGAATTGGGTCCATTCCTGTCATGGTATTAGAAACCAAAACGATTTGGAAAAATTAAAAAAGAGAGAGACCATGTGCTGTTTTTGAAAAGTCAAATCAATTATCTTGCAAAAGTTTTTTTTCTTAGTTAGATTAGCCTGTCTACATGGTATACACTGATTTTGCTATAACAGAATTATTATTCTTGTAAAAAATTAATCATTCTGTGTATGTAAAAATATAATCATTCTGTGTATGTATGTATATAAAAATGTTTATGCTTGCTAAGGATACGTGTTGTTTTAAAAGTCATTTCAATTACTTTGTAGAACTGTTTTCTTAGTCAATCAACCTGTCTACATAGTACACACTGTTCTTTTAAGGGACAGAGCTATTACTCTTGTAAAAATGTAACCTATGTATGTATATAAAAATGTACTTTGTGCATAAATGTGGAGCATTTCTCCCTGGGCCTCTGCTGAAATTGGGTCATGAGAGCCAGTCGGACTATCCCAGTAAACAAAAGTCAAATAAAAATAAATAAATTCCTCAATGTGTCTCATCAATGCAGGTGTTGACATGTCTTTTTTTTTTCAAAGAATTGTATTAAATAATTATTAAAATGAACAAATATTTCCATGAAATTATAACATTTTTTTCTTTAAAGTTAAAAAAACAAGAAATTAAAAAACAAACCTTCTAATATATAAACCAATGTAACTTAACTATGTACAAAGACGTTCATCATGCAAAAAAAAAAACATTTTCTTAATGTAGCTGTAGGATTAATAAAAATCATCTGTTTACATAAATTAATAAACTATTTTTCTAGAAGTTCATAGATGATATTCCATGAATTATATAATATAGTTTTCCTAGATGATCTAGATTTAATAGTTAACATTTCCAAATTACACATTTCAAGGAGTATATTTTTAAATTCCAAAAATGTAGGTGCTGTACTAGATTTCAAATTCTTAGTTATTGTTTTTCTAGCTATAGATAGTATAGACCAAACCAAAGGGTACTTATTCTCTTTTACACAACCAGGAACAGGAGTATTACATAAAACAAATGATTTAGATATAAAGAAATTATCAGTAAAAATTGTTTGCAACAAATTATTGATATCATCCCAAAAATTTTCTTAAATATATGCAATTATAAAACATATGAGACCAGTCAGCATTCAATTCAATATTACAGGTGTTGACATGTCTGTGGCATCAGTCTCTGGTATATGTTGATACTGTGTGTATTATACTAACATCATAGTTGCAGACAATGATTGCCCACACGTTGTAGTCCTTCAGGTAGCTGTTTGGGCACAGCATGTGTATGCTATCTGTAATGTCCATTACTTAACTAAGGGGCTAGCAGACAACCCTGATGTACTGACCTGATTACTGGACCTGAGATATATGTCACATCATACATTTCAACATGGTGCAATGCCACATATATCATACACTGGTCTAACCATTTGCTGATGCAGCTGTTTCTGGCCACATGTGACCATGTTGATTGAATACCACAGTGTGATTTTTTTTGTCAAATGCCTTTACCTGTTCAAGCTCCATGAGATGATACTGTTGTTATTATGCATGCCCTTGATGATGTCTCTGAGGACATCTATCAGATTTAATGGACCTGATGTAGCACAAAAAACTCACACAGGTCTGTTGCATATATCTGGAACATTACTAGTATAATGTAGAAGAGATCCATGACATGTTGGTGCACCTCACAGTCTAGGGTCTCTATTAGAACCTCAAAAGCTTGACATTTTGAATGTCATATGGTCGACACCATATGTTTGAAATTTCAAAAGTTCGAATGTTAAACATAATGGCGCCTTACAGTGCAGAATGGTAGAATGTCCCTTTTCTGCACTGAAGTGCATTCTCAGAGTTGGTATATTTAAGTAGGGGGTGTGGAGGTGCAGGCGGGCTTGCACCCCTGCTCACACCATTAAGGTAATTTTTTGTGATTGTTTTGTTATATATTCGATCTTTCAAACTTCGATCATATGGTGTAGAACATATGGGATTCAAAGTTTTGAAAGTTTGAATATATAATATAGACCCACAGTCTATACATGCATACATTGGGTGTTGTCCCCCTAATGCAGGCAGATGCATGTTGATGTACACCCTTGTACGGGAACATAGGCCATGGGGAGGGTGTGTTGAACTGTATATCCCACCATATCAGGAAGGTGTATGTGCTTGGTCATGCCACAGGTAATTTCTGATGTCACAGCACATTGATTCCATGTGATAGTCCTGGAGTAAGGTACAACAGTGCATACTGCCTATTGTGATGTGCCCTAGGGTTTTGACACAATCATACACACACAGGTATCATTGACATAACATCCAAGCTGGGGATTAAGCGTTATGTCAGTTGATGGTTAAACAATTGGCTCACTGACAGAACACGTGAAAGTTGGTGAATCAATATGTACCAGTGGAGCTGCCACCATTTGAAAACCCTCAGGGATCTGTTCTTGGTTCTTCACTGTTTGAACTGTATTTCTCAACAGTTCAGGCTTAAAGCAGATGGTCATTGGCTTACCAAGTTTGTTGATTCTTGCATCTTTTGTGCAATCATTGAGTCCACTAATGGTGATAGCATAGTACATGAGGAGCTAACACACACAACTGAATGGTGACAAAGGCACAAGACCTACTAATAAATGCAAAAATCTCAGCTTTTATTTATTTATTTATTTATTTATTTATTTATTTATTTACATTTGTTGGCAAGGAGTGTCCGACTGGACGTAGGTCCATTTTCAGTAGAGGCCCGGGGAGAAAAGCTCCACAGTTAAAATAAACAGACAGTAGTTACATTGGATTACATAATGGTTAACAATTTGATTAACATAGCAATTAATTACAAACATATTTACAGATGAAGAACATAGTACATCAGTAGACAACTAGAATCTTTATCTGCGAAGTACATAACAGACATTAACAAATGTTACAATAAGAAGTTCCTTGCTGTATAAGTACTAGGCTTATGAGCATCTGAGCTTGCTATAATCAAGGTAGTTGGTGGGGTGGAAAGAAAGGTAGTGGTTGGATGGGGTGGGTTATATTAGAGTGGGAGTTGCAAGGGCATAGCCAGCATGTTTTTAGGTGCCCTTTTAGTAAAGTTTTGAAGTGGGTGCATAATGGTACGGAGGTAATTGTGGGTGGGAGGGAGTTCCATAATTTGGCTATGGCGCAAGAGAATAGTGCTTCACCAGCAGAGTTATTGGCTTTAGTGATCTGCAAGTGATTTTTGTTGCTGGATCTTAGTGGTCTGGTGGTGCGATAGGGTTGGAGTAGATTCTGGAGGGATGGGACATTTAGTGGATGGTTTAGTAGTTTGTGGGCGAGTGAAAGTTGATGCCATTGAAGGAGGTGAGGGAGTTCAAGCCAGCACAGTTCAGCAAGTGAGAGACAGTGGTGACAACGGTAGGATGCCCCTATGGTGAATTTGGCAATTTTGTTGTAGCAGGTCTCTAGCTTGTTTAGATCGCATTGCCTTAGGTTGGTATATATTGGAGAGGCATTAGTAGGGTGGAGATAAAGTGGGAATTTGCTATTGAAATCTTTGCTTTTAATGTCTATCTGAAAAGTAGAGTTGCATGTTAATTACAGGATTGACAACAGTCCTGCTATGCAGAAACCGAGTGATGCAAGCACTGAAAACACATTTAGATAGCAATCTGAACTTTGACCACCAAGTGTTCAAACTGCTACTGAAAGCATCTGTTGCGCACGTCATAAGACATGCCATCATAATGACTTCCTATGATAGTATGGCACAACTGTAGTTAAACCACATTACTGCACTAATAGAGTATAATGTTGTTTTTTACATGTACCTCACCAGACATGTATAGCAGCTGGAGAAGCCACTGGGCTTTTTCAGCAAGATAACACAGGGCCTACACACTATGCCATGATGTATGTGGATAGATAAAAATCCATGTCACTGTAAACTTTATTGTATAAGATGACATGACCTCTCTGCCTGGCCCCCACGCCAGTCTCTGACCCTGCCATGGTGGGAGTACTGTATATCCAAAAATGTAATAAAGCTGATGACGTCAGCAGTACCTGTTGAGTGTCCTACATGCTGGTGTAAAATGCTGTCTGTAATGGCAAGAAACAGCTCTCACCCTAACACACACTCTCCTTATGAAGTTGACTTCTTTGAGAATAGTATAGAGACTAAAGTATTTGACACACACACACACCACTGCTGAAGTTTGACTTAGAATGTGTAAAACATTTTATAGCTGATGACATCAGCAGAGCCTGGGGAGGAGAATATGGTGATAACAGTGTTCCACATGCTGGTGTAAAAGGCATGCTGCAATGTCAAACAACAGCTCACAACTACCCCCAAATGGGTTGCAGTGAGAATAGAACCCCTACCTATCTAGGTTACACAGACTACAGACCACAGTGCTTAATGCACATGCCACTGCTCAAGTCTAACTTGAAGTGTGTCAAACAATACTTTACAGCTGATGACATCAGCAGAGTCTGGGGAGGAGAATGTGGCAATAACAGTGTTCCATGTGCTGGTGTAAAAGGTACACTATAATGTCAGATAACAACTAACACACCCCCACCCACCACTGCTCCACAAATTGGCTGCAGTGAGAATAGAACTCATACCTATCTAAATGCACAGACTACAAACGCAGTACTTAACACATGCACCATGGCACACCTCTATTTTATACATCACTGCAGGTGAACTTATAGTAGATGACATCAGCAGGCCATGTGGGAGACAAGTGGTGGGGAGGCCTGCATGAAATGGATGTGCAGGCATGTGCAAGTATCAAAATACTGGTTATCCATGCCTTTGGAGAAGTAACTGCAGGCTACACACTTTTGCTTTTCTGTCTAGACCGACACAGACACCATCTTGACTGCAATGAGAACAGAACCCTTACCTATCTAGGTACACCAACTACAGAACACAATACTTAATGCACACACCACAGCGCACGTCCGGTTTATAGATGACTGCATTTGAACTTGCCACTCTTCTTACCTTTAGTAGAAGAGCGTTATTGCCTACAAGCAAAGGCAGGCATGGCAGGGTACTTTCTCTGAAATTTAGGCACAGGTAAAACAAACACATTTAAGCTACTGTAAGGCATTATCCTTACACTGAAGGGACTTGAACAAGCAAGCAACAGCTTCCCAAACAAAATGTTAGAATCCAGAGGAGCATTCATCAACTTAGCTTTAATATAAATAGGAAGAAGTTGAAACCTAAGCTAAGAATACCTGCTCATCATTGAACCAAAACATCAGCCCTAGAAGATGCATCTGTCACATCATAACTACATACAATATAATGACTAACAATTTGAGAGGAAATCTCTAGCAAGGAAAGAACAGATGTTTTACTGTCAGAGTCTGGAAAATCAGAAATAAGTTGACAGGCCTGAGAAAGAACAACCAACACATACCTAGAATATGTGTCTGATAATTAACAGCCCTAAAAGCTAGGCTAGCAGAAGTGTAAACCTTCTTAACCAGCCTTCCCATAGTTCTGCTGTCCTTGTCATAAGGCAATAACTTGGGCAAAGGAAGCAATTCACATGGTTTATCAGTGGCTACAGACACTACAGAGGGGTCAGCAGTAGGACATTTATATATTATATAAAATGCAACAAACCTCATGCTCCCTATAAAACCTGTCAGGCTCCTTGGGAGTAGGGTGCAGAGAATCAGAAGCATAAAAGGTGTTGGAAAAAGCATCCAGCAAAGCAGCCAAAACAGGAGGGATAGACATAGGTTTAGGAGATTTCAAATGCAGCAACTCATAGTACCGCTTATGGATATCAGAGAGCTGAGCACAATCCCACTTAAAAAAATCCATTATCCTAGAGAGTGTGTCCCCAAAGGAAATTTCCTTAAAAGAAACATCAGGACTAATCAATTCCTCCTCCTCTGGCCCATAGTCCAAAGGAGAAAGACTTTGAGTGGAATAACTCAGGGAATCATCATCACAATCCAATTTATCTTCAGAAGAATCTTGTTCTCTAGACCTTTTAGGGGAGTACAAGACCAAGGAGGAGCAGGAACTGAAAATCCTTGAGGAGGCTCTAAGGACATTAAAGCAGTAAACAGCCCCTGAGTGAAGACCTGCCACTCATTTTGTGAATCCATAGGAGCAGAAAAAACATGTTCAATTTGTTGTTTCTTTTTTAAGGGGGATGTCCCTACCAAAAAACTGAGAAGGCTCAGACCCAAGACAAGAGTTGAGAACAGTAGTAGGAACTTCTTTCCTAACTAAAACTTGAGGAATTCCCCAATGTTTTTTGGGAAAAAAACAACCTTGGTTCCCTCTGATAGTTGGAGATGACACCTGCAAAGCATCTTCACACATGCCGACAGCTGGATCCTCACCAGCCTTCAACACGGGTGAGGCAGAGAAATCCAACAACACAACCGGGCAAGCATCTGGGTTTGTAATGACCTCAGGAGAAACATCTGGCAGAGGCTGGACAACAGAAGATTCCTGTGTACTTTTTTCACCCTCTTCTTCCCCAACAGCTGACCCTCGGGGCAGAAGATTCTGTCCATTGTATCTTTAGAGAGAAGCATAAGATGCTGGTTCTCAAGATAGAAGGAAAGTGCAGAATGTCTACTGTGAAGGGGTTTCTGGATGAACACCTGAAAAATAGAACAAGATGCATGGTCATGAGAAGCTCCTAGGCAACAAAGACACTTATTGCAGCAGTCATTATGGAGAATGTGTCTCCCACACTAGCATTTACCCTTTCTGGATGGCAATAACCCCAAGGAGCACAAAATTTGCAAGATAAAAGCAAAATCCCTAAGAGGCACTTATCTGCAACTGCAAAGAAGTCAGCAAACAGGCACATGTAGTCATGGAAGAATAGAAATTAGTTCAATTGGCAGAAATTGATGCAAGCAAACAAACCAATGGTGAAAACATACATTTGGATTTGTGGCAAGTTCTGTTTTTGGTACGCCAGACCATCACCTTTATACTTCATGCTACCCAAGCAGCATTTGTGTGCTGTTCAGCGTATCTTTAAAGCAACAGGAGTCTTTGGTAGACTGACTGAACATCAGACTTCCACAGAAAGGAATACCATATATTACAATACTGCAGCAGTGAATGTAAGGACATCCACAGCTACACCTCTGTCATACTCCATGTTGGAGTAAATTACTTGAGACATGCCTCACTTGATTATATGAAGGGATGTATGACTGACTTCTCCGATTATGTGTCCCAGACAGGTATGTCCATAGCCCTAGGCATCATTCTACCTTCACTCAGGATGATGCCTCAACACAAACAAAAGAATTATCAACTTCAACAATTGGCTTAGCTACTGGTGTTACTCTAGGGGGGATCCAGTAGTTCTCAAGCTGGGATGATATAGGTTCATAGGTTCATAGGTAGGTACTAGGCTATCGGCCCTAGGGCCCATACAAGCCTAGCCAAAAAATGTACCCTGGCTTTTGCCACCCAAGAAAATGATTTTCCTGTGCCCCTGTTGAGCAGAGCCACAGAAGTGATCCCCAGGATGAATTTCCCATTTCCCATCCAATCATCAAGATTTTTCTTGAAGAGTGCTAATGAGGAGCTCTGTTTGACATAGATAGGTAGTCTGTTCCAGAGTATGGGAAGTCTCTGGGACAGGAATCTATCCCTCCAGCATGTTCTGTTTATTGTGGTGACAAGGTTTAGGTCCCTAGAGCATGTAGCTCGGAGGGATTGGGATTTCTTTAAGTGCTGCATGTCCAACAGCTCTGGGTTTGACATAGCTTTGTATGTTAGGCAGAGATCACCCCTGAGTAGGCGATATGTGATGGAGTAAAGCTGTAGTTTTTTGAGACGGTCTGCATAGGGCATCTGTTTGAGGCCAGTAATCCTCTTTGT
Organism: Protopterus annectens; assembly: GCF_019279795.1. Taxonomy (NCBI): domain Eukaryota; kingdom Metazoa; phylum Chordata; order Ceratodontiformes; family Protopteridae; genus Protopterus; species Protopterus annectens. The sequence continues at coordinate 174,520,787 of NC_056741.1, read as the reverse complement.
GAGGTATTTCTGCAGTCTTTCCAGTTGTTGTAGATGTCTTGTGAGGTACATACCAAAAGGGGCGTTGTACTCTATAATGGGTCTAATGAGTGATGAGTAGAGGGGAACAATGACCTCTTTTTTTCTGGATGAGAATCCTTTTGTGATGAGATGAGCCACATAGAAGGATTTCCTGACCACTGTGGTGATGTAATTATCAAAGGAGAGACTACTGTCCACCTGTGCCCCAAGGTCTCTTATCACATTTTCGGCATTAAGTAGACTACCAGCTATGTGGTAGTTCATGGGTACAGAGTTTTTACCAAAGGGGATGACAATACACTTTTTGGCATTGAGCTTCAGGCCATGGCTTTGACACCAGGTATCTGTCTCAGTGAGGCCCTTTTGTAGTTTGTCCACATCATTAGGAGTTTCGATTATGGCTCCTAGTTTGCAGTCATCTGCAAACTTTGTTAGCCAAAGACCATCTGTGTTGGCCTGCACTTCAGAAAAGTAGATACCAAACAGGAGAGGACCCAGGACTGAACCCTGTGGTACTCCACTTGTCACTGGTCTGATGTCGGATTTGGAATCCGCTACTTTCAAAGTGTGGGTTCTGTCCATGAGCCAGTTGGCAACCCATCTTGTGACATAGGGATTTATACCTAGTTTAGTGAGCTTATCTATAATTCCAGAGTGGGGGATGGTGTCGAAAGCCTTGGCGAGATCTAGATAAGCTGTGTGAACCATTTTACCCTCATCTATGGCTTTGGTGACTGCTTCAAAGAAGTCAATCAGGTTTAGGAGACATGATCTGCCTTTTACAAATCCAAACTGTGTGTGTTGGATAACATTAAATAAATTATTAACTTCAGTGGTCACAAAAAAATGGCATTTTGAATGAAAGGCATGTTATTCAAGCACTGTAAAAAGTGCCATGAATCCTTACAAAACCTAGAGATATGAGAAATGCTATCCTTTCAACAACCATCTATCCATTTTGCTATGAAAATGTTTTTGATCAATTAGCATGCACAATAGGCCACAAAGGGGAGTTATAAAGATTCTTATGTATTTTTGGAATGTCAAAATACTAGCAATGGCTTATCATTCATCACAAAATCAAATTCACCCTTAGATATTTGTCCATTTAATAACATGTCCTCCAAAAGCACATACGTTTTTGAAAAGGCTACAAAGGTTTCATTACATGAGGTCTTCTAATATAAGTCTTCCTTAAGAATTACATTCATAGTATTAATGTAATCAATATTATCAAAAATCACTAGCCCTCCCCTTGTCAGGTTTCATCACCTGGATGTTTCTAATTGTTTTAGACAATAATTGTTCCTAGACTTTGACTGGGTGCTTTAAATTCATGTGACATGGGTGGAACTATATATGGTGGTCAGTGTTGATTGTTAGTTGTTCTGATGAAGTTCCAGTATTTGGGAACGGAAGCACTCAACATTTGAAATACTGTATAAACTTTTTGGATTTTATTCCGACATTACTGTTGGCTTTTTATTCAACTGCCACATGTTTCTTTTTGGTTTGTTTTTGCTATGGTTTCTGGTTCATTAGTTCACTCATAATACAGCCAAGCACCCTAGGCTGGGGTCGCTGTAACTATCCTTCTATCAACTGTGATACATATATGAACTCAAACACATTTCCCTAAGGTTCCTGCACTTTGTAAATACAAATGCTCTGGAACAGTTACTCTGCACACTCATAAGTGCCTCAAATGCCCTTGAACTAGAACTCACCAACATGGAAGATTGCTGCACCACCCCAGACTCTCACTGGTAATGTCTGACCATAAATCAGTCCTGTTCAATGTAACAACCTTACCAGACCCACCCCCACCCCCCAGCATCATAAAGGTGGAAAAATCTCTGCAAAGCAAACTATAGCCACCTAAGTGATGCCATATATAGTTTCAGACCTACTGCCACCACTGACAGTACAGACTCATATATGGAGGTGTACACAAATGGACTGCATAGACTTAGCTGTACCAGAATAGATCAAAACTTACTCATGGAAAAAAGCCACCATGGTGAACATGTAGCATAAATAGATCATACAACAAGAGAAAGTAATGGATTTCCAGAAAGAACAGGCAATAGCCTCAGCAAAAGAACATCATCCATAGCTTGGATAAGCAAAGTAGACATCTTGTAAAGTCCTCTCAAGTTAATTATGAAACTAAATCAGCATCCATAGCTAAGGATAATCACAAGGTATTCTTTAGCTATGTCTGTAATGTAAAACATAAGGCCTGGTACTACTCCAAATTCAGAGTGGATGGTACCATTCATACTGAACCTGAGGACATAGCCAAGCTGTTAGTACACAGGTTTGGCAATAATTTGACATCCCTGTCTCCACCAATTGTGCCCTGCAGCATACTTGTCAACAGTTCTCTACATATTATCTCCAAATAACTGGTCCTAACTACAGTCGTCAGTGCCAAAAATACAGCCCCTATGGGACCAGATAACATCCCAGGTTGCTCACTAAACAGTCTAAAGCAAGAGTTAGCAGACCACTGGGTACTCTCCTCAACCAGACTAAGTACTGTTTTTTTCCTGGTGGACAGAAAAAATAGTAACCATAACACCCTTGAACAGAAGGGGTCCCTCAACCAACTCAAAAAAGTATACACCTATAAGTCTGACTAGAATTTTCTGTAAGGCCATGGAGAGAATCATCTTGGGACTTATCAATAAGGACATTGGTGACCTTCAAACTCTTTACCCAACCTACCTTGGGTTTGGCAAGGACAGATCACACCTGTTAAAACTAGTGGATTTCTTCAGTAGCTCTGGATTAAGGCAAATCATTACATACTGCCTATCTGGACTTCTCAAGGGCTTTGACACAATCCCCAATGAGGCATCATTGTAGAACTCACTCAACTGGGGATTAATACATGCACCATTAGATGGGTAGCTAACTGGCTCACCAACAGAATGCATACAGTCATAGCTGGAGATTCCACCTCTACCAGGAAACCTGTTACCAATGGTGTCCCATGAGGCCTGTGCTGGGCCCCCTACTGTTTGGAATGTATTCCTCAGAAAATCAGGGGAATAAAGATGGCCTGTGGCTCCACAAGTCCACTTATGACAACAAACTGCGTGCAATCAATCAATGAATCCCCAAACAATGTCAACATACTACAAAATGTGCTTGCATGCATAAATGATTGTGGCTATAGTCACAGACTTAATGTTAATCCAAATTAATGCACTAATATCCCTTTCAGTAAAGGAGAAGTCTGTACAAACTGCACTATAAATGCCCTCCCTATTTTCTAACAAAATGGTGAGAGAGTTGGGAATGCAGGTTGATGGCAACCCCACTTTTGATCATCAAGTGTCCACAGTGGTAATAAACATCTATTACATTGCACACTTCATAAGTGAGCATCCAAGATTAAGGATGTTATCACTTCACTGTACTGGTCACTCATCAGACCAATAAAAGAGTACAATGCTCCCTTTTGCATGTACATCATCAAACACCTGCAGCAGCTGGAGAGACTTCAGAGGTTTCTCACTAAGATCCAGGGCCTTCAAAGCATGACCTACATGGAAAGACTGAAACCCTGTCACTATACTGTGTATTCTACAGGCTGCTGAGAGGATACTTGTTGCTGGCCTACAGAGCAGTCTCAAACCCTGCCTTAAAGAAAATACTACACCTCCCCAAATCACATGGGACAAGACACACTGACTCTAGGGACCTTAACCTAGCCTGTGACATCAGCAGAACATGCTGGAGATAAAGATATGTCTCATAGAGATTGCCACTCCTATAGAACAAACTCCGAATTCACGTGAAACTGAGCTCTTCAATGGCCCTATTTAAGGGTAACTGGGACAATTGCATGGGAAATCATAGATTTACTCAGGGGCTTTCACCCATGTCATACTTAGACATGGTCAACCAGTGCTGATCAAATCTTTGCAAATATGGACTACATATCTTGGTCTATAAGGGAACAATGGTAAACTTGGGTAGGTTTAATAAGGCCTTAGGGCCATTAGTGTAGCAACCTCCTATGAACCTATAAACCTAGAGCATTATGGTAGAAGTTGTGCATGAACCTATGTAGGCCTGCCAACATCTTGTCACAAACATGGGCTGCTGACGTAATGTACTATACATTCTGCTGCAGTCTTGCAAAACTCAAACCTGTGCTGTGGCGCTTGTGTTAAGTACTCTGTTCTGTAGTCATCTGTGTACTTGGGGGTTCTATTATCAGTGTAGTCAACTGTGTGTGTGTGTGTGTGTGTGTGTGTGTGTGTGTGTGTGTGTGTGTGTGTGTGTGTGAGTTGAGTGTGTGTGTGCGTGTGTGTGCGTGTGTGTGCGTGTGTGTGCGTGTGTGTGTGTGAGTGTGTGTGAGTGTGTGTGTATGTGTGTTTGTGCTTTTGCTTGACATTAGAAAGCCTTTTACAGCAGCATGTGGAATATTGTTATTACCATATTCTCAACAGACACTGCTGATGTCATCAGCTATATCAGATGTCTGGATATGTGGTCATCATACCAGGGCATGGTCAGACACTGGTCTGGAGGCCAGGCAGGTATCACCTCATCCTATATCAGACAGATACTGACATGGTTTTAATCTATACACATACATCATGGCATGATCTGCAGGCCCTGTATTACCATCCTGAGAAAGCCGTGTGCTCTCTCCAGCTGTCTGTAGAGGTACATGCAAAATAAATCATTATACTGTATTACTGTTTTGATGAGGTTTGACTCCAGTGCTTACACACAATACCAAGATCTGATTATGATGGTGTGACTTTGATTTACACCATACATTTGTCTTGGAAGATTATTAAAGAGAGAAGTTAGAAAGTAATGATACACGTTGCAGTTCTGACATCAACAGCCTTACCAGAGCTTTCACTATAATGTTGTGAATGTCTGATATGATCAACTGTGTAACTTTCAAAGGCAATATAAATCAAAGCTACAATAACAAGTTCAACAACACAAATGCAGATATAAGCATTAAGCTAGCTATGCTCCCTGAGCATCAGACTTAGCTTTTGCATCCCCTGAATCCAAAAGATGGAAAACAAGGATATGGCACAGTTATCATCACTTATACCGGATGTTGTGTGTGTGTGTGTGTGTGTGTGTGTGTGTGGGGGGGGGGTCAGGAAGTCTAGGCTGACACAGAAGGTCAGTGTCTGTGTGTGTGTGTGTGTGTGTGTGTGTGTGTGTGTGTGTGTGTGTGTGTGTGTGTGTGTGTGTGTGTGTGTGTGTGTATGTGTGTGTGTGTGAATAGGAAGGAGAAGAAGGCAGACACTGGAAAAAAACAGCAAATGGCCAGTGAGACAAACTGAGTAAATGTGTGTGTGTCTGTAGGGGCCCTCCAGATGAAACTAGTGTGTGAATATTTGCATGAACACAGCCAAGCTCTGTTCCAACTATACATCTTGGTCTGTTGGAGAGGTGTGAGCCATGCATGGTAGAGGTGGCAGTTCATCATTCTCATCCCGGATGATGAGATCTGGCTGTGCCAGAAATTACACTGACATGTCCACGCCCACAGTCAGTTGCAGTGCTACTACCTGAACTTGAATAATGTCTGCTGCGTGAGCTTCCTACAAGGGGACACCCAGGACCATTACCACATGTCCTGCCCACATCTGGGTGTTGACAGCAGACTCACTGATGGAGCAGTGGAACTACTACCACTATGGGAGCATGATCAGGCACTGCCACGGTGGCTAACAGCAGGTGATGTGGCTGACCTATGCACATTCATCCAATGCAATGACTTGGCAACATGGTGGAGGCAGTCATGCATGTCAGACTGTTCCACATCCAGAACTCTGAACATTTGTCTGGAACACTTATGGGAATGTGCCTGTGCCTCTATGATGATCATAAGCATACGTTGAGTGGCACAGGAGGTGACCCCTGCACCAGGTGGAGGAAGGACAGCAGGCCCTCTCCCAGCACCCCTATAAATCCTCCTGTATGGCACCTTGCCCACACTTTGGGTACAGACAGAGTTAACAGGCAATAGCCGCAGTAAACACACTTCCCTGATCAATGTCCTCACCCTCCACCTGTCCAATATTGTGACCTCAGTGGACTGGGTTTGTTGTAAGCCTACTGGCTGTGTCTGATGGAAATGCAGGGGATGGCTGTATTTCATCCTCTGTGTCACATTTCATCTTTGCACCCTCCATCTGTGCCTCACTTTGGCCACCATCATCATCAGACTCAGAAGATTCAGTGACATTGGGTGGCACAGGGCCCACACTCCCACTCTCATGATCACCTGTGATAAAAAGCATGAAACACAAGAATACATTAACACCTGCTCTACTACTGTGCAATTTATGCTAGCAAACTAACATTGCAGCTACTATTACAGAAAGTACAGCAATACAAACAACAGGCCTCAGATCAAAATCACAAAGTACAGTATTTCTTTCAATTGCTCAGCATTGCTGACATAAAAAAAATGGCTTTCCATCTGCAAAAGACATACTGCACTGTACTCCAGATGGTCCTGGAATAACTTAAGCAAGAGATAAGGGCAAAATCATCACAATTAAGAGTAATACAGGGGTAATACATTTACCTCTGCATATGTTCATTAAATGTACTTTGAACAAGAACATGGCTGACAACTCCAAAGTAAGCTTATAACTGTCACAATCTTCAATTCCCACTCTAAACAAGACATGTTGCTACAGAATTCATTTATTCATTTCAATTATTTTACTGGACCACAGTATTCAATTGCTAAGGTATCAAAGCTTATCTGGAAGTACCTCCTGAGATGTGCTTACTATCTCGGAAGATGTTGCGCCCACTTCCAGGACATGGTTTACTACACTCTCCTGGGATCTATCTGGATCTGTCAGTTTGGCCAGGAACTCTTCTTTGGGGTTAGTGCTGGTTTCCTAGCAGGCCCTACGCTGTTAACCATTTGGTCACGGATGACTGTACCTGCTCACCTCCTTGCAGATGTTATCATGTCAGTGGCCTTGTGGCGCAGCTGTTCCTATGTTCTGCCATGGCCACCTACGGCATTGATATCATGAGCAATCTGCTGCTATATTTGCATCCTATGGGCCATATCTCCCCATCACCTTTCCAGGAGAAAAGCAACATGTTGACAAAAATCCATCAACTATGACTTGATTTTCAGTATCAGTGAAGGGGCGTCTCCCTAGGTTGACATGCCTGAGTGACATACTTGTAGATGTTCTGAAAGACAATACAGGTATAATATACATAAGTTTCACATAACTACGAAATAATTGTTTCCAGAAAAAACAGAAAAGGTAGCCAGTCAGTATTACCCACTGGAGAAACATAAAGCAGTCCAGGGATGTGAAACAGTAACAGCAGGCAGGATGAAAAACTAGAAGAGTAAGAAGAACAGCCTATCCTTGTTTCTGCCAGAACAATGAAGTCACCTTTGCCACTCACCGAAGGACATACCATTCTTATCTGTGCCATAACAGTAACTCATTCTTGCCCCCCCCTAAAAAAAGAACAGGCAAATGACCCATTTTGCTAACAAAATGTCTTTGAAATGGTAAAAGTGCTATCAAAGGACCTGTCCCTGACACATTTGTACGTATTTTTCACACAGCATTCCTTTTTCATGTATTGTCAAATGTGTACCTCTGAAATGGCTTGACAGACAGGCCCACGCCATCAGTACACTTCTAACTAATGCATACAGATAAAAGTGTAAAATCCTTCACTTTACACTTTTCTTAAATACCTTCCAGCATATCCAGTATGTAGGTGGCAAGAGGTGATCATACCAACTGAGCTTTAGTACTCCCCTGTACAGATTTATCCTGAAGAAAAAGCATTTTTGCATTCTTCCAAACATATACAACTCTGCTCAACATAATTTTCGATGGTTACACTTTTGGCTTTTTATAATAGAGTAGATTATTAATGGATTGCACCTGTCTTTGTCTGTGTTTCAAAGATGCAAATTACAGCATAAGCAGCTGAATTGCACGCTAATCAACCAATCCAACACAACGGAGATATTCAACAAGTTATAAAGCATCCACGTAGACTCCATGCTGGTTCTTCCTGCAGATGTCAAAATGTTTGGAGTAAAGACATGGAAAGTTAGACAGACAGAATGGTATGGCCTGCTACTGATTTAATCCATTTGTATAGGAAGGAAAAGAGTTGTCAGGCCACATTTAACTTATCACAACCTACATGACATGGAAATTGTAGAGTGCTATAGGGTGGACAGGGACATAGTACAGGAGCTCGCAACATCTGACACCCTCAACTCAGAGCCACAGCCAACTGAGAGGAACCCATTCAGTGGAGACTAAGCTATGTGTAGCCCTTAGAATATTATCTACAGGTACCTTTCAGAGACTAAGAGGGGACATGCTAAGGGTGTTTACAGGCATCAGCATCTGGAATCCTCCACTAGTTCCCAGATGCTGTGCTCCAACATGCTAGTGAGCACATATATTTTCCCTGTAGTTCTGATGAGAGGGCCATAAAAATGCAACAGTTGTAGCAGGTCGCACACTACCCCAGAGTGCTGGGTGCCATAGATTGCAATCATGTAGAAATGAAGGAACCAACTGGGGAATAGTGTAGGCTCTACATTAACAGAAATAGCTATCACTCTATCAGTTGCCAAGCCGTGTGTAATACCAAGACAATCATCTTGAATGTGTATGCTGGCAACCCTGGCAGTTACCATGACTCACATATCTGGCACACCTCCTAACTGTACCAGATGTTTGCTAGGGGGTATATCTCACAGGGCCATCTACTAGGGGTTGCAGGCTATGCACTGTAACAGTGGCTGTTGACACCCCTCAGAAATGCATACACACCCATGGAAGAATGCCATAATGATGCAAATGCTCAAACCAGAAATGTCATAGAGTGTGTGTTTTGCCTGCTGAAGTGATAGTTCCAGAGCCTAGATACATCTAGGGGAGCCCTGCAGTGCAATCCGCAAACATATACAGAAATCTTCACAGTATGTGCTACGCAACATAATCCTGAATGAACAGCTGCAGCAGGATCAGCAAGGGGAAGGGGCACACATCCCACCACCACCAATGCAAAGTCCCCACAACCACAGCCAGATGAGGAGTCAGAGGGGGAACCCTTAACTGCTGTGGGTGTAGGCAGACATAGGCATGCTCAATATGCTCTTGCATTGGCTAAGAGACAACACATAGCACACTTACTCACCACCTGGCACAAAAATCTTCCTCCTATTCACATACATATAGTAACATGGGTGCCAGGCAACTCACATAACCTTTACCTTCCCATGTATTGTCTGTGTAATGCTTGCATCAGATAGAGTCAGCCCTGGACTAACACTGTAGTAACTGCTGCATTTACAAGGTCAGTCCTGAACCTGGAGTGAGTTGTTTAATAATATTATGGCATAACCTTTTATTTCATCAGTTGTTACAGTAAGCAAGTACAAGGTGGGAGATTTGTACAAACATTACCATAACATGAGACAGCAGAGACGTATTTGACTTATATGTGTCCATTAGTAAGTAGTAGGCCTCAAGCATCAAAGATTCACACAGTCATTCCTCTCAAAAGTACTGATGATCACTGCATGCTCTCAGTTTAGCACCATGCATTTGTAATAGAAAATCATTGGAAGAGAGAAGTTAGAAAGTAATGATACACATTGCAGTTTCTGACTTCACAACCCTCACATGATCAAACAACAGGTAGGATGCAAAACAAGGAGAGTAACGAGAGCAACATGTCCTTGTTAGTGCCATAACAGCATCACCTTTGCTTGCCCCAAAACAGTCTGTGCTTATATGTACCACAACAATAATTAAGATTTGTTCCCCCTTCTCAACAGAACAGTTGTAGCCTTGTGTGTGCCATAAAAGTTACTCACTTTTGCCCCTGCCTGACAAAAGAACCATCTATGCTTGTTTGTACTATCCAGCCTAGCCTTCAGTTGTTGGCAAATGCATATCATATTATTGCCAGATAATATCTCCACATATTTTAAGGCCAATGAAATAGCATGGCTTACAGACTGCATCTCTGAGTACTGGGCTGAAAACTGATGAATGACAAGGAAACGCAGAAATGTAAACCAGAACTGTAAATATGCAAGTGATAATCATAACAGGTTGTGTGCTCACTGTGCACTTATGTCAAAATATAATAATAATACATGTGGGAAAATAACAGTTCTATGGTTTGATATCAGTGTAAATTCTGTTGTAGTTGGTTATGTGAAGAATGACATCAGTTCTTTGGTGCAAAACTGTTTGTGTAGCAAAGGGGATAAGGTACCCATCCCATTTTCTGAAGGTGCATTGGAGTGAGAGTTGAAATACAGACCTTTGGTAGACATATCTTATGTTTACTAACATGTTCTACTGTCTACATGTCATAGATTGCTTTTCCTCATTTTAAATATTTCTCCTTTTTTTCTTTTTCTTTTCTTTTATAATGAATAATACTACAAACCCGACAGAGAAAACATAATTTGCAACAAATGAAGGTGAGGTTGAAGGTTAATGAAACAGAAGTTTATTGTGCACTGATTTCTTGCATTTCCATATTTGACAGACCTAAAAGTAACACTATGTAAGTCTAACTTGAAATACCCTACTGATGTAAGCAATCACAGTTGCTGTCCCTGTAATATGACACACCCACCTGATGTAAGTAATCACAGTTGCTGTCCCTGTAATATGACACACCCACCTGATGTAAGCAATCACAGTTGCCAAGTTGCATCCCAACAACACAAAACAACACAAACACCAAGGCAGTGCTTACACGATGTGAACATCCCTACAGTGATCCATCTTCTTGGGATTCAGCAAGTCTAATGAGTACAAACCTCATTTGCATCTTCACCATGTTGAAATCCCTGAATCTACATGAAAATTTAGATGAAAAGGCAACTGTGTAGCTAGGAAAACTGAAGGGTAGTGGAATGTTGAACACAGAATGGATATTACATTTGCTGCAAACATCTGGTTCCATCATTTTTCTAAGTTTGTAAGAACAATGATTTAAACAGTGACACTATTTCTGGCCCGTTTTCTCCTGTTATTTATGCCTTTGTCTGGATGTCTTGCTCTAAGAGGTTGAGAAATCTGCATGACTTACTATGTGTACTTTTCCTTGGAGGACTGCATTCTGCAAACCCAGTGTTCAAAACCTTCTCTAAGTTTCTAGTAGCAATATTTTAAAAGTGTCCATATTTCTGTACTGTTTCCCACCCCATTATTGATGGTTTTCTCCAGATTTCTTAGTCTAAGATGTTGAGAGGTATGTACTGTAGTGCAGTTTCATGCATACCTCTCAACTGTCCAGATAGATTTTTGCCTCATGTTTGTGGTCTGTTCCTCATAAAATTTGTAATTTTCTGGCATATCATTGGGATAATCTGAGGATAAAATCACTAAATAATGACATACATGTCAGTTTCAGACTTCAAATACACAAACCCTGTTCTAGCAGCTTTCTAATATAATTATGAGTCATATTTAAGAATTGTCCCTATTTTGTGTGTTTAACCCCCCCCCCATTTTGTCAGGCTTTGTCCAGGAGATGTACCCCTAAGAAGTTTAGAGGCATGGTTCTGTGGCTATATTCGAAAAGTTTTTGAATACAGGCAGAACAGCAGCACAGGGCCTACACGGTTGCTTCCTACCATGTTGAATCATTCCAGCCTCTTTAACTACTTCATTTGCATGCCATGGTGTTTACATGGTGTCGGTGGGAGTGTGTGCCTATACACTCTGCTTAATAAATTAAAATTTTCCCACTCCCATGTCCACATCGACATGGGAACAAAGAAAGTGTTACCTTTATTGAATCTCCCCCAATATATTCTCAATGAAGACAGCAAAAACAACAAACTAGGTAAAATATGAACTGATTTCAGCTACAAAAGCCTTCTTTATTGACTTAAAATGCATTGCATCATCTACAGCACCAAACAAATTCCAAGCACAGTTGGGAGTACTGTGTGCCACTTCAGGATATAAATGCATTATAACTAGTTTATTCAGTCTAATAATTATAGATATAGTTAACATTTAGTAAAGCAAAATTCCTTATAACATTTCTGACCTGTAAAGGAGATCCCTCCTAAGGTTAAAACAATATTTAAATGCATGTATGACGCAGTGGTGCTGAGGTTTGTATTGTCACCTCACAGCAAGAGGTTCTGTGATTCGATTCTCAGCTGGGTAACCTTCTGTGTGGAGTCTACATGTCCTCCTTGCATTTATGTGGGTTTCCTCTGGGTGCTCTGTTTTCTTCCCACATAACAAAGACAGGCGTCTGGAGCATTTCTCCATGGGCCTCCGCCGAAAATTGATTCGCTCCAAGTCAGACTTTCCCAGTAAACTAAGTGTTAAATAAATTAATAAATGACATTTATGTTGTATTTATGCAACATCACCCTGAAGATTCAAAGTTAGATAAGAATATATACATCCTGCTTGTTAAACAACATTTTGAAACAATACTACCAGAAAATAAATGTTTACATACGTACGTCCATGCAAAGAGTTATATAATGCCACAAATCTTTCTCAGCATGTAAGCACTCAAATTGGTATGGATATAGTAACAGCTAAGTAGAAATTATCTACATTTTATGATCCATCATTGGCTTTAAATATTATGTATTGTCTAGTTTGCCAAACAAATTCAAAACACAAGCTATACTGCAAAATATTTTGAAAATATAATTTAGTGCATTCCATAATTATTATAATTAATGAAATGGTTAGGATTTATTTATATCATGAAGGGGCAAACACAATGCTGACAATACTATACATTATGGTTTGAGTTTTGAATGTGTTTGGCACATTAGATGATGCAAAATATTTAAAGTTAATAAATGTGGTTGGTACAGATCTGCTGAAGATGTCATCTTGTAGCTGAAATGGGTTTAGATCCTTCCTAATTTGCTGCTGTTGCTGTCTGTACCATATATATATATATATATATATATATATATATATATATATATATGTTTGTGTGTGTGTGTGTGTGTGTGTGTGTATATATGTATATATATATATGTATATATATATATATATATATATATATATATATATATATATATATATATATATATATATACATTTATATGGTTTACTAGCAATTCAATTAACCATATCACACAACAGCAAATAGCGGTTATGTTGAACCACAAATCAAAAGGACGAATGGAAATAAAGTTAAAGTGTGGTGACTGTAAATGTCAACTTCGACATTTTTGAAGAGTCACCACACTTCTGGGAACAACATTACTGTGCAATGCACAGTAAATAACATATTTGCAGGGGGGCAAGCCCCCCACACCCCCTGCTATTTTAATATACAAACTCCAAGATCACATTATAGTGAGGGAAAGGGTACATTTCCCAATCCCCACTATAGTGTGATCTGTACCACAATTTCAAACCTTACAACAGTGAATTCTGTATGCATTCACTATTGTACGGTTCAACATTGTGGTATTCATGTTTACATACTGTGAATCGACATTTTCGCACAAATAAAAATTGCACAAGTTGTGATTGACAAAATGATAGTAAACTTATTATATATATATATATATATATATATATAAATATAGATAGATATAGATATATACATATTTACATATAGAAAGATAGATACATATTTATAAGCAGTAAATTCATCTTTCAAAACAGAAATTTGGAGCTTCTGAGGTAAACCTCCCACTGATGGCTAACAGATGTTTTTTTTTGGGGGGAGGACTGGATTCAATACAGCCAATGTTATGTTTAAGCTGTGTATATTTAATGCCAAAAGAAGCACATGGTAGCACATTGTTTTGTATTCATTAAACGGCTCTATACATTGTGTAGAGATGTGCAAATATGGTCAACATTGTCACATGATAATTACTGCTTAAACAGCTGATTTGTATGCTAATCAACCAATCCATGTTGGAGGAGCTAATCAACAAGCTATAAAGTAGTTGTGTAGACTCAGTGCAGGTTTTGCCTGCAAATTCCAAAGTCTATTGGTATACAGCCATGGAAACTACTCTACATGGAAACAATGCCAGGGGCTGCTGTTGCTCTTGTATGTGTATGTGCAACAGGTCCAAGTCTGTGCTGCTACTGCTGCTAATAGACCTCAGCCAAGGAGGAGAAGGATATTTAGGCCCTGATTGACCTTTCATGGTCTACATGAGGTGGAAATTGAAGAGCACTACAGGGTGGATAGAGACACATTACAGGAACTGTGCAACTTCTGTAGTCCTCAACTGAGAGCAAGGGCAAACCAAGGGGAACCAATACCTGTGGTGACTAATGTATGTGTAACACATTATTAGCTACAGGAACCTTCTAGAGACCAGCAGGGGATATGCTGGGGGTGTCACAGGCATCAGAAGCCAGGATCCTACATCAATTCCTGAATACTATGCTACAGCATGCCAGTGACTACATACATTTTCCCCATACACTCAAGGACAGAGCTACAACTATACAGGATTTCTACCCTGTAGCATGCTTCCCTGAATTCTTGGGAACCATAGACTGATGCGCATTTAAATAAAAGCATCACCTGGAGAACAGGGTAGGGTGCCCCCCACACCCCCCCAACTATATATACCAGCTCCAGGGTCGCACGACATTGGGGAGAGGGACAAATCCCAGTTTTATGCCTTGAATACCGTTTTTCGATCAAGTGAACTTTCGATCAAATGGGTTTAGGTCAAATGGTCTTTTGATAAAATGAATTAGACCCATATACATATATATCTATATATATATATATATATATATATATAGATATATATAAAAACATATATACTTTTATATATCGATATATATATATATATATATATATATATATATATATATATATATATATATATATATATATACACACACACACACACACACACACACACACACACACACACACACATATATATATATATATACATATATATATATATATATATATATATATATATATATATATATATAGATAGGACTGTTGAACGAAAGTTCAACAGTTCGAATCCACTATCACCGAACACACTTTTTAATGAAAGCATTTTCACCAAAAAAGTGCTTTCGCTAAAGTAATTAAATATACTTTTATGCAGGGGGAGCAAGCCCTCCTACGTCCCCCACCCCCCTACTTTAATATTCTCACTCTGTGATTGCACTGCAGTGGGGAAAAGGGAATTTTCCCTTTTCTGCACCATAGTTCGACCAGCACAACAGGCATACTTATGCGAAAATGCTGCTTCGGTGAAAAGCATTTTCACGTAAGTATGCCCACCAATTCACGATTCGATAAAAAATGCATTTGTTTTTTTTTTTGTTTGTTTTTTTTTTATAATAAGCTACCTGTTACTTTTTTATAGTTTAGATACAGGCCACTGAGCATGGTGGGGATGTAAATGAGGCGTGAGCTCATTAGGACTGCTGAATCCCAAATGTCTGACTTTGTGTAGCAGGTATAAATGTAGTATCGGCCCTACCTCAGTGTTAATTGCTAAAGGATTGCAACTGTGAATGATTAGTGTGAGGGAGAAGCAAGACACAACAGCAATTCAACCTACCTTACCTGCAGTGGGTGTGTCACCCAGGATACACTTCCAAAGTGTATAAGTAACTGTAGAAAGCTTATAAATGGAGATGAATATCACATATTTCTCAATATGGTTCACTAATTACCAAACTCTACTCCCTTTGCTGAAAACTGTATTTACTGTCATGCAATTTTATCATACATTTTAATGATAATCATACAAAATGCCCCATAGACTGCATGATTGAGAGTACAGCACAGATAAGAGAAGAATGAACACAATGCAAGGTAAAGACAGAGATGCATTGTTGAAAACAAAATTCATAAATGGTTTATTGATCACTCATTTCACTAAATATGTAAGCTACACATGTACAAACAGCTGAGTGAACAAGTGCACATGTCCTGTTACTACTGTGGATGAAATGGGACTTGCTTGTATGTACAATTATTTGCATCAGTGCTGCAAAGTTGTTTCTGTGACAAAGAGAGATAAGGCACACCTAGTGTAGTTTGCTGTTTCATTAGTCTGACAGTTCTAATCCAGACTTGTGTAAAAATGTGCAAGGTGTGTTAAAAAGTATATTGTGGTGTTTATGTTTCCTTTATTTAAACGTTATTTTTTTGAGAAATGTGTCTTACAACACATACAGTGAAATGGGTAAATAAATTAAAATTAATATAAGTGGCTTATTTGATAAAGACAGCACAAATTCAAGCTGTGAATTAAGTGTGTGTGTATAGTCCCACATTTAACTTTTAGTGATGAAAACGTATAAAGACTTTTTTTTTTTACAATATTAATACATGCAAAATTTTGCTAATTTCATCTGCACTTTGCTCACCTCCCTGAAAACACAGTGAAATGCCCTAATAATCAGACATCAGTTTCATAAAAGATACATTGTTGCATCTTTTGTTTTCCATCGTGCAAACATACTAAGCACATAACATAGTGATTAACAAGCTTCCACAACACCTACAAGTCTACAACACCTGAAGACAATAGTCAGACATTGTCAGTTTCATAAAAGATACCAAGTAAGAAAAAAAACTGCAGGTAGCACTCCCAGGTAATCAACTAATAACAACAGAAAGGGTGCCACTGGCGAAAGAAATGGATGAGATAGAGTTTAGACACTCGTACTTTATTATAGAAACTGCAGTTAAAATACCATAAACACCTTAAATTAACAATTCGTGACAATTTTCGACAAAAAGAAAATTTACAAAGGGGGTAAATCAAGATTAGGCACATACATGTGTGGACATTGTAATAAGTGTGAATATATTATGAACACCGATGAGATTTACCTTAAGAGTAGAAAAAGGTGGTTAAAGAGTAATGGGTATTATAATTGTGAATCAAAGGGGTTAGTATATTTAGCTGTCTGCCACAAATGCAATCCTTTTTATGTGGGGAAAACAGAAAGGACCCTAAAAAGAAGAATATATGAACATGTCTATGACATGTCCAAGGGTAAAGAAACTAATGCATTATTCAAACATTCCAAGGAATGTGATGGTTGTACATATTTCTTTATGGTACTTGAACAAATTAATAATGATATAAGGGTGGCCCATGGGAGGAAAAATAGAATATAGAGAATTATGGTGGCAAGTAACCCTGGAATCAGGGAAAAGTCCAGGGTTAAATGATTATATTTCTATTTTGCCACTTTTAAAACCAAGGGCTGCCAAACTTTGAATTATGTTTAATGAATGCAATATATATTCTCTGACAGAAGGTGGCACTGTTGCCTATAATTTCAAGGTAAAAGGAATTAAATAACCAATTCATGCAATATGTAATTTTAAACATATTTTTATAGTATTTAAAGAAAAAAAATGTATTTATTGTAAATTGAAATATTATGTATTGGTGTTATATTTTATCTTGGTTATATAGAATGGGAAAGAAAGTGAATACAAATATAATGATGGGAATGGAAGAATGTCTGGATATTCATGAGTCTATTTAAATATTTAAACAGAGTATTGGTTTATTTTAAATTGGAATTTTGAATTCATTGGTTCTTGGTTTTTAGAGACATTATAAAAACATTTTTAATGAGTTGAACACACATCTGAAGAAGACTGATCATTTTGGACGAAAACACAAATTGTTAATTTAAGGCGTTTATGGTATTTTAACTGCAGTTTCTATAATAAAGTACGAGTGTCTAAACTCTATCTCATCCATTTCTTTCGCCAGTGGCACCTTTCTGTTGTTCATAAAAGATACATTGTTGCGTATTTTGCTGACCATTGTGCAAACACACTAAGCAGCTTTGGGCAGCAGTTAGCAAGCTTCCACAACAACTGCAGGTCCAGAACAAATACAGACAATATGCAAACATTATTTAATGAAATGTTTGACAGAATTTTGTCTTGTAGCAAATGTAGTGTTTTATGTTTTAAACAAACTCCTTATTTATTTAATTTTTTATTTATTTATTTACTTACTTAATTACTTACTTATTCATATTAGTTTTGTGGGGTGCAGTCCTGAGTACACATGACCAATTTCAGTCTCACTCCTTAGGTAAACCTAATATACAGGAAACTCTGACTTATATAATTACATTAACAAAAGACTGGCCATTGCACTGAAAACTATTTTTACCCAAAAATTCTTTATTGTAGGGGTTGAATGTTATTTGTCATATATTTTCAGCTGGTAGAATTGTTTATAAATCTTTTTAGATGGATGTGTATTATGGCCTAAACTTTAGAATGGAAAGTTGAATCTGATTGAATATAAACTGCAATGTGAATTAGATGCAAATAATTTCAACTTTTTTCCACGTTTCTTTTGTTATGTATCCCTGCTTGTATTTGGTAATCTATACATTTTTTATTTTCTTTCCAGATACTCTGTTGTCAAGAAGCCTGTATCAGTCTGTTCAGAATCTTGCAGAAAAAGATAAGAAATGCTTGGACCTTAGGCTTAGTAATGGGAACCTCAATAAAGAACTGCAAGAAAACAAGAGAAATTTTGCCAAACTTGTCAATAACATTCAATCTGTGTGTGAAGGAAAAGAACCTCCTGATTTAAGAATACATGGTAAAGGTTTTCCATTGTTTATAAAGTACAATGAATAATTCTGAGGTTTGTGAAATTATATTGAAAGTGACACTGCATATTACCTCCGTAGAAGAATATGCAGGGACATGAATGAATACTGAAATTATACCATGCAGAAAACTGCAAAATTGTATACTGCATTTTTAACATACTCGGTAATCTAAACATGAAGTGTATGGCAGAACTTTTAATGGTCATTTTATCAAAACAAAGAAATAGTCATAACTCCATGTAACACAATGTGTGCCAGGTACCACTGATGACAGCACATGCAATATTTTCACCTAACCTTTGCTTCTACTTCCATCATTCATTAATCATCAGTAAAGAATACTCAAGACTCATTTCAGGTATTTTAAGGTTTTTGACAATGGCAGTATAAAAATTCAAATTATTCACATAAACCTGCTACTGTCCCCCACAATCTCTATATATTTTCTTTATTTGATTTTATATATATATATATATATATATATATATATATATATATATATATATATATATATATATAAAACATCAAATATTAGCTGTATCCAAATTCTATACAACTTATATATGGCAGACAAAATAACTACACAATGTGTAGAATTTGGATACAGCTAAACTTTGAGCGTATAATCCAACAAATAAAGAAAATATATAGAGATTGTGGAGCACAGTAGCATTCTTTTATGATTAATTTGCATTTTTAAACTGCCATTGTCAAAAACATTAAAATACCTGAAATAAGGCTTGAGGATTATTTACTGATGATTAAGAAATGATAGAAATAGAAGGAAAGGCAGCATAGTGGCATAATGGATAGCACTGTTGCCTCATAGCAAGAGGATCCCTGCTTTGAATCTTGGATGGGGTGTCATCTATCTGTAGTCTTCATGTCCTCCCTGTGTTTATGTAGGCTTTCTCCAGCTGGTCTGCTTTCCTCCCACATTGGAAAAAACATGCAATAAGTGGAATGAACACTCTAAATTAGCCATAGGTGTCAATGTGTGGTGTGGGAGAAGTACTGTAGCAGGACTAGCCACCCAGCAGTTTAAAATCTTGGCTTTAGATGATTGTCATTGCTGAGGTGATGCCACGACCCCATATGCTAAAAAGGGTGATGGATGGATATATAACTACTTGTAATACTATGGATAACAGTAAAGGATTTATTTGAAACTAGAGAAGTCTAATGACTGGCTGCTGTTCACAACACACACCATGATGCATGATTTTGTCATATTTTGTCATAGTTTATAAAATGTGTAGTAATATGCATTAATACTGCTTAGCTTGACAGACACAATAACCCAACATCAATTCATATCACTTATTTTCCTACCTTTGTGTTTAGAAAAATACAAATCTTTTAAACCTTTGAGTGTGTTTAATTACATGATTAGTTAATATTACCCAATGATCTAATAAAAAGGAAACCGTTATAAAAAAGTCAAATGACGCTTCTTCTTTTCCTGAAAAAAAAATTAAAAAGAAGAAATCAAAATTGAGCAATCAGATTGTCTAGCAATGCACTGATATCTGCACTAAACCATACAAGTCTGGAGTATACAAATGATTGAGTTAAATGCAGAAATTCATGAGTTAGGAATTGAGCAGTGATGGAAGTTCAGTGTAGATAATGTGTACAGTGCCTATGGATGTAAGGAAGCTTGTGCGTATGAAAGTATCTGCTCCAGATGTAGAACTGCTTACCATCTTATAGTCTGTTTAAAAATTCCACTTTCACTGTGGAAAGACTTTCAATAAATACTCCTAGTGATTTGAATATTATTTTGAAATCAAGTCTAGAATATTCAAATCCACTACGTGCAAGTCATTAAAATGGGTCAAACAGGAAACACATGAGGGAATGGAGGATGAATACAGAGATTTCCATCCCAGAATATGCTTGTTCTACTCCAAAATCAGCAAAGTTAGTAGGTTACATTACTTTGTATTTCTCAAAACTGAACTACAGAAAGTCCATCTATCTGAAATAACAACTTTCACAATTATTTTAAAGTCTTAATGTAAACTCCATGCATTATCTAATCCTACAGTCACCCAAGTTCAAAGGTAGATCTTACTATCCTTAAGGTTATGTGCTGTAAAGCATATCATTAACATTAACTCCTCTATTTGCAGAATAAGCCTTTTGAATGCCTTACAGACCAATAAGTGTTTGAGTTCCTTAAGATGCAATGTTAGTCAGTCTCTGAATATTGTGTAGCCTAAATGAGGATAAAACAAAACTAGAATAGGAAATGGGCATAGATAAAAATCAGGAATTATATGAACAATGTGTGCAATGTGGATATAAGAATACATAATTATAATGCAAAAACTGGCACTTAAATATAATGATTTAGTTTTAAAATGCCCTTTCTATTTTCTTCACAAAACTGTTACTAATTCTGAATGGGCTCAAAGTGAAAATACTTAAGGAACACAGACAACACAGCTATTTATGCATAAAAAGACATTTGTTTCTCTGTACATATCCCCTGGCATTAATTTGTCCATACAGTTATCTCCTTCAAATATTATGCAGTTTATTCACTTTAGCTGGTTCATATGTTACACAATTATAACTTCTTTTTTGAGAACGGGCAACCTGTACATCACTACTCTAATGGCACAACAACCATTCACCAGCAGGTTTTTAATGTAATTCTCTAGCAGGGTGGTAATGTCCACTGAAAATCAAGTCTGCTGTTTCATGGCAGCATATTAAGCTGCCGTGGAGCTCAGACTGTAACAGAGATAATGGCTGCCATTATTTTACACTCACTAAGCACAGCTTTTGCTGTTTGGCAAGTATAAAATTAAAATAAGTAAATAAATAAACAGAGTGTGTGGGGGTGTTTATGTCCCTATGTTTGAGAGTGTGTGTTTGCATGAAAAAAGTGAGAGTGATCAAACATTATATTACAATACCTAAGTTACAGTTTTGCTGTTTAGAGGGTATAAAATTAAAACAAACAGATAATGACAAAATATAGAAAAGCGTGTTTGTGAGTGTGTGTGTGTGTGTGTGTGTGTGTGTGTGTGTGTGTGTGTGTGTGTGTGTGTGTGCTTGTAGGTATGTGGCCATTGTGTTTATGATTGTCTGTGTTGTGAGCATATGGGTGCTTGCATGCATGAAACCTGAAGTGTGTGTCTGCATGTGTGTGCCTGCATGTGCTTGCGCATTTGTGTGTGTGTGTGTGTGTGTGTGTGTGTGTGTGTGTGTGTGTGTGTGTGTGTGTGTGTGTGTGTGTGTGTGTGTGTGTGTGTGTGTGTATGACAGAGAGAGAGAGCAGTGGATGCAACTCTTTTAAAATTAAGAGGTATAGATGACTCTCAACATGTTAGCTCAAGAAATCTGGATAAAGCCTAAAGTAATTGGAAGGCAAAGTGTGAAATATAGAGACAGAGTTTAAATATTGCTCTTGTTAAAATAGGAAGTTGCTATAACAGGATTTATGTTTACATGCATATACTAAAGGATATGAAATTCATACCTCTCACCTGTCCCTGATTTTCAGTGACACCCCTGATTTTGTCTTAGATTTTAGCACTACCTTTCTTAATTGCTTCTAAAATTAGTATACTAGGTGAAACAATTGTGAATTATGCCTAATAAATAATGACAACAGAGTTATAATATGTCTTTACTTCAGAAAATGTATATTAATACAAATGCTCTTATTCTGTCAGTGTCTCAAATGAATAGTACAAATATTTTAAAAATGACCCTGATTAATTCTGAATTTGTCCTAATTTTGCTGAGATGTGTCCCTGATTAGTTCAGAACTGTCATAAAGTCTGACACTCAGATGTAATTCATTATTCACTGACTTCCATCCCCCTGTGGTATAGCATTATATACTACAGCAAGTTTGAAACAGTAGGCAAGGTAACTATTTTAAATAAAAATTATTAATATCTGTAGATATATCTCTATATAGAAAGATAGGAAGACAGGTAGCAATTAAAAATCAAAATAAACAAATGCAAGCCAATTTCACATGTAGCCCATTTCCTAAGCATAATAATGCCCTCCCACCCATTTAAGTTGTCTTGTTAAATACCACTGTCTTTCTAGTTGCCCGCCTCTTATGTTAATCTGACCATACATCTCATTTCTCTCTACTTTCACTGGCTTATGTGAGTAATCACAAAATCATCACTTTTGAAATCCCACCCCTTCAATTATTTAAATTTATTGGCCATCCTATAGTATTTCATAGTACCAAAATACAAAAGTGACCACCCCTTTCAGTCCATCTTGCTGTTTTAAAAATAGTAACTCTCCACTAAACCTTAACTTTTTAAACAGGTAAAACTCAAGTTACCTACTTTCACATCTAACTTCTCTAGTGCACACTGCAGAGTGCATTCTTTTCAATCTTACCTGTAAGCATCCCTGTGACTAGCACTTTCTCTAATACCTGCTGGAAAGCACTAGGAAGCCTTAAACTCATACAAACACTGAACTCTCCTTGTTAACAAGGAGAAATTAATAGTAGGCACTAAACAGCCTATAATTGCAAAGTACCTTGCTAAGGAAACAGCTCCTATACTTTACAAAGAAAAAAAAAAGCCCCAAACCAGGCATGTCCAAGGGTCAGCTTCCGGTGATTTCTCCTGTCCACCTGGTGAATCTGGGCATACTGGGGCAATGCAGCAATTGCCTCATGTACACAGACAACCCTCTCCTCCTACCACCCAACACTACAACCTGTGAGAGATGCACTTACATAGCCAAAATGGAAGCAAAGCTCTCTCCACCCAAGACTGTGCTAAACAGTCAAGAGGAGAAGGTTAACACCCACACTACACCTCAAGCAACCCATAGCCCTTCTAAACCCGCACCACCAACACCCACATATAGCAACACTAAATCCACATATGCAGAGGCCCTTAACTGTAACCTGCCCAAGCAAAAAAGACCTCTGAAGCTGAAACGCAAACAAACACCAATCACAACCAATGTGTCACATAGTTCACAACACCAGTGTGCCACCCAGCAACAGCCCCTAAGGCAAGACAATGTACCTAACACTTTAGTCATAGGTGACTCTATAGTCCGGCACACTGATGTCCCTCTCACTAGGTTGAATAAGGAGAAAATTACAGTCAGCTGCCTGTCGGGTGCCAGGATCTGCCACATAACGCATGCACTCAAGTCACTCCACAACAAGTACAAATATGACTCTGTCATTGTCCATGTTGGAGTGAATGACTTGAGATGTACCTCCCTGGACTACATGAAAAGAGACATGGAAGAGCTCTCTGATCATGTGGCCCAGGCAGGTATGACACTAGCCCTGAGTAGCATCCTGCCTTCGCCCAGAATGATACCACAATATAAGGATAAAATGATTGACTTCAACAATTGGCTAAGCTTATGGTGTCATTCAAAGGGGATCCAGTATCTGTCTGCCTGGGATGACATGATTGACAGACCACGATGCTTTGCCAGAGATGGTCTGCACCTGTTGCCCCTGGGATTCAGGTTACTGGCTAAGGCTCTTGCCACCCCTATAGTGCCTTTTTTAGGCAAACTTCAAAGGACAAAATCACCACCATAACAGGTACAAGCATGCAAAATCTGAAGGTAATGCTACTCAATGCTAGAAGTCTAAACCTCAAAATGCACTCTCTCGAGGCACTCCTAAAAATGGAGAACATCGATATCTGTGCAGTAACTGAGACCTGGTTCAAGGCTCCAGAGAGCACCCCTGCAATACCAGGCTACAACTCTTACCACACTTTTCGGCCACCAAACCAGGACCGAAACACTAAAGGTGGAGGAGTGTCAATATTCACCAAGGATATTCACACCACCAGGCTAGTTGCCCAACACAATGTGTCTGAAATTCTCCAAGTGCAACTAACAGTAGGTAAGACTGCAATCCAAATTGTAGCTTGCTACAGATCCCCCACCATACCCCAAGATTCTCACTACACCTTTCTAAACATACTGGAAAATATTAAGATAGAACCAAACACCCTAATACTGGGTGATTTTAACTACCCTGCCATTAACTGGGAAAACTACTCATGTTCCAACACCTTTGCGCAACGGTTCTTGGAATTCATAAATTCCAACGCCCTGGATCAACTAATCCATAGTCCCACCAGGGGCTCCAATATCCTAGACCTGGTCATTACCAACATGGGAAATCAATGCTCCATACCTATGGTCACCCCTCGTTAGTCAGGTCTGACTATAAGCCAATCACCCTTAACATCCACATCCCACCCCACCCCCAGTAAAGAAACCACCATAAAAACTTCTCCAAAGCCAACTTCATGCTACTCAAGTCAGAAGTGACAAACTTCATGACACCCATGCAGACAGGAACTGAAAGTTCAACTGCTGAATCCTACACTATGGCACTGTACGAGCACATCCACTCATGCATGAATCGTGCCATCCCAAATAGAACCAAAATGCTCTCATCCAAAAAAGGAAGCCAATCTGGTGGTCCCCTGCCATAAACAAACTTTACAACAAAAGGAAGAAACTTTTGCAGAAAAGAGGAAAATCCCAGGATGCAAAAAACTCCCTTACTAGCCTCAGTAAGAAACTGAGATGGCTCATAAAATCCTCCAAAGCTAGTTACGAAAATAAAATTGCCAAAGATTCCAAAGACAACCACAAAGCATTCTATAATTATGTCAAGAATCTAAATGGCAATGCTCAGATCTGCTCTGAGCTAAAACAGAATGGCATTAAATATACTGATCCGAAGGATATTGCCAATATCCTGGCAGATCGATTCAGTGCCAACTTCACCCCACTCTCACCCCCTAAATGGCCCATCTCAATACCGGAAGATTGCCAAATTCCAATAATAACGGCCACACAGGTACAAATTGCACTCTCTAAAGCCAAGAATACAGCATCCATGAGACCAGATGACATCCCGGGCTGTGTACTACATGAACTACAATATGAACTGGCACCTCACCTAAGTGTCATGTTTAAACATAGCCTCACCTCAGGTTTCATGCCCACTGAGTGGAGCAGAGCTACAGTTATCCCAATCCACAAGGGGGGATCCACCTTGGATCCCGGAAACTACTGTCCCATCAGTCTGACAAGCCTTATCTGCAAGGCCATGGAGCGTATTATCATGGAACTTATAAACAAAGACATTGGCAACCTTCAAACACTGGACCCCACCCAGTTTGGGTTTGTGAAGGGCCGATCTTGTCTCCTGAACCTGATTGACTTCTTTGAATCAGTCTCCAGAGCCATGGACAAGGGTAAGGTGGTCCACACAGCCTATCTAGACCTTGCCAAGGCCTTTGACACCACCCCACTCTGGAATCATAGATAAACTTACTAAGTTGGGCATAAATCCCTATGTCACCCAATGGGTTGCTAAATGGCTTACTGATAGAACCCACACTGTAAAAGTAGCCGACTCCAAATCCAGCTCCAGACAAGTGACAAGTGGAGTACCTCAGGGTTCAGTCCTGGGGCCGCTCTTGTTTGGCATCTACTTCTCTGAAGTACAGGTCAACACTAAGGGACTCTGGCTAACAAAGTTTGCAGATGACTGCAAACTGGGAGCCATTATTGAATCCACAAATGATGTGGATACTCTACAAAAGGGCCTTACAGAAACAGATGCTTGGTGCCAGAGCCATGGGCTCAAGCTCAATGCCAAGAAATGTATTGTTATCCCTTTGGGAAAAACATGTATCCATGAATTACCATATAGGTGGCAGTACACTAAACACAGAAAGTGTGATAAGAGACTTAGGGACACAGGTGGACAGTGGTCTCACCTTCGATAACCACATCGCCACAACAGTCAGGAAATCCTTCTATGTAGCACACCTCATCACGAAGGGCTTTTCATCCAGAAAAAAGGAGGTCATTGTCCCACTGTACTCATCCCTCATTAGACCCATTATAGAATACAACGCCCCATTTGGTATCTACCTCTCAAGACATCTGCAACAACTGGAAAGGCCTCAGAAATACCTCACTAAAAGAATCACAGGCCTAAAGCAGATGCCCTACGCTGACCGCCTTAAAAACTCCAGCTATACTCTGTCGCATATCGTCTACTCAGAGGCGATCTCTGCTTAACATACAAGGCCATGTCAAACCCAGAGCTGTTGGACATGCTACACTTAAAGAAATCCCAATCCCTCAGAGCTACACGCTCCAGGGATCTAAACCTTGTCATCACAATAAACAAAACATGTTGGAGGGATAGGTTCCTGACCCAGAGACTCCCCAGACTCTGGAATAGATTGCCCATACATGTCAAGCAGAGTGCCTCTTTGGACCTCTTCAAGAGGAACCTTGATGATTGGATGGGAGAAAGGAAATTCACCCCAGGGATCACGTCAGTTGCCCTGCTAGACAGGGGTCCAGGAAAGTAAATAATGTGGGAAGAAATAGCCAGGGAATTGTTATGGCTAGGCTTGTATAGGCCCTAGGGCTGATAGCCTAGTACCAACCTATGAACCTATGAACCTATGAACCCTCCAGCATGTGCATTATTATGTAAATAACACATTTCCAGAGTGCAGAGGCCAGATGCTGCATTATTTCTTGCGTGTTGACATCTTTATATAATATCAAAGTCAATCAACAGGCATCTTAAAACTGAAACAAATGTTATTGAAATGTTTTCTGTCATATGAAAGTTACTACAGGATTAAGTATCACAGCTACAGAACTGAGTAATATAATCTAATCTGTTGACCTCAGCACAGGTTTATGTCCAGTTCCTGTTTCCAACACATAGCAGGATAAATTACTTATACCTTCTCTGATCCAGTTTACAAACGATCATTTGCATAAGTAAAACTAGTCTGCTAAACAAAATAAGATTTCTGCATTATAGTGGGTTTAGTGGCTGTCATTTTGCAGCTCTCAGAATTTTATGAATAAACTGATGGAAATTTGGCATTAATCAATCATTTCCACAAAATTGTTGTAGTCGGCCTCAGTTTAACTGTCTCTTATGTCCATCATAGTTATCTTCAATTAATGTACAATTTCATACATTTGGCAACCTACACTATAAATTTACCCACACGTGGCTCGACCATCTTTTCTATAAAATATACTTCTTTATGCCATTTCCCATTCTTCCATCTTCCATCTCTGTCCAATACACATGACCTTGAAAAAAGGAGAGTTCAAATTTTTACTGAGCAGCATCACCCCCCCCCCCTTTTTTTTTCTTCTGGTCAGTACCAGGTTTTGCCTTTTGTAGTTCTTCATTCTTTAGGTTCCTAGATTTACATACCATGTGAGTCACTCTTATTTAGAAACTACTACATCATTCTGAAATCATGACCTCTTACCTGATGCGGATGGGTCTCAGGCTGTCATGTGTTGCTATTCCCTGTTTTACAGGTAGGTAAACTAAGAAATCTCTTCCTCTCAAAATCCAAAACCTCAAACATGAGCAAACAGGAATTCTGTGGAGGCAATCAAATTTGGACAGATGCAGAACAAAAATGTTTAATTCCATGCACATGCCCCTCAAATTATTAATGATATAATCCCAGTTATTCTCAATGTGGCCAATATACAAATATCAAACATGGGATGGTTAAGGCCGATATAACATCAAACAAGATAGGATAATTCAATTACCAAAATGGAAATTGACTAGACTTAAAGGTGCCCACAAGGGCAGCTAGCCTGGTACTTACCTATGAGCCTAGTGGTTGCAGTCATTATACAGGGAGGCTCTAAAATCTGAACTAATACTTTTTCTCTTTCTGTCTATAAGCAGATTAATATTGCACACATCTATTCCACAGCATTTGTGAAATACAGAAACAATTTGTTTTTAATGCTGTCTTTAAAAATGAATGGAAAGAGAAGGTCAAAACTGACAGTTAATAAAACAGTTATTTTTAAATGTTATTATACTGAAAGAGTCTCCCCCTCCCCAGGAGAAGGTTTTTTTTTTTTTTTGGTATGTGTGTGTATATCACTGTATCCTAAAATAATAGATGCTGAAAGGAGCAAACAAACTTTAAAAGAGTGATCCTTTTCCGGTGCATTCAAAATTATTGTAAACAAGGAAAAATAAAACTAATACCTGCCTGCACCCCCACACCCCCTGCTATTTATATATATGAATTCCATGATTACATAACAGCAGGGTAAAGGCAACCTTCCTTATTCTACTACAACACAATCTCATTCAAATGACTCCTGGTAAAACCTTCACTGAAAAGAACTTTGCTCGTTATGCTATTTGATGTTTTTTTGTACATCATTTTAATCTGCTCAATGATATGTGTGTTCACTCTTCTGAACTGTAACTATATATATCCAAATCTATCCACACACACACACACACACACACACACACACACACACACACACACACACACACACACACACACACACACACACACACACACACACACACATAAACACAGACATGCACACACATTTCCAATTCAAAAAATGTGCAGGAAATGGTGGAATGCATGAATCAAACAATATGCGGCAAATACAAGACTACTTTCAGCACCCTTAAATAATTATTTCCAAGTTATTTTCAATGAAGACAGCAAAAGCAGCAAATTAGGCAGAATCTGAACTGGTTTCAGCTACAAAAGTCCTTGTTCTGTGGACCTAAAGCAAGCACATTTATTGACTTAAATAATTTGCATCATCTATTGCACCGAACAAATTCCAAACACAAACCATATTTCAGAATATTGGGAATACTGTAAGTCATTTCAGGATACAAATGCATTTTAAACACTTCCTTAAATCTAATAACCATAGATTTAGTTAAAACTTAGTAAAGCAAATTACCTTCATTTAACATTTCTGGTCTATAAAAGAGCTCCTAAAGTTAAATCAATATATCTATATCTAGCGATCTATATATCTAAATATCTCTCTCTCTCTCTATATATATATATATATATATATATATATATATATATATATATATATATATATAGGGACCCACTACTAATTACCGAACCTCACTCTGCCAACGCCCAAAATCCTGACATCAAATACCCAAAACACAAAATAACGAAATACCAAAACTGCAAAATTCAAACTACCAAAAACTACACTCAGCACACACCACACACAGACACACACCATCCCCAGAACACAAACACACAAACTTAACCTACAGACAAGCAGGAGTGTACACCCAACACAACCCCTACTTGAATATTCTAACTCCAAGGTCACACTAATCAGACAAGTACATGAATACACCACCACACGTCTACATTCCCCTCGCACACACACACACACACACACACACACACACACACACACACACACACACACACACACATCACAGTCACAGCAAAAACTTGCGCACTACATCCCTACTCAACACAATTTAACAGAAATATTTGCCTGACCTTTGACCATACCGCAACACCTGCAGCACGAATTTCAAACTTGCGATAATCGGGATTTTGAAATTCGCACTTCTGGTTTTTCGGGACTTTGGGTTTTGGCTATATGGTCCCGAAAGTTTGAAATTCAGTATTTCAAACTTTTGAGATTGTGTAGTGTTCCCATATATATATATATATATATATATATATATATATATATATATAGATATATATAGATATAGATACAGATATAGATACAGATATAGATATAGATACATAGAGAGAGATACAGTATTTATAAGACAGTAAAATCATTTCTAAATACTGAAATTTGGAGTGTCTGAGCTGAACCTCCACACTGACAGCTATCAGATGTTAATTTCTGGGCAGGGTTGGATTGAATAAAGCCTGTGCTGTGTGCTAAAACCATCTGCACATTATGCCACAATGTGCACACAGTGGAGCTCTGTTTTGTATGCAGTAAGCAGTTCTGCAAGCTGTGTAGAGCCACACAAATATGGTAAACATCATGGTATGCTAATTACTGCATAAGAAGCTGAACTGTATGCTAATCAACAATCCAAGATGGAGGAGGAGCTGTTCAACAAGCTATAAAACAATTGTGTAGACTCAGTGCAGATTTTCCTGAAAATTCAAAAACCTATTGGAATACAGCAACAGAAAATACTCTACATGGAAACAATGTTAAGTGCTGCTGTTGCTCTTATACATGTGTATGTGCAACAGACCCAAGTCTGTGTTGCTGCAGCTAAGATGGAGAATGGTGTTTAGATCCCATTTAACATTTCAGGGTCTGCATGAGATGGAAATTGCAGTGTGCTGCACTGTGAATAGAGATTAACTACAGGAACTCTGCAACCTCTGTTTTCCTCAACTGAATGCAAGAGCAAACCAAGGGGATTCAAAACACATGGAGACTAAGGTATGTGTAGCATTCAGAATATTAGCTACAGAAGCCTTCCAGAAACCAACAGGGGATATACAGGGGATGTTGGGATGTTACAGGCATTAGCATCCAGAATTCTACATCAATTCCTGAGTGCTATGCTGCAAAATACCATTGACTACATATATTTCCCCATTCTACTGAGGACAGAACTACAACTATGCAGGATTTCTACCTGTAGCATGCTACCTTGAAGTCTTGGGTGACATAGACTGCACACACATTTAAATCAAAGAACCTGGGGAACAGGGTGGGGTGTAAATAAACAGAAAGGGCTTGCACTGCATTAACTGACAAGTCATGTGTAACACTAAGGGAATCATTTTGAATGTGTCTGCTAGCTCATGGTGCTTGGCTCCAACACACCTAAAACAACAGGTAAATAACAGTTTGTACAAACAAAGGAATGCCATAAAATAACATTATTATAAGTGCTTTCAACTCAATTCTCACAAAATATGTGTTTACATTTACAACAGAAAAGTCAATTTTATATAATTGCCAATCACCTCTTACTGTGCACAGCACTCCCCTGGAGGTGTGTATGGGCCATCTTAGAAGCCTAATATCCCTGTATCAATGACACTATAGTACATTACATTTTCCTGAAGTAACATAAGAAAAGTGTAAGATCACCAATTGTAACAATAACACTTATGAAGAAAGATGGCTGTCTATCTAAGAAAGTAAAATGCCCACCAAAAATACCTATGACAACAGTGAACTATAAGAAGTGTATACAGGTAAAGTTCCATTTTCTAATGCATATATATAAAAATTATATTTGTAACTTTATCAAATCTAGCATGCACTTGAAAAATACAATCATACTTTAGCAAGATCATAAGACTTATGTGCCGATAAATCAAAATTAATAGCGATCATCTGTGTTATCCACATACACAAATCTCCTCACCATCAAGTTCCCTAGCTACATGGTCACCTTTTTATAGTGTAGATTCAGGTCTGTGTGCATGGTGGAGATGCAAATGAGGTATGAACTCATTAGAATTGCTGAATCTCAAATATCTGACTTCATGTAGTAAATGTAAACATAGTGTAGGCAATTCCTATGTGTTAGTTGCTAATGGATTGTAACTGTGATTAGTTGTATGAAGAAGGAAGACACAACAGCAAGTCAGACTATCTTACCTGCAGTGAGTGAGTCACCCAGGATACACTTACAAAGTGTAGAAGTAACTGTAGCAAGCTTTAAAATGGAAGTGAACAGCACACATTTCTCATTTTAGTTCACTCATAGCTAAACTCTACTCCCTTTCCTGAAAACTGTATTTTTACTGTCATGTAATGTTATCATACATTTTAATGACAGTGACACAAAATGCCCTACAGCCTGTATGCCTGAGAGTACAGCACAGATAAGAGATGAATGAACACAAGATAAAGAGAAGACAGAGCTGCATCGGTGCAAACAATACTCATAAAGGGTTGTGTGATC
Source organism: Protopterus annectens (assembly GCF_019279795.1). NCBI lineage: Eukaryota > Metazoa > Chordata > Ceratodontiformes > Protopteridae > Protopterus > Protopterus annectens. The sequence continues at coordinate 174,488,342 of NC_056741.1, read as the reverse complement.
ACTCATTGCAGTAAATATGTAAGCAACACATGTACTGACAACTGACAACATACAAGTGTTATATGTCTTGTTAATATTGTGGAGGTAATGAGACTTACTTGTATGCAGAATGATTTGTATAACTGCTACAAAGTTGTTTCTGTGCCTAAGAGAAATCAGACACCCCTATTACGTTTTGTTGTTTCATTAGTCTGATGGTTCAAATTCAGATTTGTGTAAAGATCTGCAAGGTGTGTAAAAAGGTGTTTTGTAATGTTGTTTGTTTCCTTTTTTAATATTAATATTTAAGGGAAGTGCAAGTTAGAGCAAATGCTGTGAAACAGTGAAATAAATTAAAATGAATACAAGTTGTTACTGTGATAAAGATATCATAATTTAAAGCTGTAAATCAAGTGAGTGTAGCACACCCAGTGAACACAATGAAACACACAGCACATAGTATATGTCGATCATGGTTCAAGTCCCACATTTAATTTTTAGTGATGAAAACTTATAAAGACTTTTTTTTACAATATTAATAAATGCTGACCTTAGCTAATCTTGTTTGCACATTGCTCAACTCAATGTAAACATGGTGTAATGACTGAGACAACAAGCAGACATTGTTAGTTTCATAAAAGATACATTGTTACATCTTTTGTCTTCCATCACACAAACATGCTAAGCATCATTGAGTGGTGGTCAGCAAGCTTTCATAATGCCTGCATGTCTAAAGCACTGGTGGACAATAGTCAGACATTGTCAGTTTCATAAAGGATGCATTGTTGCATCTTTTGCTGACCATTGCACAAAAACACTAAGCAGTGTTGGGTTGTCAGCAAGTTCCACAACACCTGCAGGTCCAGAACAAATGCAAACAACACACAGACATTATTTAATGAAATGTTTGACAGAATTTTGTCTTGTAGTAAATGCAGTGTTTTATGTTTTAAACAAACTGCTTATTTATTTATTTACTTACTTGTCTGTATTAGCTAGTTGAGATGCAGTACTGAGTACACATGACCACACTCAGTCTCACTCCTTAGGTAAACTTAACATACAGGAACTCTGACTTATATCATTACATTAACAAAAGACTGGCCATTGCACTGAAAACTATTTTCACCCAAAAATGCTTTTTTATACAGGTAGAATGTTATACTTCATATATTTTCAGCAGGTGGCATTGTTTGTAAATCTTTTTTACATGGATATGTGTTATAGCATAAACTTTAGAATGGAAAACTGAATCTCATTGAATGTAAATGGCAATGTGAATTACATACAAATGATTTAAATGTTTTTCCACTTGTTGCTTTATCCTTGCCTGCATTTCATATTCTGTACATTTTTTTATTTTTTTCCAGATACTTTGTTGTCAAGTAACCTGCATCAGTCTATTCAGAATCTTGCAAAAATAGGTAAGAAATGTGTGGATCTTTTGCATCAGTTCTGGAAACCTCAGTAAAGAATTACAAGAAAGCAAACAATATTTTGCCAACTCATCAATAACATTCAATCTGTGTGTGAAAGATAAGAAATTTGTGATTTAAAAACTACCTGGTAAAGGTTTCTCTAGTGTTTACAAATTACTGTAAGTCTGAGATTTTTGAAATTATCTTGAAAATGGGACAGCATATTATATCCCTAGAAAAGTAAGTACAGGGGCATGAAAGAATATCATTTAAATAAGCATCAAAGATTAACCGTATCCAAATTCTGTACAACTTATAGATGGCAGACAAAATTACCATAAAATGTGTAGAATTTGGACAAAGCTAATCTTTGATGTTTAGTCATATAATCCATCAAATAAGGAAAATATATAGAGATTGTGGAAGACAGCAGCAGGCATAAATGAATAATTTGCATTTTTACACTGCCGTTGTCAAAAGCCTTAAGGAACCTGAAATGAGTTTTGAAGATTCTTTACTGATGATTAAGAAATGATAAAAATGGAAACAGAGGTGGCATTGTTGTCTTACAGCAAAAGATTCCCCAGTTTGATTCTTGGTTGGGGTGCCTTTTCTACAGAGTCTGCACGTCCTTCCTATGTTCAGGTGGGTTTTCTACAGGAGCTCTACTTTCCTCCCACATTCCAAAGACATGGAGTAGGTGGACTGGACACTCTAAATTTGCCATAGGTGTCAGTGTGTGGTGTGGGAGAACTACTGTGGCAGGACTAGCCATCTAGCAGTGTAAACATTGGCTCTAGATGATTCATAGGTTCATAGATTTAGGTTCATAGATTAGTACTAGGCTAACTGCCCTTGTGAGACATTTTAAGCCTAGCCAATTATCCCTTGTGAGACTCAAGCCCTACACCTTGTGTTTGTAATTATAGATTTACTTAAAATTTAGTAAAGCAAAATAACTTCTTATAATTTCTGGTTTATAAAAGAGCCCTTGCATCAGGTTAAACCAATACATAAAACAAAATTCATTCTGTATTTATACAATTGGTACTTGACATCACCCAGCAGATTCAAAGTTAAATAAGAATGTATACTTCCTGCTTGTTAAACAACAGTGTGAAATAATACTACCAGAAAGTAAATGTTAGAAACATGCATACATATAATGCCCCAAGCCTTTCTCAGCCAAGGCCAACCTCCCAACCCCTGATTGTAACCATTAAAGTGACACCCCAACCCCATGCATAAAAATGGGAAAAAGGGGTGGTGATGGATGGATATATAACTACTTATACTACTGTGTAAAACCGTAAAGGTATCTTTTTAAATTGCTGGAGTCGAATGACCGGCTACTGTTCACAACACATATCACAAAGCATGATTTCCTCGCATTTTGTCATAGTTTATAAAATGTCTAGTAACATGCATTAAAACTGCTTAGCTTGTCAGACCCAATACCCCAACATCAACTTATATCACCTATTTTGCTGCCCTTGTGACTAAAAAAATCCAAATATTTTAAACCTTTGTTTGTGTTTAATTACATAATTATTTACTTTCACCCACTGGTCTGATAAAAAAGGAAAGTGGTATAAAAAAGGCAAATGACTCTTGTTCTTTTCCTACAAGAAATTAAAAAGAAAAAAAATCTAATTTGAACAAACAATTGGTCAAGCAATGTCCTGATATCTGCATTAAATCATATAAGCCTGGAGTATACAAAGCACTTAACTAAATGCTGACATTCATGAGTAGAAATTTAACAGTGCTGGAAGCTGATTTAGATAATATGTGCAGTGCCTATGGAAGCTTGCGCTTGTGAATGTCTCTGTTCTTGATGTGGAATTGCTAACAATTTTATAGTCTGTTTAAAAACGCTGCTTTCACTATGGACAGAATTTCAATTCATACTCCTAGTGATTCAACATCACCTTGAAATGAAATCTAGACACTTCAAATTCATCATGTACAAGGCATAAAACGTGTTAAACAGTGAACACATACGGCAATGGAGGATGAATACAGAGATTTCCACCCCAATGAAGCAGAACATGCTTGTTTTACTCCAAAATCAGCCAAGGTAGTAGGTTACAATACTTTGTCTTTCTCAAGACAGAACTACAGAAATTCCATCCATCTGAAATAACCACTTTCACAATTATTTTAAAGTCTTTTTTAAACAAGAAGAATTTTTATTAAATTATCACGTGATATAGGCAGTCTTACATTTATATAAATGAAAACACACCATACTGACATCATTTTAGTTTCAAACATTATTCATGACAGGCAATGTTGACACAGCTGTAGTTGCAAATATTACACATCACTTAAAATCTAGTTATATATATATATATATATATATATATATATATCTATATGGGATCTGTACAGATCCCCAACGGCACTTTCTGCTGAAGCAGAAACCACTGAACATACATAACGGAAAGTGCTGTTCACCGAAGCAGCACTTTCAGTTATGTATGCTGGTTGTGCCAGTCACACTATGGCGCGGTTAAGGGAGAATTCCCTTTTCCCCACTGTAGTGAGACCTTGGAGTGAGAATATAAAAGTAGGGGGGTGTGGGGAGCATAGCCCCCCACATGGGGGGTGCAGGGGAGTTTGCCCCCATGCATAAAAGAAGATTTATTGTTTTTTGGATTTTTTTTCGAATGCACTTTAACAAAAGTGCTTTTTCAGTGACAGCACTTTCGTTAAAGTACGTTTGGTTATTGTGGATTCAGACTACTGAACTTAATAGTCCTAGATCCATATAAATATATATATATATATATATATATATATATATATATATATATATATATATATATATATATATATCATCAGCCCACTTTTTCCAATTTTCTACATGGGGTCAGGGTATCATGTTAACTGTTACCATCTCTCTCGTTCCAGTGCCACACTCCTGCCTTTTTCAACACTCATGCCTGACTGCCGCAGATCTTCTTAAACACAATCCATCCACCTCTTTGCTGGACATCCTCGCTTCCTCTTACCTTCTTCCTGTCTGTCCCAAATCTTCCTCACCAGATTGTCTTCTGCTTTTCTGCACGTGTCTAAACCACCGTAATCTGTTCTCTTTGATCTTTTGTGCAATTGGAGCTACTTTGACATCTGCTATTCTGCTTTTATGTCCTCATTTCTTCGTCTTTCCCACAGTGTGCATCCTGCCACCCTCCTCAGGCACTTCATTTCCATCAGCTCTGCTTCTTTAACTGTCCTGTGTTTACTGCCCAGGTTTCTGTACCATACAGTAGTACTGGTCACATCACTGTCTTGTACACCTTACTTTTCAGCTTCTTTGGCATTCTTCTGTCAAAGACTATACCTGACTGCAGCCCCTCTGATTCTAGCTTTGACCTCTTCATTCAGACTTCCCTTCTCCTCATTCACCCCTCCCAGAAACCTGAAGCTGTTTACCTATTCCACTATCTTTCCTTCTGTCTCAATTCTCAGCTTCTTCTGATTTCCCCAATTTGCTGCCATTACCACTGTCTTATCTGTGCTTAGTTCATCCCATGTGCCTTCAGTTTTGCATTCCATTCTCCTATCCTTTGCTGAAGTTCTTGCTCAGAGTCTGCCTACAATGCCACGTGGTCTGCATACAGCAAGTTTGTTGATCTGTCCCCTCAGACCTGTTGCTAATGTAGTCCATTACCAGTATGAACAACAGTTGGCTCAGAGCTGAACCCTGGTGTATACCCACTCCCACTGGGAACCTCTCTTTGAGGCTGTGCACTATCCGTACTTGAGTCAATGGGTCCTTGTACATAGCCTGCACTAATTCTACCAATGTTTCTGGGACTTCAAACCACCACAGTACTGCCCAGATCAGCTTTCTTGGGACCCTGCCATATGCTTTGTCCAAGGCTAGGAATGCCCAGTTGGACTCTCTCCTCATCTCTAGCTTCTTGTCAAGTATCTGTTTCACAGCAAACATCGGGTCGACTGTGCTGCATCTTGATCTGAATCTGAACTGCTCATCTCCTGTCTTGCATTCTACTACTCTGCATATCCATTTACCAATCACCGTCTCTAGAACTTTCATGCAATGTCGTAGGAGTCTGATGCCTCTGTACTGCCCACAGTTGTAGATGTCCCCTTTGTTCTTGTACACTGGCATAATTATGCTTATTCTCCAGTCCTTTCTCTCCACGCTGATATATATATATATATATATATATATATATATATATATATATATATATATATATATATATTCCCTAAGGGCAATGATGTCCTCCAGGGTATGTGTTATTATGTAAATAATGCCCTTTCAGAGTGTAGAGGCCCAGTGCCACATTATTGCTTTTGTGCTGACAGTTTTTTTTTGTAATGTCAAAGTCAATCAAAAGGTGGCTTAAAACTGAAACAAATGTTATTGCAATGCTCTCTGTCATATGAAACTTACTATAGAGCTAAGTATCAGTTATAGAACTGCATATTTTAATCTGATCACAGCTTTATGTCCAGTTCTTGTTTCCAACACATAAAAGGATAAATTACTTGTACCTCTTCTGACCCAGTTTAAAAATGATCATTTGCACAAGTAAAACCAGACTGCTAAAGAAAACAAGATTTTCGTACTGTAGCGATTTCAGTGGTTGTCATTTGTCAGGTCTCTGAATTTTATGAATAAACTAATAGAAATTTAGCATTAATCAATCATCTCCACAAAATTGTTGTAATCAGCCTCAGTTTAACTGCCCCTTAACTGCCCCTTACCTCCATTCTTGTTATCTTTAATTAATACACAAGTTCATACATTTGGCAGCCTACACTATAAACTTACCCACACGTGGTCCACCAACTTTTCTATGAAATATATTTTCTTATGCCAGTTGTCAGTCTTCCAACTTTAAATATTCTCTTGCTTTTCTCATTGTTCCTATGTCCTATACACTTGAATCTGAGGAAAGGAGAAGTCATCTCTTTACTGTCCAGGCCCGACCCCCTTTTTTCCTCTGGGCAGTACTAGGTTTTGCCTTTTGTCATTCTTCCTTCTTCAGACTCCTAAATTTACATACCGTGTGAGTCACCCTCATTTACAGACTACTACATCATTCTGAAATCATGGCCCCTTACCTACTTTGGATGAGTCTCAAGCTGCCATATGTTGCTATTCTAGATAATGCTGTCTTTAAAAATGAATGGAAAGCTTACCTCTCACACACTAAGACCAAGAAATCTGGACAAAGTCATATATAATGGGAGGACAAAGGCCCAAAAATAGGGACAATTTTTAAATATTGCTCTTACAAACTTAGAAAGCAGATAGAATAACAGATTATGAGTTAGCATGAATTTTTTTGAAGAGTAGGAAGTGTGTAACAAAAACGCCTGTCATTATTTGTTTACTTTAATCCTCAGTGATTTTCCAGAAACCCAAAATTTTATGAGGAACAGACTAAAAATACAAGGCAAAAATCTGAACATTCTACAAAAATCTGTACCATTGAGAGGTATGTTGTAAAGAGAAGGTCAAACCTGTTAGATATGACACTTAATAAATTTGTTCTTTTTAAATGTTATGAGTCCTCCCCTGGGAAAATATTTCTGTTTATAGGTATGTATATGAACTATACTGAAATAACAGATGCTAAAAGGAACAAACTTTAAAAGAGTGATCCTTTTCTAGAGAACTTAAATGATTATAAAGAAGGAAAAGTAAAACTAATGCCTGGCTGCACCCCACACCAACTGCTATTCATATATATATATATATATATATATATATATATATGTATGTGTGTATATATCGGTTCCATGATTGCACAACAGCAGGGTAAAGACAACCTTCCTTACCCTGCTGCATAATCTCATTCAAATGACTCATAGATTAGTACTAAGCTAACTGTCCTTCTGAGCCATTTAAGCCTAGCCAATTATCCCTTCTATGACTCAAACACTGCGCCTTGTGCTTGCAAGGCAAGCACCTTAACCATTAGGCCATCCTCCCAAACATAAAAATTACCTCCTGGTAAAACCTTCACTGAAAAGACTTTTTGTTCATGACTATTTGATTTTTTTACATCATTTTAATCTGCTCACTTATACATGTGTTCACTCTTCTCAACTGTAATTATATATATGCTGGAAATGGTGGAATGCATGGATCAAACATTTGGGATTCCACTTTCAGCACCCTTAAGTAAATATTTCAGTTAATTTTCAATGAAGACAGCAAAAGTAACAAATTAGGCAGAATCTGAATTGGTTTCAGCTACAAAAAGCCTTCTTCTGTGGGGCTAAAAAAAATATTTATTAACTTTAATTATTTTGCATCATATACAGCACCGAACAAATTCCAAACCCAAACCATATTATAGAATATTGGGAACATTTCATGTCACTTCAGGATGTAAGTGCATTATAACCAGTTAACTAATGTAATAATTATAGATTTACTTAAAATTTAGTAAAGCAAAATACCTTCTTATAATTTCTGGTTTATAAAAGAGCCCTTGCATCAGGTTAAACCAATACATAAAACAAAATTCATTCTGTATTTATGCAATTGGTACTTGACATCACCCAGCAGATTCAAAGTTAAATAAGAATGTATACTTCCTGCTTGTTAAACAACAGTGTAAAATAATACTACCAGAAAGTAAATGTTAGAAACATGCATACGTATAATGCCCCAAGCCTTTCTCAGCAAGAGCTCAGATTTGTATGGATATGATAACAACTATGTAGAAAGTATGTACATGTTATGAACCATTTGTTGGCTTTAAATATTACGCATTGTCTACTTTGCCAAACAAATTAAAACAAACCATATTGCAAAATATTATAAAAGTATAATTTAGTGAAGAGAAATGTGTTTTATGATTATTATATGTAATTAACAAGTTAGGATATATTTATATCATGAATGGACAAACACAATGCTGATAATATTATTCATTATGGTTTCTGTTTGAATGTGTTTGGTGCATTCGATTATGCAAACTATTTAAAGCTGATGTGTGTTTATTCCACATCTGCTGAAGATGGCATATTGTAGCTGAAACTGGATTATATCCTCCCTAATTCGCTGCTGTTGCTGTCTTTACTAAAAATAAATATATGCACATAGCACTTATAAGACAGGAAAACCATTTCTAAACAATGTAATTTGGAGCTTCTAAGGTGAACCTCCACACTGACAGCTAGCAGATGTTAACTTTTTTTAGATAATGGGTAATCTGTTCATCAGCAACCTGATTGGAGAACAAACATTTTCCAGCATGTATTAATACAGAACTAATGCCCACTGAAAAATGAGTCCGCTGCTGCACGGCAGGATATCAAGCTGCTGTGGAGCTCATATAGAGAAAACTTAATGGTCACCATTATTTTACACTTGCTAAGCAGCACTTTTGCTGTTTAGCAAGTGTAAAAAAAAAATAAACAGGAAAAAAGTGTATATGTGTGTGCAAGTACAGTATGTATGTATATCAGTATGTTTATGTTATTGTCTTCATGTGTGAGTGAATGCATGTATGAAAGCAGAAGAGACTGTGTGTGTGTGTGTGTGTGTGTGTGTGTGTGTGTGTGTGTGTGTGTGTGTGTGTGTGTGTGTGTGTGTGTGTGTGTGTGTGTGTGTGTGAGAGAGATCAACAGAGAGTGTGAGAGTGGTCTTGTATGAGTGAATGTGTGTATGAAAGCAGAGAAGACTGTGTGTGAGAGATTGAGAAAGAATGAGAGTGGTCTTGTGTACATATCTCTCATCTGTCCAAATTTTCACAGAATGCCCACATTTTTGCCTCATATTTTTTTCTGTTCCTCATAAAATATGTGCTTTTATGAAGTTTTGTGGCAAATGAGTGAGGAGTGAATTCATTAAATATTAACAGGCATTTTTGTTTCAAGCTTTATTATATCCTTTGAAAAATGCATTATAATACAAAACTTTTATTCTAGCAGCTTTCTAAGTTTATAACAGCAATATTTAAAATTTGTCCCTATTTTTGATTTTGTCCACATTTTTTTTGTGCCACGAGGTTGAGGTTATGTTTCTGTGAGTCAATGTGAGTATGAAACAAGAGGAGAATGTGTGTGTATATGTAAGTGTACGTGTGAAATGTGTATGACAGAGAAAGAGAGGGTGTTTTACTTACTTTTTGTTTTAAGTACTATATATTTTTTGTATATATTTTTTATGTAAAATGCTTCCTCCAACATTACTAACATATATTACAGAAAGTTTGAAACATTAGGTGGAGGAACTCTTTTTACATCAAAAATATATAAAAAAATACAGAACTTAAAAAAATAAATAAAACACAACAGTTTTACAGAGAGCCCATTCTCTAAGTGCACTCCAGGGTGTGTGTTAATGTGAAATTAATGCCCTTCCAGGGGTGTAAATACACACCGTGTTGGGCATTATTGTTTTCTTGGGGGGCTGGATTCAATAAAGCCTACACAGTGTGCTAAAACTGTGTGAGCATTACACCATGATGCATAGACTGTAGCTAGCTATTATGTATTTAGTAAGAGGCTCTACAAACCATATAGAGCTGAGCAAATGCGGTAAACTTCATGGCATGCTAATTGTATAAGCAGCTGAATTGTATGCTAGACAACCAATCCAAGATGATGTAGCTATTCAACAAGCTATGAAGCAATATTGTAGACTCAGTGCAGGTTTTGCCTGTGAATTCCAAAACCTATTGGAATACAGCCACAGAAACTACTCTACATGGAAAACATGTCAGGGGCTACAGTTGGTCTTATATATGTGTATGTGCAGCAAGTCGATCTCTAAGCAGACGATGATGCTAATAGACCTTGGCCAAGAAGTAGAAGGGTGTTTAGACCCTGTTTAACTTTTCATGGACTACATGAAGTGGAAATTGCAGAGCACTATAGGATGGTTAGAGACACACTACAGGAACTCTACAATCTCTCTCATCCTCAACTGATAGTATGGGCAAACCAAGGGGAACCAATACCTGTGGAGAGGTATAAGTATCACTTAAATATTAGCTACAGGAACCCTCCAGAGACCAACAATGGATATGCTGGGGGCGTCACTGGCATCAGTGTCCAAGATCCTACATCAATTCCTGAATGCTATACTACAACATGACAGTCACTTCATACATTTTCTCTGCACACCCCAGGACAGAGCAACAACTATACAGGATATCTACCCTGCGGCACACTACCCTGAATTCTGGGGTGCCATAAACTACACACACATTGAAATCAAAGCACCACTAAGGGAACAGGGAATGTACATAAACAGAAAGGGTTTCCACTCCATTAACTGCCAGGTTGTGTGTAACACTAAGGGAATTATTCTCTACGCGTGTGCTGGCAAATGGTACTTGTCTCTCCCATCATCAAATAGGCAAATGACAGTTTGTACAAACCAAGGATACCACATAATTAGATCGTTATAAATGTTTTCAACTCAGTTCTCACAAAATATGTATATACATTTGCAACAGAAAGGTCAGTTTTATAAAATTGCCAATCACTTGTCATTGTACCCAGCACTCTCCTAGAGGTGTCTGTGGGCCATCTTAGAAGCCTAACACCCCTGTTTGATTGACAAAATAGTACAGCACATTTCCCTGAAATAACAAAAGAAGAGTATAAGATAACCAACTGTAACAATAAAAGCTGTGATGAAAGTTAATAAGGGCTGTCTGAGAAAGTAAAATCCCTGCCAAAAATGCACATATAAACTATAAGAAGTGCATACAGATAAAGTTTTGTTTTCTAATGTGTATATATATATATATATATATATATATATATATATATATATATCTTTGTAACATGTTAACAAATCTAGCATGAACTTGAAAAAGCCACTCATACCTTAGCGACATCAGAAGCTACAATTTGGATTGCAGTCTTACCTAGTGTTAGTTGCACCTGGAGAATTTTAGACGCATTGTGTTGGGCAACTAGCCTGGTGGTGTGAATATCCTTGGTGAATATAGGCACTCCTCCACCTTTAGTGTTTTGATCCTGGTTTGGTGGCCGAAAAATGTGGTAAGAGTTGTAGCCTAGTATTGCAGGAGTGCTCTTGGAGCTTTGAACCAGGTCTCAGTTACTGCACAGATATCGATGTTCTCCATTTTTAGGAGTGCCTTGAGAGAGTGCATTTTGAGGTTTAGACTTTTTTGCATTGAGTAGCATTACCTTCAGATTTTGCATGCTTGTACCTGTTACGGTGGTGGTTTTGTCCATTTGAACTTTGCATAAAAAAGGCACTATAGGGGTGGCAAGAGCCTTAGCCAGTAACCTGAATCCCAGGGGTGGCAGCTTCAGTATATCAGTGAAAATAACCTTCAGTCAAGAATACTGATACAAACAGAATGTGCTGCACATTTGAGTACAAATGCATTTTGTTTGTATGCTAAAAGGCTTGGGAACCAAGGATGAAGAGGCATGTAAAACAGGGTTTTGGTATTATTAATAAATACTTCAGATACAGTTAGTGAAGTTAGTTCGTTTGGGCTAACATGCAGAAAAGCTCAAATATGTCTCTTAATTGGATGGTTCGAATCATGACGTCATTTTTAATTAAATTTATTTATATTTAAATATGCTTAATGATGTTTTTCAATAGTTTTTGATGAAGTTCAATATTAAAAGAACAGAAGTGCTCAAACTATCTCTTCATGTATGTTTTTATTTTTTCCCACTAGTTTTTAGGTTGCAGAAGTTACAGCCATGAGGAAAAGGTTTTTATTGTGATTTTAGTTTGGTTTTGAAACCCTTTGTTGCCTTTTGTTTTTTTCCTGGTTGCTTTTTGAGAGCATTCCTATGGCTGGACTAGCTACAAGCTTCAATCTTTCGAACCATGGTGGAATTGTTACCTCATTTAATAATTCAGTTTCCCACATTGAGAACAATGGTGAAGGTGATATTTTGCTTAATGTTACTGTTCACCGTATTCCTGATGAACTCCATATGCTTACTCAGACACACAAACAAGTCATTGGCAGAGAGAATTCTATGGTAAAAAGAGTATATTATGTCTTTTCTCATTCTAGGCCTTTGAGTGACAACAATGAAGGTTTTTCGTTTTCTCACGAGAATACCATAGTTATTGATGGATGAGAAAGTGGTCAAAATCAAAAAATGGCAGCACACTACAAGGTCATAAAAGCAGAATTATATCCATTTTAATGAATATATCACAACCTCATCCAAAAGATGAGATATTAAACAGACCGGTTTGGGCAAAAGCTGCCTTCATCAGTGTTATAAAATCACATGAAGACAAAACATATTTAAATCATACCAACACAGCTTCTGTTGGCTAATTATAAGTGCTCATTTAATCCAGGTGAAAATAATCCACTAAGCCTGATGATCCAAGCTTTCTCCTTATTCAAAATGTAATGCCATCCAGATTTGTCCCCCTATTGTATGAAATTTTATCTATTGCAATAATTGTAAATTTAGCAGTGGAATGCTTTAAATTGTGTTTATATAAAGTATTTGACATACATTTATTTCTAATGTCACTCAGATGTTCGGTAATACGTATCCTGAAAGGATATGATGTGTGTCCTATATAAAATGCTGAACAATTGCACATAGGATAGATTACACAATGTGAACTACAATTACAAAATGTGTACACATCAAACACATTTGTGGCATTCTTTTTATAAATTGTTTTATTTTACCCACAAATTTACATATGGAACAATGTTCACATGGCTGACAACTTTTATCAATTTCACCCGAATAGTAGTCTGTTTATTCTCATTAAAATGAATTTTATCTTTATAATGATTAAATATATTCCCCCAAATTTTTTCTCTACGATAGGAAAATAGACATGTTGAGAGCATAATTTCACTCAGTATATTATCTAACAAAAGTATATCCAAATGCTTTTGTACAATATTTCTAAAAAGAGGCATATTTTGTCCAAAAGTTGTAATCATCCTAATTGTATTTGTAACTTTTTTGTTTTGATAACACAATAATTGGGCTCTATCCACATCTTTAATTGAATCACATCCCTTCAAAACATCATGGTTTCCATATCCCCTTTTACAAAATCTCTCAGTTAAATAACTATCTTGTTTAGCTAATTCTATATTTGAAGAACAAATCCTATGAATCCTTATAAACTGTGATTTGAATATATGACAAATAATATGTTTTGGATGACAACTTGTGGCATGCAACAAAGTATTAAATAGAGGATATTTATGACATACATTATTTCTTAATGTACCAGCAACCTGCTTGGAGATATTTACATCCATACAGGTGATGTTAGTAAGACTGTGTGGTACAATAAATTCTATCTCCCATTTGTTCTTGTTTAGATATTCTACAATCTCAGTCAGATACACCAAATCTGACTTCCAGACCATCCAGCAATCATCCAGGTATCTGTGCCAAATACCAAGTGTCTCCAAAAATAAATTATGACTGAGATTGTAAATGATATGCTCCTCTACATATCCCATGAAAAAATCCACATTAATGGGAGCAAAAGATGATCCCATTACTGTACCTTTAAGTTTAAGATAACACTCACCATCAAAATAAAACACATTTTTGTCAAGGTAAGCTCAGTCAAACACAACAAAAATGTATTAAAACCTGAGCTGTATAGGGGTATACAATTAAGCCAATTTTCCAATGCCAACAGTCCAGCCCAATGTGGTATGCTACTGTAAAGGGCTGATACATCTAGCATACACATATGCCATCCTTGTTCTAACTGCATATCTTGCATGATGTTCAAAAACTTGGTAGTATCCTGAATCCTAGAACATATTCCCTTATGTAAAGGCTTTAAATACTTTGTTAAGTGCTCAAATAAAGGTTCTGTTAATGAACCCTTTCCTGGTACTACTGGCCTACCTGGGTGGATGGAGTGTATGGATTTTAGGAAGCATGTAAAAATATTGCTGTACAGGATCCTGGACAGTCACATGAAACCCTGTGTCCTTCGAAAAATATCTTCTTCCACAGCTAGCTGCAAACATTTCTCAAGATCTACCTTAAATTATGGGATAGGATCCAAGACCATCTTCTGACACAAATGACAGTTTGAATGTTGTTTCTGGACTTCTGCCAAATACATTGTCCAGTCCCAGACAACTACAGCACCTCCTGTATCTGCTTTGTTAATTGCCACACCTTTTCTCTTTCTAAGATTACTTAAATCTTGTTGTTGTGCCTTAGACAACTTACTTTTAATAGTATCAGTACTCAGTCTAAAATTAAAATGTAATTTCTTAAGTACTTGCTGTTGGAAGATAGCAACATATTTATTAAGTGGGGAGCATAAAATATAATTGTCTAAATCTAAACTCCTTGTCAGTGGTGTCACTAGTTCTTACATCATTATTGAAAAAATATCTTAAGATTTAACTGCCTACAGAATCTTATGATATAAATTGCAAAAACTTCTTCAGATACAAAATATCTGGGGACAAAATTCAATCCTTTGTTTAACAAGTCTGCCTCAGTACTTGTTAATTCAACAGAAGAGATATTGTGCACATTAAAGTTAATATCTAATTCAGAATTAACAGATGTAATATCATTTCTAGAGATGGAGTTTGTATTGTGTTTGTGACCAGCTCTTCTTCTAACCTCAAGAGGTTACTAGCATTTCTTTTCTTCACTACTGGGGACATCTGTACAAACTCAGCATCCGAATCTTCAGCCAAAGACAAATCCTCAGCTGATGTTTCTGTCACATTACCAGATTTCTTCAAAATAGATGTTTTCTTTTTTTGTTTATTCTGCATATGCCTGTGTTCATTATTAGAAAATGTAAACAATTTTGACATATTAAATGGTTTACTATTAGTATAATCTTTAAGATCTATGAAATTTTCTGATTACATTCTTTTAATTCTTTCTCAATAATTACTAACTCTTTAGTCAACTTAAGAAAATGTTCTCTAATTGAACTATGCTTTTCAAATGCTTTTGTCTCTTCACATAACTGAGAGACTTCCAACATTGATTTGGCAATGCTATATTCATAAAATGATGTCAAATATTTACAGAAGACATAGATGCTGCCTTTTGGGCCTCCCTCCATTCTTTTAACAAGATAATATCCCCTTGCTTTATTAGGGATTGTAAGCATGTCCATAAATCTTGTGGAGTTAAACCCCTGGCGTTATAAGCCTTAAACAGTTTGATATGCCATATATTAGAGCACTCATTTTTCATGGCTGCTGTTAACTTAATGAAACTATTTGCACATAAAACAGACATATCATTGATCATTTAATTTTCACTTGATCCAGCTTAACTAGTAACATTAAATACTTCAATATCATTCTTATCAGCTGCCAACTTATTCAAAATCTCTAACAATTCCATGTTATTTTAGTTTAAGGGATCAAAAATCCTCTTATGCAAAATAAAACAAAACACTTAGGTCTATATAACCAATGGCATATATAAAGTGACTAAATAATCATTAAAAATATATATATTGCATCATGAAAAACATACCCCAGCATTCATGAAGCTTGTACCAGGTGCAGGTGTAGTGTTGGCATTCCAACACCAAATATGGACGGCGAGCGATCCAGTTACGAGCTTTTCCCACTTGCACTACCTGCGTACACTACACCCGCACAGCTCCTGGGCCCTGTATGCTAATTACCCCATGTGCAGCAGTGTAGCATGCAAATGAAGGTATGTAGTGATCCAAGAAGTGGTGCAGGCATAGTGTAAGCATGCAGAAATTTAAGCCATAAAAAAATGGTTTACATTTTGGCAAACATAAAATCGGAGCCATGACAGCCAACCAAACACATGTATTATATTGTTAATATATGCCAATGGCTAAATATATAGCCATTGGCATAAAACAACATGTACAAAATATAAAATTAACATTTAATAGTTTTATTCGCACTATCGCGACCACTTCGCAGGGCAGCGGCGCGCAAACAGGATCGCAAGGAAAATAGAAAAATAAAGAATAAAACTGCAATGTAACACATATCATGATTTCCCCATAATAGTCAATGGCAGGCATGCTACACCACACCATGGTGCAAGGGTTGCTAAGGGGCTGTGACAGTGTTATGCATGATAGCTAGGAATTAGTAGGCAATGCCATGCAAATGAGAAGAGTAATAGTGAATCACAGATTCCCCGCTGGTGTAGGGATGCACTTCACAGTGTAGCATTATAACATCAAGGTGTGCCCTTGAGATAAAGATGACATCAAGAGAGGGGTGTGTCACCTCTGCTGTAAGCACAATGGAGCATTGCTAAACTGGTATGCCCGTAGCTAAGTAAAGCTGCAGGATAAGGGGTATGTTGAACTGGCTGTAGCTTTGCTTAGCTGAGAGTACACAAGGTAACTGAGTATGCACATGAAAAGAGAGGAAAATGTGCTTAAACCCGGTAAAAGGGTTTATGCAGCGTGCACTGGAGCTGAAACAGGAAGGATATAGGAAAGAAATAAGTAAATGCTGCAGCAGGGAAATTGGAGTACAAATGACTAATTAACACCGAAGAACATACAATGTGCCATTGAAAACAGCTAACAAGGCTGCAAGCAGCTACCTGCAGAACAGGAAAGGGGAGGGGCTGTACTGCAAAGAAAATAGTAAAGTGTCACAGCAGACCAAAGCAGATTTGCAGTATATCAGCTACAAAACACATTTTGCAACACATGACTGGGTAGGGAAAGTACAAAACAAGAAAGACGGCAGGTGGATGCATGCCTGATAATGGGAGGGGATCCAGGTTTAAAAGTGAATTAAAGGGCAACAGATTAATCAAGGCAGGCAAGCATAACTCCACACTAAAGCCCCCACACTTGCAGTACTCACTGTAAAACCCATAATTAAGATACCCTGCAGCTGGAATTGCTCATACACACCCAATGACATCAGCAGCATCCATAGCACAAGAGTATAAAGTGTAAAAGCACCTCACACATACTTCCCATACACTCTGCACCATAGGTGTATACAGACGGGGAACTTTTAGTATGTACATGTTAGGGGCTGCCATAGCTTTGATCCACCAGCATGTGTTGGAGACTGAAGGTGGTGTGGAGGATGATGCACACAACCACCTCAGACACCAGAGGAGGAGAAGAGTGTTCAGACCCAGGGTAACCTACCAGGGGCTACATGATTTGGAGATAGTAGAGTGTTACAAGGTGGACATGGACACCCTACAGCAACTTGTGAAGCTGTGCCAGCCACGCCTCAGAGCCAGAACAAACAGAGGGGAACCCATCCCAGTGGATATGAAGGTATGTGTAAGCCTGAAAATACTAGCTACAGGTACCTTTCAAAGGCCAGCTGGGGATATCATGGGGATCTCACAGGTATCAGCATCCAGGGTACTTCACCAGTTCCTGGATGCCATGTTACTACATGCCAATGAGCACATATACTTCCCCCAAATGCAGGAGGAGTTGGCCAGCAATAAGCATATCTTCCACCATGTGGCAGAATACCCAGAGGTACTGGGTGCAATAGACTGCACGCACATACACATCAAGTCACCACCCGGTGAGCAGGGTAGGCGCTGCATAAACCACAAGGGATACACCTCCATCAACTGCCAGGTCATGTGCAACGCCCTTGGCATTATCATGGATATGTGTGCTGGCAACCCTGGAAGCTATCACAACTCCCACATCTGGCATGCCTCACAGCTGTATCAGGTATTTGCTACGGGGGACATCCCATATGGCCACCTGGTGGGCGATGCTGGCTATGCCCTGGAACCATAGATGATGACTCCCATCAGAAATGCACACACACCCATGCAGGAACGCCATTATGAGGCACATGCACAAACCAGAATCATCATAGAGTGTGTGTTTGGGATGCTTAAATCACGGTTCAGTTGCTTGGACATATCTGGTGGAGCCTTGCAGTACTATCCAGGCACGTGTGCCCACATCTTCATAGTATGTGCCATGCTACACAATGTGATCCTGCAGAAACAGCTGCAGCAGGGACAGAATGGTGAAGGAACTCACAGCCCACCACCATTGCCAAGGGCCCCAAAGGCACAGAGGTACTTAGACCACGAACACCCTGAGGCAGCTCCAGTAGACAGATGGAGGCATGCCCAATATGCCCATGCCTTGGCAAAGAGGGAATATATAGCACACACACACACTGACAGTGGAGACACCTAGGGACTGACACCTTTCTCCACCTGCACACACAGTAAAAATGGATGGCACACACACAAGACTACCTGTAAATTGTCATGTATAGGCAGTCTACTGTGTGCATCCAACATAGGCAGCTCTCAACTATTGTACACACAACTGCTATTGGCACAAGGTAAGTCAACACCTGAACAGTAAATTAAGCTATCAGCATGTGCTGATACTGCATGTATAGGTTCATAGGTTCATACTTGGCTAACTGCCTGAGGACATTCATAAGCCTAGCCAAAATGTGTCAGCTTATGCCACCCCATTGATTCATTAACTGTCCCTCTGTGGAGCAGAGCCAATGGCGGGATCCCTGGGATGTATCTACTGTTCCCCTTCCACTCTTCAAGGTTTCTCTTGAAGAGTGTTAGTGAGGGGCTCTGTTTAATGTAATTAGGGATGTTGTTCAAAAAGTATGGGGAGCTTCTGTGACAGGAATCCATCCCTCCAACATCTTCCAGTTATTAACCAAGTACTAAACAGCACAAACCAGGAAATAATATCAGGAATCACAGCAATAGGGCAACACACAAATGTACCACAGAAGTCACAGGAAAATAGAGTTGAATTTAATGAGACTTCCTCAGACAAAAAGTATTACAAAGTACATTTAACAAAACAGCAGCTTAAATATACAGCAGTATTAAATCAAAGGTTTATTAACCATGAGTAAAATTTAAAGTTAAAACGCATGCTCACAAAACTTGAATTAAATTACTCACGTTATATTAAAATTAAACTAAACAATCATAAAATCAACCAGTCCTAAATGGACACTAGCCACAACAAGTGCAAATCACAAAACAGTAATAGTGTGTTACAAACTCATAAGGGCAAAAGAACACACTATCTAACAGGTTCTTAAGTTTAAGAAGGCTGCTAATAGAGCAGCCTTCATTGAAACCTGTAGAGCATTAGGCATTTCTAATTTGCCAATAATTCAGATGCCTCTAGTAATAATAGTAATACAGGGGTCAGGGAAGCCTCTGTCATGTGTTTGTTCTATAACCATATACTTAAAATGGTGGTCTTTATGCTGATGATATGTTTAGCAAGAGCATTTCATCTTTTTGCTTGTTAATTTAATTGAGTATTGATGAGAGCCGATCTTTTTTCTCTTTTTTACCGGTTTTAATACTATAAAATTTGCATTAATTTTTGGCATAATGCCACATAGACTTCTGTGGTACATTTGTGTGTTGCCCTATTGCTGTGATTCCTGATATTATCTTCCAGTTATTGCTGTGGCAAGGTTCAGCTCACTACAGTGTGTGGCTCGCTGTGACATGGATTCCCATAGGTGGAGCATATCCATTAAGCCTGAGTTTGACATGGTTTTGTTGGCCAGCAGAGATCATCTCTGAGTAAATGAGATGCCACTGAGTAAAGCAGGAGTTTATTCAGTCTGGCTGCATAGGACATATGTTGGAGGCCAGTAATCCTCTTGGTGAGTTACATTCGTGGACCTTCCAGCTGTTGGAAGTGTTTTCTGAGGTACATCCCAAATGGGTTATTATACTCTATGATGGGACTGATGAGTGATAAGTAAAGGGGCACTATAACCGCAGTATGTCTAGATGTGAACCCATTAGTAATCAGATGGCCTGCATAGAAGGATGTCCTAACTACTTTGAAGATATGATTGTCAAAGGAGCAATCACTATCTACCTTAGTCCCCAGATCCCCTATTACCTTGTCTGTATTAAAGTGGCTGCCACTTATGTGTTAATATGTGGGTGTTTAATTTTTCACAATGGAATGACCATGCAGCTTGTGGCACTTAGCTGTAGGCCATGACTTTGACACCCTGTGTTGGTCTCTGTGAGGCCCCTTGAAGGATGTCTGTGTCAGCTGGACTGTCAATTATGGCTCCCAGTTTTCAGTCATTGCCAAACATGGTCTGCCGTAGTCCACCTGTGTTTGCCTGTACCTCAGAGAAGTATACGCCAGACAGTAGGGGTCTCAGGACTTAGTCCTGTGGGACATCAGTTGTGACTGGTTAAGAGTTGGACCTGGAGGCCGCTAGTCGTACCATGTGGGTTCTGTGTGTAAGCCCGTTGGCAACCCATCCTGTGATGTATGGGTTTATGTACACGTTGGTGAGTTTATCAGTAATACCTGAGTGGGGGATTGTGTCAAAAGCCTTGGTGAAGTCCAGGTAGTATGTGTGAACCACCTATCCCCTCATATCACTTCTTGGTGACTGTCTGTAAGATGTCAAACAGGTTCAGTATTCATGAGCTGCACTCAACCAAGCTGACCTGGGTTGGGTCAAGTGTTTGGAGGTTACCAATGTCTTTGTTAATGAGTACCATTAGGATGCACTCCATAGCTTTACAGACCAAGCTAGTCAGGCTTAAGGGGTGGTAGTTACCATGGTCAGTTGTGTTTCTACCTTGGTGGAGTGGAATAACCGTTGCCACGTGCCATTGTATAGGCATGTAGCCTGTGGAGAGGCTGAGGTAGAAAAGCTTAATTAGTTGGAGGGTCAGTTTGTCTTGTAGTGTTTGCAAGATGCAGTCTGGGATACCATCCGCCTCCATTGATGCTGTGTTTTGCTGTTAGAGAGGGCTATTTCCACCTGTGTGTCTCTGATGTCTGGGATACTGTACTATTTGGGTATTGTTGTAGGCTCTTTAAAGGGTGAAGTTTGCACTGAATATATCTGCAAGGATGTTGGCGATATCAGTAGGGTCAATATATTTGTTGCTATATTGCACCGGCACAGTGCAGATCTGTGTGTTATCATGTAGATCCTTGACATAGCCAAAGAAGGCTTTCTGGTTATCCTTTGAATCCTTGCCTATTTTCCTGTTGATGTTAGCTTTGGATGATTTCATGAGGGACCTATGTTTCCTACTAATACTGGTCATGGATGTCTGCCCTTCTTGAGATTTGCTGTTTTTTTGGACTACTGTCCTACTTCTGTTGTATAGCCTGTTTATTGCAGGGGTCCACCAGACTGGTGTCCTTGTCTAGAAGGAGTGAGTCTTGGTTTACCAGTGATGGCACAAGCCATACATCCTTGTAGGTGCTTATGGAGTGCATTTGTAAATCTGTCTGTATCTTGAGCAGTGTTTTCCTTTAGTGTGGGGGCTGTGAAACCCCCCACCCCTGTCTCTAGTAGTGTGAATTTAGCTGTAGGAAATGTATACACTGCGGTTTCCGTGGGTGAGGGAGATGGTTGGGTGTGGAAACAGTGAATATTTCATGGTCAGATCTAACCAGTGATCGGTTTACCTCTGCTGTGGTGCATCTGTCGCCCATGTTGGTGATTACCACTTCTAGTATGTTTCCACCCCTTGTTAGGGAGTTCACCATTGATACAGGGCATATGAAGTGATAAATTCCAGGAAGTGCTGGGCCTGGAAGTGATTGCTTGAGTAAGTTTCCCAGTTAATGGTAGGGTAGTTGACATTGACCATTACCAGGGTGTGCGGTAGGGCTGTCATGTTTTCCACTGTCTCCAGGTAGGTGGAGTGGTGGTCCTGGGTCATGGAGGGTGATCTGTAGAAGGCCACAGTTTGCACTGCAGTTGTGGCTGATGTTAGCTGCACATGGATGATCTCAGAGGTATCATGCTGCCCCACTAACCTGGAGGTGTAGGTATCCCTGATGAATATGGATACACCCCCTCCATGTCTGTGTCAGTTCATGTTCTGTGACCGAAATGTATGGTATGGGTTGTAGTCCAGTAGTGCTGTTGTGCTCTCAGGAGCCTTAAAACAGATCTCAGTTACTGCACAGATGTTGACGTTGTCCATACTGAGGAGTGCTGTAAGTGCGTGCATGTTGTGATCAAACCCCTGGCGTTGAGTAGCATAACCCTCATTGATTCTGCTATTGTGCTGTTTATGGAGGTGGGATTCACCTTTGAGACTGTCCTAAAAAAGGCACCATGGGGGCACTAATAGCCTTGGTCAGTACTACAAAGCCTAAGGCTGACACATAAGCCGGTATGGTATGGTTGCATGCATGTTTCCCATCTGTGCTTTTTTCTCATCTTTCCTGTAGGTAACCTACTGCCTTAAACTCATGCAAGTCTTCTAGCTTCTAAGATAGGCTTTTGGAGTGATTAAGTGTCAGTGTTCTGTATGTTCTTGCTGTACTTAACTGTTTTCTGACTACATGATGATTTTTCACTGTATATTGTGATCTGAAAACTCTGTTTATTAACATATTATGGTTGTGATGGCCGTCACTTTACAGCTTCACAGATAGGTAGTAGGCTATCTGCACAAGGGCAATTAGAAGCATAGCTACAGTGTGTTGGCTTTCTCCGCACCATTGATGAAGTAACTGAGCCTCTGTCAAGCATAGCCAATGAAGTGATACCAGGCAGAGTTGCAGGAAGCTGTTGAAGACTGGGGTGGTGGAGGGTGATAGGGGCACTTAGTGATCTAAAGAGGGCATGTTAACATGAACAATCAACACCATTCAATTTCCCCAACAGGCCTTGCAGATATAAAACTGGAGGGGCTCCCCCACCCCCTGGCTGTATGGTTCTGGGACACATGATCCCAGGGGTGTATATTCTGTTACCCATTCACACATCAAGGTTTCCCTTGAAGTGTGTCAGTGAGGGGCTATGCCTAATGTAGTTAGGAATGTAATGTATAGTCTCTCATTTCATTTGTTATATGTTTTTATTTCAAGAGTAAGTGAAGCTCAGTGGGTTTGGGCACCTCCACCCTTTGCTTAGCCTAGCTTACACATAGAAATCATCTAAATAGGAAATAGACAAAAGCAACGTTAATGTCAATAGTGTAATGGTTACAGCATTTGCATAGTATCTGTGCATTCAAGGGTCAAATCCCAGTAAAGTCAGGGATGTTTATCCTGTTAAAAAGTATACCTTAATCACAGCTTGCATATATAGGTAGTATTCTTCAGTATAATAAACATTTCAAACACCCATATAAACCCATGTATGCTGGAGAGTAAAGTCAAGAGAGAATGTAATGTTATGTAAGCACATAGTGAGATGTTACTTCACTGAAATGTATATATCCTGAGTAGTTAGCAGATGTGGCTGTGTTTGGGTGCACAGGTTATACGTTTTAAAGTTTGTTTAACTGTGTTTAACTGTTGCTTTAATGTCACATAAACACTTTCAAACATGTTTACAACTGCTTAAATGAGTCTTATTCTGGAGTAAAAAACATTTTTAAAGCATTGCAGGTGTTGAACCCTGGACCATGCACACTATAGTCATGAGACTTACCACTAAGCCATCTGAGCTCTTACACCTTATACTATAGGCATTCCACAGTACTGACCACAAATTTGACAGTCACTTTGTGTACATATGTACAGTACATTGTAATGTACTGTAGTTTGTGAATCAACATATACAAGTCTACATATGTATAACTGTTACAAATTAATATGAAATATATATATATATATATATATATATATATATATATATATATATATATATATATATATATATATACACATATGTCAGTGATGTCTGCACATAGCTAGAAAAAAAAAAAAAATATATATATATATATATATATATATATATATATACACACACATACAGGCATCTATATATATATATATATATATATATATATATATATATATATATATATATATATATATATATATATATATATATATATATATATATACATACAGGTACATCTATAGCCATATATATATAAACATCTATGAACACACTTTGTGACACAGAAGCAATCCAAAGGAAGTGTACACAAAACACATACAGCTCTGGTATTATAACTATTAATATTAACCTAATTCACCATAGAAGGGATGGTTGTTGTGTATGTGGAGATTGAGGTGGGGAAGGAATGATGGGCAATGAAATTATGCATTAGGGGAGCCTGGTTTGGATGTTCAATATGAGAACTGGAGGGGTATACATGGAATATGGGGACAATGTAAAACGGACACAAAACAAGAATCATTGTCATCCATAATACACCCTGTCATGTCACATTGCAACACTTAATTCCACAAACATATGAACATTAACATGTATCATACATATGTACACCAACTGACTGTCACATTTGTTTTCAGTAGTGAGGAATGCCCGTAGTAAAATGTATATTCTAAACACCATAACATTTGCAAATATCTCAAATGCCTTAGTGGTAAAGTCAGTGACAGTGGTATTCATGGTCACAGGTGCAAGGGCTGTTAATTTATTTTGAGGGCCAGAATAAGGGCTGTTGGACGCACGTGGATTAAAGCACTTTTAAGCAGTTGTAAATGGGTTTGCGTGGGTTTGTGCAATGGTAAGTGGTTCTTAAACATGGTTAAATGGATAAGCGCTTCACAGGTTTAACCTTTGCTTAACATTGTGCAGACCACGGGCAAGCCTGCTTACAACCACTTAAATGTACATTATTCACACTTTCCCTACCAGTGCCTGCTCTGAGAGGTAAAATAATAAGCCCTTCCAGGATTAGAACCCACAACCATGTACACCATCCTCAGAGTAACCTACCACTAAGCTACCTGAGATGTACCTATGCCAGTTCTGTATTCAGACAGGTTAAAACACAAAAGGGAGGATTGTGTGGAAATAGGACAAACCGCCATGTACCCAATGAAAGGTGTATTTTATATATATATATATATATATATATATATATATATATATATATATATATATATATATATATATATATATAGATAGATATATTGAGAGAGAGAGAGAGAGAGAGAGAGAGAGATACATAGATACATGTTGATATCTAGAGATATACATATATATGTAGATCTATAGATAGGTAAAAAACAACTGCACATCTATGGAGGTACATATAAATGTATGCAATGATATATATTACATAACATGGACCATAGCAATCACACATTCTGCCTACCCCAAACAATATAAGCATAACATATGAAGAGTATATGCCAATACACTATTACAAATATGTTCTATGGACACAGTCACCAACACAACTACAATGACTGCAAATATCCATGACAGAAATACACAGACAGCTTTCATTTAGCAAAACTTTATTACATTCTGATGTATTGCCAAAAGGATTCAAGGACTAACAGTCCCAGCATGCTATACAGGAAGCACTTAACAGTGCGTTAATGAATCAGCCTGCAATTACCATAGTATTAGTCCACTAAGGGATGGGTGTTCACATAGGGAAAGAACCTCCGTACACATATAGAATATGTATAAAAGCAGTTCCTACACACCTGCATCTACTATGTACACCCACCAACATCTCCCCCACACCCAAACTAATTACAACAATGCATACTGTCATACCATAACCAATTATGCACCCACTGTACGACATCTGCTGAAACCTTAACATACCTGGACACAGACACACTAACGTGGCCCTATGTGAAATAGTTGCCATTATACAATGGAACATCTGCTGATGTTACAGGGTTTGTTTGAACTATTCCCATTTCAGAGGGTTGGAAAGTAATTGCACCAGGAAGTGTTACCGATTACTGATTATCAGCACAGTATGATACACAGTAACACCAAACTAAAGATGTCTGGTGAGCACACTGTAAACCCCCCTAACGTTATATGTATAGCCATACAGCCTTGAGCTGGTCAAACATCCTGACCAGACTGAAACATATGCAGAAGTATTAGGTACAGACAAACCCTGCACAAGTAGCAATGTTCAGAAATATAACAGCAGTACTCACATTTAGACCAAATCCTCTAGGCATTACACACAATATATTAGTGTTTGTCGCCATACAGCTGTTGCAATAGATTTCAAACAACACTTCCAGGCTGTCTTCCTTGCAAGTAAGGCAAAGGGACAACGCCCAAGTGGAGTACTCAATTATACTTCACTGTTGCCATGGTATTGGCTAAGGCAGTAGCTGCACAGCTGATGTGCATGTAATTAACTACTTTGGAACACCAACTGGTGATCAGGATAGCACGTTGCTGATCTCTAACTATAAAAGGATGCCTTGTCAGTCATTCAAACCATCTGCATTTACCTGCTGAACAGTACAAAATATCCAACAGCAGATTGAAACACAAACTGAAAATGAGTAATATACCAGTCAATAACACCTCCAATTGCTAAGAAGGTATGTATAACATTTAGTATGTTTGTGTATGTAGCACCTGTTCTGTAAGAAATACAGTATAATCAATGCATATAGTGGAAATAGCTATCTTGTAGCGATATATTGTTGAGCAGTAGTAATGCTTGTAGTATTCTGTGTGTGTACTGCTGTAGGTCACAAGGCAAACTCCTCATACACCACAAGGGATGATATATATGGGCTTGGAACTCACCAATTCTCTTCCAGCCACTGTCAGTGTCAGGATTGGTCCAGCATGTATGTGCTATAACAGGGGATAGTATATGTCGATATATTGTAACAGTAGACATATGTATGGGTGAATAAGTAAGATGAACATGTCAAAGGTGGGCTTACTGTGCAAATACGGTTTGCATTGTGGGATATTGTGCCAATAACTGTGTAATGCACAGTATTTTAAGCAGATCTGTATTCCATTTTACATAGCATTGCTGTTACATTATGCAAACATTAGTTATGTCTATTGGCAATTACAATACTCAATAACAGGATACATATGACTTGTATTCATCTGACAGTTTAGCAGCATGATAGCAAAGATAATTGGAAGAGCTAGGTAACTGTCCATGCACATAACGCATGTAATATCCACCTCTCTAGTATCATTTGCAAGCAATAACAGCTGTGCATGTGTACATGTTATGCAAATGTGTTGTGACCCTTGTTACAGGGCTGGGCCAAATGGCTATGTGCACACCTACATAGAGTGGATATTGAGAGTAGAGACACACTGTTTGAACTTTCAGGTTTGTGTAGCCTAGCCTCTCATTGCCAACCTAACAGCCACTTACAAATACTGTATGTAAGGTTGTGCACAGTACTGGTAATGAAACAGGTTGCATATCATCTTTAACTCCAGTGTAACATCTGCAGTAGGAGTGTAAGATGTAGGAGACTGCTGCCCATGTGTAATAGCTGCTTCATAGGTGATGGCTTACACTATCTGATTATATCCTGATCATGTTGATAGTGGCAGCAGAGTCTATTGATACATGACTTTGTTTGGGAAGTGGGTGTCTGTGCCCAACAGAGCTCATGGTCTT
>NC_056741.1:174328013-174455513 GCF_019279795.1 Protopterus annectens | reverse complement strand
CAGACTTGTATGATGTTAAGTACCATGATGTGGTACAGAGGATTTAATAGGGTTACGGACAAAAGAGACTTTCTGCAGTGTAGCATAGCAATCAAACTACAGTCATCACAAAATGACTGGCTCTTTTAGATGGCTATTACATACCCTCCCATTTCATCTTCTAGTTACATATGAACCACCATGCTTAAATTTCCCCACTGTCATTAATCAAACACCCAGAATTACTCAACTAATCTTAGGTCTCTAGAGATGATGTACAAAGATAAAACTTCTCCCATACTGTTTACTTTCCGTAAGGATGATACTATATCTTTACCTCATACTTAAGTACTTCTTCAATGACTATTTCTTTATTTATTTTTCCTCCTCATATTTAATTGGTGCATACTGAATTTATTTTATTTATTTATTTATTTATTTATTGGCATTTGATTATCAGGCTAGCCCACTGGACCAGTATGAGCCCATCTTCAGTGGAGGCCTGGGGATAAAAGCTCCGCAATAAACAATTACATAAAGAAATTGTCAATTACATAATGCAAATATTCTCAAAAATAGATATTCATCAAATATAGAACAACACATATCAAATTGTTACATTTTTTACATGCTTAGATTGCAGCAAGGATAAAAACGGTAATGAAAAGTCTAAGATTATATGAACTACTGCAAAAAAGAGACAGTGTTGGAATATGGTCTTGTTATGAGATAGTAATTAATTGTGAAGAAACAGTAGTGTAAGTATAGGTAGAACGAGAGGTTCCTAGGGTTTAGAGCCTGTGGGCTAATTGCATGTGCAGTTCTAGGATGAGGACAGATATGTATGTAGTGAGGTTTTTAATGATGATAGGCTTTAATAGTTCTAATTGCAATGGGAGGGCTTTCCAAACTCTAGTTATGGTTTATGAGTATAGAAGCTCACCAGCAGGTAGTTTGGGTTTGTGGATCAGCATAAGTTGCTGATTTTCTGATCTGAGCAATCTATTGGGAAGAGAGTAGCTAACTAGTGAGCTAGAGGCAGGGCAAAGAAAAGGTTTGTGGATTATTTTATGGGCAGTAGTCAGTTGCAGGTAAGTGAGGTAGTGAGGGACTTGAAGCCAGTTAAGGGATAGAAGGGATGTGCAGTGGCAAGTGGAATATTTAGCATTTGTAGCAAACATGGCAATTTTGTTGTAGCATATCACAAGCTTGGTTTTTAGTGAGGCCTGTATGTTTGTTATTAGTGGGGCCCCATAGATAAAAAATGGAAGTAAGTAAGTGATTGTAAGGGTTTGTCTAGTGGACGAGTTAAGAAAATGCTTGTACCGATAGTTTAAACCTAGCTTCTGATGTGCCTTGCTAATATTGTGCTGTATGTGTAAGTCAAATTTTAAATGCTAATCAGTTATTACTCTAAGTAATTTAGTGTGAGTAACAACTCTGAGTATTGTTCTGTCTTGGGACTGGATAGTAATCTGTGCCTTATTTAGGGGAGTTTTCTTCTTTGGAGTAAAGAGGAGCAGCTTAGTTTTATTTGGATTAAGTGTCAGTTGATTGGTGAAGTACCAGGTTTTGATAGAGGAAAAGGCCTGCTGAGTGATTTGTTGTAAAAGAGATATGGAATCAGTGTAACATATAAGGGTAGAATCATTTGCATAGTGAATGACAGAGGACTGGCTGAATGAAGAGTGAAGTTTATTAATAAAGGTGGCACTATGCCAGGGTAATCCTATAGCTAAGCTTATAAAGGCCCCAGGGCCATTTGCCTAGTACACACCTATGAACCTAAGAACCTAAATAGGAGGGGGCCAAGTATGGAGCCTTTGGTCACCTGTGGTGTTGTGAGTTTTGCCATTTGACTGATTTTTGTCTATCTGATAGGTAGGTTGAAAACCAGTCAATAGTGGAGGAAGATACAGCAATGGTAGGGAGTTACTGCAGGAGTAATGGATGGGAGATTGTATCAAAAGCTTTTTAAAGGTCTAGTAATCAGGAGGAGATGATTTTGCCTGAATCTTGACCTTTGTTTACAGTATCCAAGAAAGATATTGGGGCAGTTGTAGTGCTGTGACCTGATCTGAAAGTGTGCTGTGTAGAAAATAAAATGTGGTTATTTAGAAGAAAGTTTAGAAGTTGTGTGTCCATACACGTTTCAAAGAGCTTAGAGATAAGGGATAGGATGGCAATAGGATGAGCTGCCTCCTTTATGAAGAGATAAAAGGTATGCCTTTTTCCAGAGTATTGGGACATAAGATTCTGAGATGGATCTGCACTCTTGTGGAAGGAGAGGCTGGACTCTGTCCTTCTGAGCTGGGAATTTCTGGTTAAAGGCTTATAGTGCCTGCATATTTTAACTGCTTCTTAATGAAATTGGTACACCTTGTTTGCTGTAGCATAGACTAGATCCAGGCATGCTGAATCTAGCTTTGTTTGTATAACTTGAGCACTAATCCAGGCATTCTTTAAAGTATTCAGTTGTATTTATTACTGCTTGGTAGTAACTTGATTAAAGTGTAGCTATCATTTCTAAGTCTTTTGGATTAAGCACTTGGGCTTCAGACCAGTTGTTTTACATTAGGGAGGTTTGTGGCCTGCACTGTGGTGCCAGGACAGGTAGCTTACATCCTTCTAAGTTGGGAACTGCTGATTGAGGGCTCAGTGTCTGTTATTCTAAAAGTGTATTAGTTCTGGTTTAAGCACTTGGGCTTCAAGCCAGTTATTTTACATTAAGAAGGATTGCGGTCTGCACTCTTGTGGGAGGAGAGGCTGGACTCTGCCCTTCTGAGCTGAGAATTTCTGGTTAAAGGCTTATAGTGCCTGCATATTCTAACTGTTTCTTACTGAAATTGGTACACCTTGTTTGCTGTAGCATAGACTAGATCCAGGCCTGCTGAATCTAGCTTTGTTTGTATGCTTGTTTTTTGTTTATTTCCCTGAAACGCTAATTCCACCTAAAACGCGGTCTTTTAGCACTTCTGTGGATCCCTAGTGATATCTGCATTACTTACTGTACTTATTTCCTTGTTTCACTTGAAAGAAAGTTACTGTTTGTCGTTTTTGCATTTAAGTTACCTGTAACACATTGCATTTAAGTTACCTGGCACTTGCTCACTAAAGCAATTATATAAGTCAGCTCTAAAAAATTAAAAGCACTACACCCTCACAAACTCCCCTTGAGTACCTTGTTCCCCATTGGCCCTTTTTTTCAATTATAAAGGAATTCCCAATACTATTCTAGCATGTCCAAAGGCCAGTTGTAAATCTCTCTGGTCCAGCTGGTGAATCTGGGAATTTTGAGGCAATGTTACAACTGCCTCATGTACACAGACAACCCTCTCCTCCTCCCAACAAATTCCAACACATGTGAGAGATGCAACCATATAGCCAAACTGGAGGCTAAGCTCTCTTAACTCAGTACTGGCGTAACCAGTCAGGAGGAGAAGGAAACCACACTCACTACAATTCCAGTCTCACATAGACCTACCACGACAACAAACCAAACACATAAACACACAAAAACATACTCGGAGGCTCTAAATAAAAATCTGCCTAAGCAGCAGAGACCTCCAAAGCAGACACCCAAGCAACCGCTACCCCAAAACAAAACACGTGCAACACATAGCTCACAAAGCCAGTGTGCTGAACAGTCACAGCCCTTAAGGCTAAACAACACACCTGATACACTTGTAATAGGTGACTCTATCGACAGGCACACTGACGCCCCGCTCACCAGGCTGAACAAGGAGAAGGTCACGGTGAGCTGCCTGTCGGGTGCTAGGATCCGCCACATAACACAAGCACTCAGGTCACTCCAAGGCAAGTACAAATATGACTCAGTCATTGTCCATGCTGGTGTGAATGACCTGAGACGTACCTCCCTGGACTACATGAAAAGAGACATAGAGGAGCTCTCTGAGCATGTAGCCCAGGCCGGTATGACCCTGACCTTGAGTAGCATCTTACCCTCACCAAGAATGATGCCACAATATGAAGACAAGATGATTAATTTCAACAATTGGCTTAAGTATTGGTGTCATTCAAAGGGGATCCAATGCCTGTCAGCCTGGGTTGACATGCTTGACAAGCCACGATACTTCGCTAGGGACGGCTTGCACCTGTCACCCCTGGGCTTTTGGATATTGGCAAAGGCTCTTGCTACCCCCACAGTGTCTTTTTAGGCAAGGCTCAAAAGACAAACCCACCTCCATAGGTATCACAAGGGATAAGAAACTAAGAGTAATGCTACTCAACGCCAGAAGTCTAAACCTCAAGATGCACGCACTTCAAACTCTCCTTAGCATGGAGAACACTGATATCTGTGCAGTAACAGAAACCTGGTTCAAGGCTCCCGAGAGCACCCCAGCACTACCAGGTTATACCTCGTACCATGCTTTTCGGCCCCAAAACTTGGACCGAACCACAAAAGGAGGGGGAGTATCAATATTCGTCAAAGATACCCACACCTCCAGGTTGGTGGCACAGCACGAAGCATCAGAGACTATCCATGTGCAACTAACATTGCGTAAAACTGCCTTCCAGTTTATAGCCTGCTACAGACCACCCTCCCAAACACAGGAACCCCACTCGGCCTTCCTGAGAATACTGGAAAATATGAAGGTCTTTCCAAACACCATTATATTGGGCGACTTCAACTACCTAAACATAGACTGGGAGCATTACTCTAGCTCCAACACCCTAGCCCAAAGGTTCCTAGAATTTATAAACTCAAATGCTATGGAACAACTTGTTACCACTCCCACAAGAGGGTAAAACATACTGGACCTGATCATCACCAACATGGGGACACTATGCTCCAGACCAGAAGTGTATCCCTCACTGGTAAGATCAGACCATAAACTAATCTCACTGGATATTCACATCCCGACCCCACCCCCTGCCCAGAAAACCACAGTGAAAAAGTTCTCTAAAGCAAATTTCACACGCCTCAAAACTGAGGCGGAATCCTTCAAAGCCCCCGGGCCTATGGAAAATACGGCCCAGACCACAGAATCCTTTATAAACGCATTCTATGAACACCTTCAGGAATGCATGGATCATGCAATCCCAAATAAAACCAAGACCCAATCCTCCAAAGGCAGACGTCCTGTCAGGTGGACCCCAGCCATAAACAAATTATACAATAGAAGGAAGAAGCTACTACATGATAGAGCAAAATCCCAAAAAGGGAAGGCATCTCTGGTCAGTATTAGCAAAAAACTACGGGCACTCATAAAATCGTCTAAGGCCAGCTTCAAGAGAAAAATTGCACAGGACACTAAGGATAATCACAAGGCTTTCTTTAGTTATGTTAGGAACCTGGGTGGGAATTCCCAGATATGCTCAGAATTAGTCCAAAATTACAAAAAATACACTGAGCCCACAGACATTGCCAACATCCTAGCTGACAGGTTCAGTGCAAACTTCTCCCCCCCATCCCCACCAAAAGGGCAAATATCTATCTCAACAGAGTGCTGCCCCCCTGACATCTCAGATGCTCAGGTAAGAGCCGCCCTTTCCAAAGCAAAAAACACAGCATCAATGGGACCATATGGTGTCCCGGGCTGCGTCCTACATGAACTCCAAGAAGAGCTAAACCCAAACATAAAACTACTGTTCAATCTTAGCCTTACTACAGGATATGTACCCAAAGCGTGGCATACAGCAACAGTGATCCCTCTCCACAAAGGTGGTCCCTCAACGGATCCTGGAAACTATCGCCCCATAAGCCTGACTAGCTTGGTCTGCAAAGCTATGGAAAGGATCATCATGGACCTCATAAATAAAGATATTGGGGACCTACAGACACTGGATCCTACCCACTTTGGGTTTGTTAAGGGCAGATCCTGCCTCTTAAACCTGGTCGATTTCTTTGAAACAGTCACCAAGGCCATTGACGAGGGGAAGGTGGTCCACACAGCCTACCTGGACCTCGCAAAGCCTTCGATACAATACCCCACTCGGGCATTATAGATAAGCTCACCAGCTTAAATATAAACCCCTATGTCACTAGATGGGTTGCAAACTGGCTCAAGGACAGAACCCACATAGTTAGAATTGCTGGAGCCATGTCAGACTCCAAACCAGTTACAAGTGGCATCCCACAAGGCTCAGTCCTGGGACCTCTCTTGTTCAGTATATATTTCTCGGTGGTACAGGCCAACACGGAAGGACTGTGGCTGGCCAAGTTCGCAGATGACTGCAAACTGGGCGCCATAATCAACTCTCCAGCCGACACAAGCATCCACCAAAAGGGCCTCATAGAAACAGACAACTGGTGCCAGAGCCATGGCCTCAAGCTAAACGCCAAAAAGTGTATAGTCATCCCCTTTGGCAAAAACAAAGTGCCCACAAATTACCACATAGGTGGTAATCCATTAAGTACAGAAGAAGTCATTAGGGACCTGGGTACCCCAGTTGATAGCAATCTCTCATTTGACAACCATGTGGCCAAAGTGGTTAGAAAAACATTTTATATAGCCCACCTAATCATGATGGAATTCACATCTAGATCAGGGGAGGTCATCGTGCCTCTTTACTCATCCCTCATCAGGCCCATAATTGAGTACAATGCCCCTTTTGGGATGTACCTTACCAGACACCTGCAGCAAATGGAAAGACCCCAAAAGTACCTCACCAAGAGGATCAAAGGGCTCAAACAGATGCCATATGTTGCCCGGTTAAAGAAACTCCAGCTCTACTCAGTTGCATACCGCCTGCTCAGAGGCGATCTGTGCCTGACGTATAAAGCCATGTCCAACCCGGAATTAATGGACATGCTGCACCTCAGAAAATCCAAATCCCATCGAGCTATGCACTCAAGAGACTTGAACCTCAGCACTGAAATAAATAGGACATGCTGGAGGGACAGATTCATAACCCAGAGGCTCCCTTCACTCTGGAATAAAATCCCAGTCCAGGTTAGGCAGAGTCCCACATTGACTCTCTTCAAGAGGAATCTTGATGAGTGGATGGGAGATCATAGGTTTACCCCGGCTATCACTTCTGTGTCACTGTTAGACAGAGGCACAATATACTAACCTCAAAAAAAGGCATAGCAAAATTAATTTAAAATGGGTGGCGAAAGCCAAGCACACTCTGGCTAGGCTTATAAATGCCCTAGGGCAGATAGCCTAGTATGAACCTATGAACCTATGAATCTATTAATAGGTATGCTAAAAGGATAGGTGATTGCTTTAGCTGCTAGTTTTAAGTAGTCAGCGGCTAAGTTTGTCATCTGCAATGGAGGTAGGATTGAGTCTGTCTAGTAGCCATTTTATGGTAGTAATTGGCACTGGTTTAAGGGTGAAATAGGGTGTTGGTGGGGTGGGTGTATAGCAGGTATGATGGAAGGCTGCACTGGAATGAGTGTGTGTGGGAAAGTGTTGACTTGACAGCATAATAAAATTATAAGTATTTGAGGTTGAGTCATTGTGAGGTTGGGAAAAGTTAGTGGTGATAGCTGATATGCTGTAGGTAAAGTGAAAATTGAAGAGACTAGCTATTTGTGCAGGGGATTACCAGGGTATAGACTTGGATTGTTTTAGGTGCCAGGGTTTAGTGATGAGTTAAGTGATGTCCAGAATTTTCTGGGGTTTTGCTTGTGATTGGCTTGGAGGTTTACGTAGCAATCTTTTTTGTCTTTGGTTACTTTCTTTTTAACCTGGTTGTGGAGTTGTTTGAAATGTATCAGAAGTGGAGGGTCTTTAGTTTTTAGCCATTGTATTCATACTTTTTTCTCTACCTAGCATTTGTTCCAAAGGAGACTTGGTTAACCATGGAGCATGATTATTTTTTAATTCTTTCTACATGAATGGGTGCAAGACAGTTTAGTGTTTGTAGGAATGTTGTACTGAAATAATTCACTGTCTCATCTATGGTAAAGTTTTGTGGATATTCCAGTTTATGTTTTTTAATATATTAATAAATGACTGTGGTTCGAAGTTGGTCAGATTCCATATTTGTTTGAAGTGATGCTCATTTTCGTTGATGGGAACAGTTCTATGAATAAAGGCAGGAAGATGGTCACTGAATGCATTTAGTAAAGTACCTGCAGTGGATCTCTTACTTGGATCAGTGACCAATAGCCAATCTAGGATGGAGCATTCACTATGAAATAGGTTGATGTTAGAGGTGGGGAAATTAGATCAGAAGTTTAGCCAATTAATATTGAAGTCTCCACAAATCATGGTTTCATTTTGATTGTATTAGAGATCCAGGCAAGGATAGCTTTCAGGATAGTTACATTATTGCTGGGGAAAATATATAATACTATGATACATATTCTTTTGGAGTTGTTTAGTTTTAAAAATGAACTGATGATTTCAGCATTGGAAAACTGTGGAATAGTGTTAGAGTGTGGGGTTATGTTGCAGGTATTAGTGAATAGGAGTGATATGCTGCCTTCTTTTTTATGAAGTCTGTCTAGCATATGGCAGCGAACCTTGGGGGGAGAAATTCAGAGTCTTTTATAATAGGTTTTAGCCAGGTCTCAGTAGTGGCCAAAATATCTGGATTATTATGGGATACCCAAGCATAAAAATTATTTTATTATGAGTACTTTGAAAATTTAGCGTGACAGTGTTTCAGGGTTAATAGTTAGGTGGTTTGAATGGGAAGGTAATGGATCCTGGATTAGGATGAATATCCCCACATGAGAGTAAAATTGTCAATAAAGGCAAATGATTCACAGGGACTTTGTCTGTTTTTGGTGACCATAATATTTTATAGAGGCATAGGGTAGTGTCGTGCGGTGGAAAAAGTTTTTATTTTATAAAAAGTAGCTTATTTACTGGAAATAAGGAAGGAGATATATCAGAGAAATGTTTAGATGGAGTTGGTTCAAGGGATGTGGCAGATGATTTGGGGAGACAGGAATTGGCTTTGGGAGCTGTAAGATTTAAGAGAAGGAAGAGAATAGGGTTAAATGGGAGAGGAATAATATATTGATACAAGAGTGAGCCACTAGATGTGTAGATGGGAGTAGGCAACAGCTAAAGGATTGACAGACAGTAGAAATGGACTTGTGTTAAAGTGTAGTAGAGTGCTATAGAAGAGGTCAGGGAGGATGTGGCGTATAGGAAAAAGAGGACATGGATGAATTGTAGAATTGCTGTAGAATACAATTTAAGTGGTGGTTGGAAAGGGCAGTGAATACGAGGATGAAAATTGTAGTAGGAGGAACTGGGTTACCTAGTATTAAGTATGCGCGAGACAATACAGGTTATAGATTATATATAGTGAAGGTCTCTAGTAGAAGAGCAAGGGTTATGGTAAGAGAGTAACGGTGATGGGAGGGAAAAGAGGCAGGGTAGTAGAAGAGTTGAGGGATAGGAGTAGATGAGCTGGGTTAGGTGGAAATGTGATAGCGTTTGGTTGGTTTAGGGAGGGTAGGAGGGGCTAGGGGCTATAAGTTTAGGAGTAGTGAGGGTGGGATTTGGAGGTAGGGTTGTAGAGTGGAGTGTGCCCAAGCAGAGTGAGGGCAAACAGAGAGGCTGGACATGGCCTGTAAGAGTCTGAAATAACAAAAACAATCAGTAAGCTAACTTTCCCACATTTTTGTTTGGAGATATGAATGTCTGAGGTGGTGGGTACCAGAAAGCAGGAGCTGCAAGAAAAAGATTTACTCAGTGAATAGTTTCGGTGCAAGCTATATGAAAAAATAGGGCTACTATGTAAAACTGTTCCAGCAATGCTACAAGTATTTAGGACAAAGAGGGTTTATATAGCATATACAGGACCAGGAATATCTATTACAGCAACTATAAGAAAGGCTGAGAAAAACACAATAAATGGAAGCTGCAACAATTGAGACATGTTTGGTTTTATGGATAAGCAGTTCAGCAGAGAACAGAGACAAGGCGAGATTATAGGAGAGAAAAAATATCTATGGAACATGCTCTGTTATCCTTAACAAAAACAGCTATAGATCATACTTTGTCTATGCTATATCTGTTAATACACTGGGCCGGGTACTGCAATGTTCAGCTAGTACGATTACATAGAGTAGGTACTTCAGGTGTATTATAAATAGTGGGGCATGTATATTCACAATTTCAGGTGAAAATATGCCTGCAAACCAAATTTGCAAGGTCTTGCTTTGGGACAATTTGCCACTGTTCTCAGTAGGCGGGCAAGTACAGATGAGTGAGTTATGAAGTGTCTTTATTGCCGAAATAGAGTACAAAAGAAGTGAAAAATGGATAATTAGAAAAATTATAACATTTAATATAGAACAGTTCTGAACAAGATGGGACAGACAGGTCACTTAAAAACATTACATTTGTATTTGAAAAGCAAAAGAAATGAACAGCTGGACATCTTAGGCTGGTTTAGGAAACTAGACTATTAGGGAGGAAAAGTTATCTAGCTGCTCATGGTATATTTACTATAATATATATATTGCACCCTCCTATATCCTCATTACTTCCATTAACCTATCTTTGCCTCATTCTACTAGCTTCATCCTCTCCTCTCTCTCTCTCTCTCTCTCTCTCTCTTCAGAGAACACTCAAGCAAATCTGCATTCTTCAGCTACCACTCCACCCCGTACAGTATAAGAAGGAATCAGTACTACAAAACTAAACAAGGATATACATTTATGAGCCTCAAGAGCAGGGTCAGTTCATTCAGCCATTCTACTTGTATGTTTTATGAAGGTGAAGCTATTACATTAGCAGTATTTCTTAGTAGTTCTCAGCGTGCTAATAAAACTGAATCTTGTAGCCTTGTGTCCCCCCAGCTAGTGCAGTAATCCTAACTGTCAAATAGACAGTATGCATTTAATTCAGATCCCTGTGACTAAATTAACCATCAAGCAGTCCTCTCAGTGCTTTCTGCCTTAGTTTGTATCACTTGGAGGCCCACATGTTTATTTGCATCTCTATACATTCCCCTTCATTGCTAATGTATCTCCCTACTCTAATCGTGCACAAACTGGTTACTAATCAGCAAGTCAATGTGAAGACGCATTCCCAACCTTAATAAACTTTGCTGTCTCTTCTCCTCTTCACTTTACAGGTAGTTTGAATTATTACTTAACCCCTCTGAGGCCTTCACTGATATATTTCCACTGATTGCCTCTCTGGTTTCTTTGCATTTCACCTGGTTTACACCCCTTGTGCTACCTCCCTCCCCCAATACTAAGTCTATATTAGAATCTTGCTGAGCATGGAGCCATCTTTAAATTTCTAGTCTCCCACCAGGACACAAGTGCTCTTCAGCAATTGCATTCTGCTTGCTGGTAAGCCATTAGACCTCAGGAATTTGTTTTAAAGCATTCAGATTTGTAAAGTAATACTTTTTACTCTAGCTTGGTGGGCTCTGCCCTGCTCCATTCGCCATCACTAATGCTTGGGCTCTCACCGCTCCCCTGCCCTGCCCCCTATTCCCTCCCACCCCCACTACCTCTACATTTATAGTAATCACAGCCACACCCACAGTTCACCCTTACATCACCTCCAGCAATCACAGCTCCTCAAGTCAGATCACATTATATCACATCAACTTGCTCCACCACAAAATACTCCCAACCACTCTCATTCCCACTAGGCATTTTTTACATCACCCACACTACTTACCCATCCACATATAGTGCAACCCTATAATTCCTATTAAGACCCCCACCTAGAACCAATTTAACTTTATAACCATGACTATCACACAACTAAGTATAGTCTGTCTTGTCATAATTCTTTATAACACCACAAGTTATCAATCTAGCAATATCCTTAAACTTAGTAGCACAACACTACATTATGCACTCTCATATACAAACACTACACATTATAATAATATCTGCCCACAATTGTTCAAGAACTACATAATGGACCAGTTCATTCCTACTCCAAAAAAAAAACACAATTCTTTCTCACACTCATCACCAAACTCCAACATCTGTATCACCATTTTAACGCCAGGCTCACCATAAGTGGGGATATCCACCCCAATCCAGGCCCAAAAGCATCCTGTCCAACACAAACTGCTCCAAAACAAATGTCAGAACATAACACCCCCACTATTTTCATCCCTGAGCAAATCAACAACAGCAGCAAAACCAACCATCTTTTAATGCTAAATATTTATATTGGAAGTATCAAAAATAAAATACATGAACTCCAGGCCACAATACCACGCTACTCCCCAGACATAGTTGCTTTAACAGAAACCTGGCTAAATAAAAACATAGCTACCTCAGAAGTTTTCCCTACTGGCTACAATATCATTAGACAAGACAGACCACTTCTTAAAGGGGGTGGAACTGCCTTACTGTATAAGTCCAACTTAACTGTACGTCAATTACCAAACTCCTACCCCTCCCTCAATAATTGAGACATACTTATCTCACAACTTCAACTTCACCCTAAAAAGTTCATCACCACAATTGTGATTTATATTCCACCTGGTAATACACCTGCTAACCTTGAAGACTTCTTATCCTGGTGTTCTTCCACATACTCACAAGAAACCCTTATTCTGGGGGATTTCAACCTAGATTGGTTCACCTGCATATCAGAACCACCAAGTAGTCTAATAAATCACCATGGCTACCAGCAGCTAGTCCAAATTCCAACTAGATGTGATAAAAAATCTAAAAGGGAATCCATCTTTGACTGGGTCCTAGCTAACAACCCCATACTGTACCCCCACGCAGGCAGTCCCCAGACACCTTAAGTGACCACAACATACTATACCTTATACATAGTAGAACAAGCATATGCAAAACCACTAACTATATATCCACTAGAAACACAAAAAAATTCTCTTCTGAGGTCCTCAATACTTTACTCTGTAACTGTGACTGGACCCCCCCCCCCATATAACCCCTCCCACTTGACCAGGCTGTAGCATATTTCAGCAAAACATTTCTACAACACCTAGACACTGTCGCTCCATTGTGCAAAATCAAAGTTATGACATCTACAAACCAAACAAATACTCAAGTCCAGAGACACTACCTGGCTTTACTATCACTAACTAAGTACCAAGAACTGCGCAACCGTGCAAAAAAATGCATTAGGCTGGACAAAAAATCCTACTACATGACATTACAAACTAAATAGCAACACAACCCCAAAAAATTTTGGAAAAATGTAAACCAGCTACTAACCCCCACCCAAAAGGCTACACTAAAGTTCCCAACGAAACATAATTCAACTCCCACTTTGTGAACTCAATTCTATCCTTAGTATCACAGGACAGTTCCTTCCTCACTATCCCCCCAACACAAATAACACTAAAACAAGCTTTACCCTCAAAACAAACTGGTTACTAATCAAAGGCATGCTCTCCAAACTAAAAACCTCATCAACAACAGCCTACCTACTCTCCAGCTATTTTTTGAAACTCACAGCAGATGCGATTGCTATCCCAATCTCATAAACAGATCAATTGTTGAAAACTATGTGCCGAAACTCTGGAAAATATCTTATGTTACACCCATATATAAAGGCGGGACCTCTGCTGAACTTAATAACTACAGACCCATTGCTTTACTCCCCCCCCTGGCCAAAATCCTAGAAAAATGCATCCATACCCAGATGCTAAAATATCTCCTAGACAGCAACATCCTGTCACCTACTCAGCATGGTTTCAGACCTGCCCATAGTACCACTACAGCCCTCCTCTGCTTCACAGATACAGTAAACTGTCTCAAAACTGAAGGCCTGCAGGTGTCAACTCTTTTTTTGGATATGTCCAAAGCATTTGATACAGTCTCACACCAAATCCTGCTAAACAAACTAAACCAATATCACCTATCAAATTCCCTTCTTACCTAGTTCCAAAGCTACTTAACTGACAGGAACCAAGCTGTGAAATGGGAAAATTCTCTCTCCTCAGCTGCACATTACTATAGGAGTCCCACATGGTTCTATCTTAGGACCACTACTATTCACAATTTTCACAAATGACCTCCATACCTCCACACAGCATGCATCTATCATTCAGTATGCAGATGACACTACCTTAATCTGTGCTGCAAAACACATTCCCACCCTCCTGAAAACAACTCAACTAGCATTCTATGATGTTGAAAACTACCTTACCAAAGCCCAACTTATCCTCAATCCAAAGAAAATTCAGCTTATGATTTTAACCAGTTCTAACAAAAGCACTGATAACAGTGAATTCACTATCTACTCCACAAATGCTACTCCAATCGCTCCAGTGGCACAGGCTAAGCTAGTGGGAATAACCATAGACTCCCACCTAAAATTTGATAGTCATCTCAACTTAACTATTAAAAAAGTACATGCCAAACTGGGCTCACTCTACCATATCAAACCATTTCTTACCAACAACACAAGATCAGCCATTGCTCGTTCCCAACTTTTATCCACCCTACTCTATGCATCTCCCATTCTGACTAATCTCAACAAAACTGAACTAAGCAAAATGGAAGTCTGCTATAACAGAATTGCCCGCTTTGCTGCAAATTGCTCATATAGAACTCATCACTGTACTGCTTTTAAACAGCTCCACTGGCTTGAACTGCACAACTTCTTAACCTACAATCAACTCTGCCTCTGTCATTCGATCTATTACCTCCCCAATAAGTGCCCTGCCTCAAAAACATAGCACAAAATCATTCAGCCAAAAGACCTCTTAGATCATCAAGCAAACTACTACTAGAAGTCATCAACAGCTACAATAGTTTTGGAGATGCACTATATAGTAGTTCATTGGCTAAAAAATGGAACTCTGTCCCCGCTAGCATTCAAAACACATCATCCAAAGCCTCCTTTAAAGACCTCATCAGGCAGCATCTCAAGCAAAGTTGGCAGTGCCATGATTGCTCCCCAGGCTAGTGAAAGCGGATAAGGTACATATACTAAACCTAGAGTACATGATAATAGTTTTCAATCTTACTCACAAACACTGGTTAATCTACAATGTAAGTACTGTACCTGTGTACTATGTATGTATTCTACCTATGTTCCAAATTTCAGCTGTACATCACAAATCTATTAATTACCTTTATTTTTAAATTAATATTTTTTTGTTTGTTCTCTCCACTGTAACTGTTGATGTGCTGCATACCACTGTAAAAACATGTCTTTTGTAATTTGTGTGTATACTGATCATGTCTAAATAACTAAATGTATCTGTAATTTTTCTATGTGGTGCTTTTCTCTCCAGGCCTCTGCTAAAAAGGGCCTTTTCGGCTCAGTCAGACACCCCCAGTTAACAAATGTAAAATAAAATAAAAATAAAAATATTCTTACCAGAATGTGGGACAGGATTGGAATTAGCCAATTTGATATTGTTAGCTTGAGTGGGTTAGTAAAAAATGTTTTAGCAGAAAATGCAAATGTGAAAGGATAATCCACTCTGTACTTGATAGCATGTGTGGGGAACAACGTGTAATACAGACCACAAATGCAAAGTATGTCAAGGGTACTGTAGGTTACAGACACAAAATATTTCAAGGGCACTAATTACCACAATAATACCGAGTAATTCAAGGATTCACTTGTGCAACATGACAGGAGTTAGGCTGGTAAAGGAGAAAACATACAGTAGTTCACCTAAGCAAACAGCCACAACATGTACTAGTGATACAATAGGTGCATTTTAAATAGCACCTTGTAAGAATGATTCAAACCTAATAATGCACAATAACTCAATTTGGCAGTTTAACATTGCTAAACTTAACAGTTCAAGCAAATAGTGCAAAACATAGTTGAATGTCAATAATGGGTAACCATATGTTGGTTAATTTGGAAACTTAATATATTAAAAAAAAATGTTACATATGTAGTTATCCACTATCTTTTATCTCTTATTTTCACACTTGTAATACTATATGTTATAAAGCTGATTTTTCCTGTTATATTTCGTATGCTGTATTTATTTATTTATTTATTTTGCTCTTGGGCTGAACTAATTAAATTAAAAAAATTCTTGTCATACAGAATTCCAAATCATATGGTTTTGATGCAAAAGCATTTAGTGTTGCATTAAATTCTATTGTTAAGGATAGCCATTTAAATTTTTTTCTTGGAACTGAAAACTCCTGCCATAGAGATACTTAACTCACAATGCCTTGCTACCTAAAATAGTGCATAAGCTGTAATATCTCCATACTGACTGCATCAGCAGAAGAGTGTCATATTTTACGAAGACAATTTATCAGCTACTCCTCACAGCTGAAACACCCTATATTAAACGTTAGCATAAGAGATGATTTATTAGTGAA
This sequence comes from Protopterus annectens, assembly GCF_019279795.1. NCBI lineage: Eukaryota > Metazoa > Chordata > Ceratodontiformes > Protopteridae > Protopterus > Protopterus annectens. The sequence continues at coordinate 174,439,339 of NC_056741.1, read as the reverse complement.
ATCATTATATAAGTAAATGCTGCTTTGCTAAAGAAGAACGTTAAATTTGATTGCACATGTTTTGCTGGTACATGTAAATAACTGCCAACATTAACACTGTCTTAATTTTGTAGCAGTGTTCATAAAGAAAAAAGTGAGTAGACAGTGAAACTATCATTTCAAAACATACCATCATTTTTATTCCTCTTCAAGCCACTTGCAGCTTTAAAATAAAGAGTATAACCAGAAATGAAATTAACTGTGCCAGTTTGAATGTCAATATAACTAATTTCTGGATTTTAAATTTGGAAAAAAAAAAGCCAGAAAATATATTTTTTGGCATTGCCTTTCACAGTTTCTGCATTGCATTTTATTTGAGTAAATCTGTATTTAATTATCTGCTTTAAAGAAACCTGTTTAACCTGGTATAGAGACTATCGATGATTTATGTAGCAATTTATCTAAGTGAGAGTTACTACTAAGATGAAAAACTTCACAAAATACAAGCACAGAAATTAGCCGTAAACTATTATTAAATTAGTATTAAAACTAATTCCTTTCTTAAAGAAACACTGCAGTATTATCAAGTTGTACTTTTGGATGCACCAGAAAGGACAAATTCACTTGAACAAATAAATCATTATCTCCATTTCTTAAACCAGTGAATCATTTTCTACTATAAAAACATCACATAAACAAGTATAAATATTAAGGCTTTAAGATTAGAGCAAATTAATATTTATTTGCTCTTTTATTTAAAATGGGCTGAAGTGAAATGTTTCTTTAAGAAAGGAATTAGTTTTAATTAACATGTTTTTAAATGGTATAAAAGAATAATTTATGGTTTACTCAGTGATTCTGATGTAGTCCCATGTTTATGGGATGAAAGTGCTTAACCTGTTGTGGTTTTGTTGAATTAATCTTATTTCTTTTTTTACTGCTGGTTTCTGTGCCCATATTTTGTGAACATATTTATTTATTTATTTATTTGCAGTTTCTTTGCCAGGATAGTCCAGTGGGCCACAATTAGCCCATTGTCAATGGAGTCCTGTGGAGAAAAGCTCCAGAAAAATACAAATACATAGTACACATTGCACATATACATTATAGTTTATATCATAGGAATACAATGTAAATATGATAAGAAAAGGTTCACAATGATAGAATATGTCAGTATAGTTCATTAAAAAGCAACAAAAAACACTTTTTTTTTTTTTTTTACAAAAGTAGCAGCATAGGGTAACTGTTAAGTAGTTGGTCAAATAGTTCAATAGAGCTATGGAACTATAGGAGGCAGTGATGGCATATTTAGTTCAAGGAGAGTAGGAAGTGGTATTAGAAGGATTAGGTAGGATGGGAACAGGAGCTTTTTTGTCTAAGTGAGAGACTATTTTCATTAGCTCTTTTTATTTTTGTTTAATACTTACATTCAGTGGGCAGATCTTCTATGACTTTCTGATAAGGCTGCAGAAGCTTGCACTATATGCATCGCATATCTCTTCAACTAACTGCAGATTTTCATTTTTCTTATTCTTTTTTTAAGTTACCTAGCTGATGTAGCTATTTAATGTCATCTTCATCACTTCTTATACTATTTCTGCATTTTATTTTATTTTTATGCTTTAAGTAAATTTGTTTGGTCTGGTATAGAGACAATCTATGGATTTAAGTAGTGCTTGATCTGAGCGAGTGTTAGACTATTTCCTGCAGGTCCCAGGTAGCTTAGACCAATTGTTTTTCATTGGATCTTGTGGTTTCTTGTTTAATGCTTACTGTGCAGAATGCAGCTCATCCTTGTCTCTCTGATACACTGAGTGCATGTCCTGTTTCACTAACAGATGGATTTTATAACTAGAGGGAAAGCTAGGAAAGTACATTTTTATATGAACTTAAATTGTATAACTGATATAGAAATTTAGAACTGTTTCCTGCATTGCCTAATACTGCTTCTGCACTCTGTTTTCTGCTTTGAGTAAATTTTATTTTCTACTTTGAATAAATCTATTTGGCCTGGTGTAGTAGCCATCTTGGATTTATGTAGAGATTTGATCAAAGAATGCTTTATGATAATTACTGCAGATCTCTTGGGATTTACATTTTACTTGTTTTTATTGGATCTCTTGCTTTCTCTTTATTTCTTTCTACACAGAGCTTCAATGACTGTAGTGTTACCATAGTTGTATTTACACAGTGTATAATGTGCTCAGATAAATTCTTTTCCCCTGTGCTAGTGAAAATGTGCCTCCTTCTATCTTCTTTGAGTGAGTTCTCCACTTTTGGTTTGTCCAAAAACCTTTTGCTGTGCTGCACATAGCTGTAATAGGTATGTTGACTTTATTGGGTTTCTGTGATTCAATTTTATTTGAGATTTGCGGCATTTCTGTAGTCAAACTACTTACTTGGATTATTCCCCTGCCACTCTTTAGCTCCTCAGTGGCCTTGATCACACAACACTTGGCATCATGACAAGAATGCAAACTGATCCTACCTCTATTGCCAGCCTTGAAGCACATGCTATGTTAAGGCAATGTAAGCACCTCATTCTCACTGAAGGTGAAATCCTACTTAACCAAAATTACTATATCTATGAGACAGGATTCTTAACTACGTTGGAAGTGTCCCTTTCCATATGAGGAGCATGCAGTGAACTTAACACTATCTTTACCTCCATCCAACAGACTAGTACTGAAGGCACAGAGACATCTGTCTGATGCTGATAGAGTTAGTTTTGTTTCCTATGCTCCTAAAACTCCAAAATCTTTAAACCCTCAACTCTATTTTCTGTAGACCAGCAAACGTCAATAAGACTAAAACAACACTGAGTACATTTTAACACTACATTAAACACAGCCACAAAAATAGGTCGCATAAACAGCATGTAGAAGCCTTTATGGCAATTGGACCAGGCTTGTATGTCTGGCATCATCCTGGTCTTAGGGGACTTCATTCTTAGACATGCAGATACTCCACTCACTAGGCAGTGCAAAGACACACTGATTGTTAGCTGCTTCTTGGGTGCCAGGATATGAAATGTCATTAGGGCCCTCAAGTATCTTCTCCCCAGGTACACATATATGACCTGATCATTGCGCATATGGAAGTGACTTACTTGAGATGCACTTACGTGGATCAAATGAAGAGGGGCATGATGGAGCTCCTACAATATACACCTGAAACTGGAGTTAAGCTAGTATTGAGCAGTATACTATTTCCAAGAATGATGCCGCAATACTCACAAAATTTCTGGCTTAGCTACCGGTGTCATTCTAACAGGATTTAATATATATCAGCCTGGGAGGAAACAAATTAACAACCATGACTGCTTTGCTAGGAATAGCCAGTATATATATATATATATATATATATATATATATATATATATATATATATATATATATATCCTCATGGCTTCAGTCTATTGGCAAAACTTTCTTCCCCCATAGAGCCTTTATTAGTTAAGGTCGGTCTTGTCAAATTACCTACATAGCCAATCAAACTCAACCCAAAGTTAAGGTTGCATTTATTGGTGCTAGAAACCTTAGCAAAAACTTGCACTCCATACAGGCATTCCTAAACTTGGAAGATATAGATATATGCATAGTTACTAAACATGGTTTCAGAGCAGTGAAAGCACCTTTGTAGGAAAGGGATTTACTTCCTGTATTCCATCAGATCTAACACCAAATTGGAAGATGTTAAAAAACAGTTTCATCTCCAGACTCATAAAGCAGAGCAATAATCTTGAACCCCTCCACATCATTCTCACAATAAACAATAAACAAAACTGAGTACTACATTGTTTCCAACTATTGTATCCCTTCCACGACCTCAGCAAGCCATGAGAGATATCTAAACAAGTTGACATCACTTACTATACAAACATAAAAAAGCAACTGATGTAAGAACTCCACAAACTCTATTAAGCGCTTTTCGCCCAGCACAGTGGCTGGACTTCTTCAGATAAAAGAATCAACTTCATAGACGCTCTTACATGTTTCAACAATCCAGTCATGTGACCAATGTCTCAATTAAACCTCTCAACAATGTTCAATTAACACATCACTTGATAAAAGTTCTACCATAGTTAAAAATACAGAGTTAAAAGCCCTGACTAAAGAGCAATATAATACATTCTTCCCCTAAATAAAAAACCTTCATCCTTCACTGCTCAGTCAACAAGTAAATTTATTTATACCTGGTGTATTAAAAATAAAAAAAATATAAAGCATGTTAAAATAAAACCATGGTTAATATATAACCATTGTAAATAAATAAATGCTTTAGGTGTGGGACTAATCCTTAAACTCATCACTTGATTTAGGTAAATTATCTCCACATACTTTTTAATGTTAAGTATGGGAGAATAGTGCATGTTTCATTTATTCTTGGGAATTTATTAGCATTTAATCGAAGTTGCTATAACAAATCAAGTTGTTCTAAAAGTAGTGACGCTGGTCTTTCATGTACGTTTTCACTAATCTGGTCTATATCCTTAAACTTGAATTTATAGTTAAGTGAATTTTCTATGTGCCTAGCTAGTGCGTTCTCTGTTTCCCCCCTCCTAATAGCGTACAGGTGTTCATAGATTCTTTCTTTTAACTTTCTATCTGTTTTCCCTATATAGAAAACAGGACAGAGAATGCACTGAGCTAGGTATACCACCATTTTAGTGTTACAGTTGTACGTACCTGTGATGGAATACTTGTGGATACCTATAGAAAAATGTCCAGTTGCAATGGATCCACAGTAGTTACAGCTTTCACAACTGAACATCCCCGAGGTCCTTGCAACCTTCACTATAGGGGTTTCTATTAAGTTTTTCAAGTTCTTACCCTTACTGTAAGTGACAACAGATCTGTGGCCTATCTTGTTAACTAATTCAATCTCATTTTTTAACAGGTTCCAGTTTTTGCTGATAATTTTCTTGATTTCAGCCATGTCAGTACTAAAAGTTACAGTGAAACTACTATTGTATTGACCACCTTCCCTTCAAAATATGTTTGTGTGGGTGGTAGATGTACCCTGTCCTCCATAATTACATCCTTTTCTGTATTTGTGGTGCTAGTTCCACATAGACAAAGTACTGGTTTATAAAAACCTGTCTGACATTTAATTATATGAGACTTCTATTACCACTTCATTAACAAAACCTGAGGGGTAACCTCTTTGCAAGAACATTTCAGTTAAGTTCTGGCATTCAGTGCAAAAATCTTCATTTGTTGTCACCATTCTGGCTGCTCTTACGAGCTGCCCTTTTACAACTGATTTTTTGTACTGAATGGGTGTGCACTTTTGTAATGCAAAAATGCATTACAGTAAGTTGATTTTTGATATATAGATTCTGTATACGCATTTAGTGCAACATCTGTTTTCTACCATATGTCTAAGTGTGCTATAGTTTCCTTACTGAAATTTGATGCAAATTTTAAGAAATTGCTACTGTTGTTCATTGCTTGTAAGATTATAGTAGCTGAATCTTCATCACCTCTTAGCACTATAAAAATATCATCCAAGAAGCGTGTATAATGTTCTATCAAGTTCATTATACTGGGGTTGTTGAATAAATAAGTGTGTTCCCAATGGGCCATCACCATGTTGGTGAAACTCGCACCACATGGTGAGCCCATTGCTACCCATACTAGTTGTAAATAAATTGTGCCATTAAACATGATGTAGTTGTTGGATAAAATAATACCCAACAGTTCTTCAACTATTCTAAGTTCATTATCTGGTGCTGCAAATCTACGCATCCTAGCCAGAACAAATTCTATCCCCTCCTCATGTGCGATTGAACTGTAAAGATCACAGATGTCTACTGTTAGAAAGTTGTTCTCTTGAGTGATTTTATTAATCTCTTCTAGAAAGGACCAAGAATCACGGCTAATTTGTGTTTCTTCTTTTACATATTTTTTAAGGATGGAGTCAACAAGTTTTGTGCTAGCATAAGTTATAGACTGACGTGCATCTACCAAAGCTTGCATGGGGGGTCTTGTATGTCCTTATGTATTTTTGACACACCAAACATTTTAGGTATCTTAGGGTATACCATTGTTAAATAGTTTAAAGTACTCATATCTATGTTTGCTTCCAAGAACAACTCATTTAAGTAAGTGTTTATTCTGCAGTAGGCAGTCTATAATTCATTCTTACTGACTTGTTTATATGTGCTAGTATTTAACACTTTGTTCATCCTAGCCTCGTAGTCTTCATTATTCATAAGGACCAGTCCTCCCCCCTTGTCTGGCTTCATCATTCTAATGGGTTCCCTCCTCAAGTCATTCAGCAAGTCCGATTCTGTTTTACTAAAGTTGCTTTGTGTTTTCATTCTAGTACCTAATAATGCTCTAATGTCAAGTTCACATACTTGGTCAAATACACGTAAGGTTGGGTGCATAGGTGGATTGTATGTACTTGAAACATGTAGTTCCCTGTAGTTACAGTTATCCCTGTTAAATAAAATTGCCAAATTAAGTTTCCTTATATAAACTTTAAAATCAAGTAGTGTTTTGGCTAAGTCAGACCGACAAGAAGGCACATAAGTAAGACCTTTAGAAAACAGTTCAACTGTCCTGTTATCAATGTTGACATCGGAGAAATTATAGATTTTAAAGTCTCCACTTGTATTTACTACAATGTCACATTTGTTAGTAAAAGTAGGCTTATCTACCTTTTTATTTTCGCCTTCCCCCTTGTATTGAAAGGATTCTGTTGGTTCACTAATGTTTTTTTCTGTGGCCTGTTTTTGGGCTAATGAAAAGTTTGCTGGCTTGTTTGCACCACTTCTGAATATGAGAGATTCCCTTGGATAAAGTTAATGTCTTTATGTGTTCGTTCATTTCTATTTGGAGCATTTCTTTCATTACTGACTTCCCTTACTTCTGGCTGAACTGTTGAGTTAGATAGCATTGTTTCCTGGTTCCACCCATCATTTAAACTGTTGTTGTTAGTCATGACTGATTGTGTTGGCCAGTTGCATTCCACAGCTTTGATGGGGGGGGGGGGGGGCAAGGGTAGGCTGTACCATTGCTATAATCTACACTATCCCTTTCCAGTTTTTTAATTTTGTTTGATTTAAGTTTTTCAGTCTGTTGATTGATACTGTTGAAAATATGTTGGTAATCATAGTTATAGCGTGCAAAATTATGATGGCTTAGTACATCCCTGCTTAGCTGTTCCACTTCCTTAGATAGTTCATCTACTTCAACTTTATAATGTTTACAAATAAGCTCCATTAGTTCTTTCCCTGGCTTGTCAAACAAGTGCAGTAGGTCTTTATGAAATTGCGATCCTGACACCAGTCCTGTCGGACACTGCCAGGACCTCAGACCTTTTGGAACTATATTCATCTTTACATTTTCTGTGAAATACGCTATTTCTAGCTGGAGCTTTTTGTGCTTCAATAGTTTGTAGTCTAAAGTTTTCAAGTTAGTAACTAAACTTTGCTCACCTCTCCCAGCAGGTTGCACCAAATTAACTTCTGAGTTCTGTGTGGTTAGTTTTGGAAAGTCTTTTAACCACACTGTCAAGTCTGGTGCTCCAATAAGCCCTGGAGGGTTGTTGAGTTGTTGTACAGTTGTTTGCTGGCTCATAGAAGGTATCGGTGCTGCCGTATTCCCTCCAGTCAGCAAAGTATTTGTAGCACTCATATAACTACTTTTACCTTGATCATTAGTAAAAAAGGTTTTGTCCCAAACTAGTGGTGCAATTGGTAGAAGCACCTGGGGGCGAATCTCTTACAGACCTCTCATTCTGTAACATGGGACTGTTTTGAGGAAAGTATAGAACATTGAGATAGTGACTCCACTCTGCTTGCCAAGTCATCAAGGCGTTTAGTGATAATTCCCAGTAGAATAGTTAAGTTCCCCGCATCAGCTTGGGAACATTGTGTAAGTGCATTTCTTGGCTATCAAGCACATTGGATGCCATGTCAGCAACAACAACAACAACTTGGAAATGAAAAAATACTTCACAAACTGAATAAACATAAAAAAGCAACAAATGTAAGAATACCACAAACTCTATTAAGCGCTTGTTGTCCAGCACAGTGGCTGGACTTCTTCAGATAAAAGAAACAACTTCATAGATGCTCTTAAATGTTTCAACAATCCAGTCATGTGACCAATGTCTCAATTAAACCTCTTAACAATGTTCAATTAACACATCACTTGATAAAAGTTCTACCATAGTTAAAAATACAGAGTTAAAAGCCCTGACTAAAGAACACTATAATACAGTCTCCCCCTAAATAAAAAATCTTCATCCTTCACTGCTCAATCAACAGTAAATTTATTTTTTACCTGGTCTATTAAAAATAAAAAAATATAAAGCATGTTAAAATAAAACCATGGTTAATATATAACCATTGTAAATAAATAAATGCTTTAGGTGTGGGACTAACCCTTAAACTCATCACTTGATTTAGGTAAATTATCTCCACATAATTTTTAATTTTAAGTATTGAAGAATAGTGCATGTTTCATTTATTCCTGGGAACTGATTAGCATTTAATCGAAGTTGCCATAACAACTCAAGTTGTTCTAAAAGTAATGACACTGGTCCTTCATGTACATTTTCACTAATCTGGTCTATAACCTTAAACTTGAATTTATGGTTAGGTGAATTTTCTATGTGCCTAGCTAGTGCATTCTTTGTTTTCCCCCTCCTAATAGCATACAGGTGTTCATAGATTCTTTCTTTTAACTTTCTATCTGATTTCCCTATATAGAAAACAGGACAGAGAATGAACTGAGCTAGGTATACCTCCATTTTAGTGTTACAGTTGTACCTGCCTGTGATGGAATACTGGTGGATACCCATAGAAAAATGTTGTTCAGTTGCAATGGATCCACAGTAGTTGCAGCTTTCACATTTGAACATCCTCTGGGTCCCTGCAACCTTCACTGTAGGGGTTTCTATTAAGTTTTTCAAGTTTTGACTCTTACTGTAAGTGACAATAGGTGTGTGACCTATCTTGTTAACTAATTCAATCTCATTTTTAACAAGTTCCAGTATTTTGTTGATAATTTTCTTGATTTTAACTGTGTCAGTATTAAAAGTTGCAGTGAAACTACTGTTGTATTCACCACCTTCCCTTGAAAATATATTTATATGGGTGGTAGATGTTACTACCCTGTCCTCCATAATTACATCCTTTTCTGTATTTGTGGTGCTAGTTCCACATAGACAAAGTGTCGGTTTATAAAAACCTGTCTGATATTTATGTGACACTTTTATTACCACTTCATTAACAAAACCTGTGGGGTAGCCTTTTTGCAAGAACATTTCAGTTAAGTTCTGGCATTCAGTGCCAAAATCTTTATTTGTTGTCACCATTCTGGCTGATCTTATGAGCTGCCCTTTTACAACTGATTTTTTGTACTGAATGGGTGTGCACTTTTGTAATGCAAAATGTTTAGTGACACAATTTATTTACAACTAGTAGGGGTAGCAATGGGCTCACCATGTGGTGCGAGTTTTGCCAACACGGTGATGGCCCATTGGGAACACACTTATTTATTCAACAACCCCAGTATAATGAACTTGATAGAAACTTATACACGCTTCTTGGACGATATTTTTATAGTGCTAAGAGGTGATGAAGCTTCAGCTACTATAATCTTACAAGCAATGAACAACAGTACCAATTTCTTAAAATTGACATCAAATTTCAGTAAGGAAACTATAGCACACTTAGACATATGGTAGAAAAAAGATGTTGCACTAAATGCGTATACAGCATCTATATATTGAAAATCAACTTACTGTAATGCATTTTTGCATTACAAAACTGCACACCCATGCAGTACAAAAAAATCAGTTGTAAAGGGGCAGCTCGTAAGAGCAGCCAGAATGGTGACAACAAATGAAGATTTTTGCACTGAATGCCAGAACTTAACTGAAATGTTCTTGCAAAGAGGCTACCCCACAGGTTTTGTTAATGAAGTGGTAATAGAAGTGTCACATAAATGTCAGACAGGTTTTTATAAACCAATACTTTGTCTATGTGGAACTAGCACCACAAATACAGAAAAGGATGTAATTATGGAGGAGAGGGTAGTAACATCTACCACCCATGCAAACATATTTTCAAGGGAAGGTAGTTAATACAATAGTAGTTTCACTGTAACTTTTAGTACTGACACAGTTGAAATCGAGAAAATTATCAACAAAAACTGGAACCTGTTAAAAAATTAGATTGAATTAGTTAACAAGATAGGGCACAGACCTATTGTCACTTACAGGAAGGGTAAAAACTTGAAACACTTAATAGAACCCCCTATAGTGAAGGTTGCAAGGACCCCGGGGATGTTCAAATGTGAAAGCTGTAACTACTGTGGATCCATTGCAACTGGACAACATTTTTCTATAGGTATCCACAAGTATTCCATCACAGGTAGGTACAACTGTAACACTAAAATGGTGGTACACCTAGCTCAGTGCTTTCTCTGTCCTGTTTTCTATATAGGGAAAAAAGATAGAAAGTTAAAAGAAAGAATCTATGAACACCTCTATGCTATTAGCAGGGGGTAAACAGAGAATGCACTAGCTAGGCACATAGAAAGTTCACCTAACCATAAAGTCAAGTTTAAGGTTGTAGACCAGATTAGTGAAAATGTAGATGAAAGACCAGCGTCACTACTTTTAGAACAACTTGAGTTGTTATGGCAACTTTGATTAAATGCTAATCAGTTCCCAGGAATAAATGAAACATGCACTATTCTCCCATACTTAACATTAAAAAGTATGTGGAGATAATTTACCTAAATCAAGTGATGAGTTTAAGGGTTAGTCCCACACCTAAAGCATTTATTTATTTACAATGGTTATATATTAACCATGGTTTTATTTTAACATGCTTTATATTTTTTTATTTTTAATACACCAGGCATAAATAAATTTACTGTTGACTGAGCAGTGAAGGATGAAGGTTTTTTATTTAGGGGGCGAATGTATTATATTGTTCTTTAGTCAGGGCTTTTAACTCTGTATTTTTAACTATGGTAGAACTTTATCAAGTGATGTGTTAATTCAACATTATTAGGAGGTTTAATTGAGACATTGGTCACATGACTGGATTGTTGAAACATTTAAGAGTGTCTATGAAGTTGATTCTTTTATCTGAAGAAGTCCAGCCACTGTGCTGGACGTAAAGTGCTTAACAGAGTTTGTGGTGTTCTTACATCGGGTGCTTTTTTATGTTTAATCACTTACTATACAGACAACTCTATCCTCTTGAGTGATATCAACTACCTTTTCATTAACTGAGATACATATACCAACAAAAATACTAATCCACAAGGAAACCTTGGCTCAAGATGATTGCCACTCTTGAAGTGACACCCTGATCCCATGTGCAAAATGGGAAAAGGGGGTTAAGGATATATTGATAGATGGAATAATGCCAGCACCTTTGACCAACAAGTCCAAATCCCAATGAAGGGCTCAAAAGTATTGGCTTAGGTTCTTAACAACCGAGCCCTCCTATGCTCAATGTCTATAGATATATTTGGTCAAATATGACTACCACGTAGTAATACTTACCTTAAGTGCAATAACTGAGCTACCTCAGAAATCCTCCTTCTTCAGAGTCTATGCTAAGTCATATCTACTTCAACTAACTGATGACCTGAAAAATTCAAAGACACTCCACCCTGAATACCCCACATTACATGTTGCCTTATTCATGGATAAATTGTATGGACACTTTAGGTTTGCTTTGAGGCCTTAGTCCCCATAAGGCATATATATAGAGACAAATTTAAGAAGAACCCCTTTTGTTGCAATCCTAGTATTAACAAGCTGTACAATAAGAGAAAACAAATCCTCATGCCCTGCAAAAGCAAAATATACACTCCATTAGCTAGAGAAGTCAAAAAGATCAACAAATAGATTAAAAACAAAATAAAATCATCCAATAGCAATACAAATTGATAATTTCTAACCATACCAGGGATAACCGTAAAGTCTTCTTCAACTCAGAAGTAAAAGCCAACAATGTTCTGAGATTGTTCAAAATAACACCACATACTCATCCTTTGAGAACATAGCCAACAAATTAGAGGACAATTTTATCTGAAGCTTTACTCCCCTATCTGCATGTAATTATCTTCAGCACATTTATATACCTATGGCAGCCCCATGATCTCCACTGACCATGTTCCCAGTGCTGTCTCCAAGGCTAAGAAAGCTAACTCCTTGGGGACAGCTAATGTTCCAGGTTGTCTTTCTCTGAGCATCAAACATTGTCTGGTTGATCTGTTATTAAGTCAATTCAGTCTCAGCCTCTCCATTGGATTTGTGCCAGAGGCATGGAGAATTTTGGTAGTTATTACATTCCTTAGAAAAGGACCCATTAATGATCCAAAAAACTATAGATCCATAAGCCTCACTAACCTTACTTGTAAGACAATGCACTGCATCATTATGGAACTCATTAACACAGACATAAGCAGTCTTCAAACTCTAGAACCAACCCATTTTTTAAAGACAGATCATGCCTTCTAAACTTGGTGGACATGTTTAAACAAGTCAGCGAGGCTTTGCCCTCAGACAAATTAGTTCACGTTGCATACTTATGGTCAAAGCTTTTGATACCATTCCACGTTCTGACATCAGTGATAAGCTAATAAAACTAAATGCATTCCCCCTATGTTACCATTGGATGTTCATGGGCAGAAGAGTAAAACTTGGCTAGGCTTGAAAGAGCCCTAGGGTCATTAGCCTTGTGACCTCTTATGACCCTATTATTCATGTTGTACACAAACTCTCTACCAAAACAGTATTTAACAGTGGTATAGCCAACAGATCAGATCATTACTGGGACTGTTCCTCTTTGGTATCCAAGGAAGTCATCAACCAACTTCTTTCTCATCAGGGCAGTAATAGAGTATAATTCCTCCTTTGGTATGTACTTAACTACTCAGCTTGAGAGATCACTGTGCTTTCTTATTAAAATACCCAAGGGCATATTTACCTGAGCAAACCTGACTGTCTTACAGCACTATTACTCTTTAACATCTCCTATTGTCATTTGAGAGAGGACTTCTGCTTAGCCTATTGTACCTCAAATGATCTCATTTTATGTGGCCTCCTCCACATCCAGAAAACTGATAACATCCTAAACACCTTCCCAAGAGATATGAACTTCTCCAATATAAACAGGTCAGCTGGTTTGATAGATATAGGTATCTATCACAGAAAACACCTCTTTTAAGGAATACACCCTCCACTCAGATATAAACCATAGTAGTTCCCTGACCCATTTTAGCACATTCTGAATGGCAGTATGGGCAATTATAACCCTTATTCTGGCCCAAAGAATCTTTATGGAAAGGGGACATAACTACATCAAAAATAAGTCAGCCCTTTGGAGGCTAGTGATAATTTAGGTCTTCATAAATTCAATGTGGGATCATTAGCTAGGCTACTAATGGTCCACAACTCAGTACTAACTTCTAAATCTATGAATCTATGAACAAAGATGCATAAGATGTGTAACAGTATATATCATGAGTTTTTACAGAAAACATAATCAACAGAGTAGCTCATGAAACCAGGGGGTTGTTGCAGCAAAGATACATTTCATCCTATATGAGGGGAATAGATACTGCAGGCAGTAAATGTTAGTAGCCCAGTGCCTACAGAATCAGCTTCAACTAACAATTTGGAACTATAATGCTGCCTGCAAAAGCCAGTACAGAGATAGTTGAGGAACACAGGCATAAAAATAGTGAGATTTGTGAGTGGTCTCCAGTTTGCATTTGGTATGACTCACAGTTTACACATTTTATAGTGCTGATTTCCCTTTTTCAGTGCAGCCTCACAACATGCCCACCTGTAGTATGTAGTGGGTGAATGCATACATGACTTGCCTTTGACAAGTCATGCTTGCTTTCTGACATCTTACATGCAGCTGGCATTGAGGTGGCAGATGATTATGGAGATGTGCAGCACCACATAATGTCAGCATAAGTACTGCCTGAGGCTAAATGATTGCAATTCCAGTCTGAATGCCAGTTCAATACTACTATCTGGCCATCTTGTGCTGGTTGGGCTAGGCAATTATGCAGTGTGCTTGATGCTTGAAACACTATATGAAAAGTAGGTGTAGATCAATGTGTGTGTGTGTATGTACCTTTAAGAAGCTATCCAAGGGCTTACATGAGTATATAAATACTGAGCACATGTGAGCCTGACTTCCATTTTGTAGTTAGCTGTTGAGATGTCTGTTAACTAGTTTGTTTGTATTTTCTGATGCTGCTATCCATCCTGATGTGTTAATATATATTAAAACATTAAATACGCACCAGGCACCCAAAGAGGCAGGAGGTAATAAAGCCACAAGCCAGTTGGTGAAAGCAACAGCAAATTTATTCACATAAACAGCACACGATACAATGCGTTTTCGTCCCCTAGACTTCTTCAGATGTAGAAATGAATGAATAACAAGCTGTGCTTACCTATAGACCCCTCCCATTTTTAATCAAGAATAAAACAATCATTTAATTAAAACAATTATTTAATTAAAACCAATTAAGTCTTACTACCTAGAATCTTCATGACAGCCTAGCAGCTTAACACAAATAAAACAAATAAAACATACTGCTATTCCATATAGACTTTGTAAATACATATATATATATATATATATATATATATATATATATATATATATATATATGTATAAATATATATAATTTAAAAACAGTTTTGCTAAAATTCAGGATAAACAAATAAATAGACAACAAAGGACCTACAGAGAAATTTGCAAATCAATATATACACTTGCTCTATAGTTTTGCAGCTCTCATTTTTAAAATAGGGGCGATTTATATGTGTTCCTTGAGCCCTGGGAATCTTTTGGCTTCCAATAACAACTGCCAAAACATTTCTCTCACCTCTATCCTGTTTTCCCAAGGGCCCCCCTCATGTCACATTGAACCATTTCCACAACAAAAAAAAAATTTTGCTTGCGGACATATCGTGGCATGTTTAAACAAGGCATTATTAGTGTCTTGAACTCTAATAGCATATAAATGCTCATAAATCCTTCTTCTAAATTTACGAGTAGTTTTTCCAATATAAAATGCACCACAGGTTTTGCATGAGGCTAGATAAATCAAGCCTTCACTGTTGCAATTGGAAAAACTACTACTCCTAATCTGATATTCTCTTTGTAGAATATCTATAGAATCCTGTCTAAGTATATAAGGACATTGTGCGCACGACCCACATTTGTAAGTTCCCAATTTCTTACGTGAGACAATAGTACCATTATGCTCCAGTAATTCCTTAAGGTTTCTACCTTTTTTGTATGTAAATCCTAAGGTATTTGTGAACAAAACATCCAACTCAGAATAACACCTAAACCTGCTCCAATGTTGGGTAATGATGTTTTAACCCTAGATCTATTCTGGTTATAAAACATAACATAATTGCCCCCAAAATTTTTTGAATTCTTTGCTATGGACAATAACCCTGAATGTTGTTGGGTACCCTGTATATCTATTGGTACTACCACACCAGTATCTCCTTTTCCCAAAATAGGGGCAAACCTGCACATTCTCCCATTTTTGACTTCCTCCAGGACTTCTTCTATTAAATAATTGGGATATTTTCTAGATATAAACATTTCTTTAACTCTGACTTTCTTGCTCGAAGTCCAAATCAGAGGAAGTCATCCTACAACTATGGACAAATTGTCCCTTAACAATGCTTCTCTTCTGCTTAAATGGGTGGCAACTGGTTAAGTATAGATATGAATTTGAAAAAGTTTCTTTTCTATATACACCTGATGTAAACTGCTGACCTAAAACGTCTTTTTTAATAGTAGCATCCAAAAAATTCGTATGGTCATGTGTAATATGAGAGGTAAATTTCAAAAACTCAGTGGTGTGGTTTAGGTAATGTATGAATTCCATTAGCTTGTCCTCACTACCTTTCCAAAAATACAGATATCGTCCAGGTAGCGCTTGTAATATGCCCAGTACTGTGCATATTCAGATTGAAACACAAACTTCTCTTCCCATAAAGGGGGTTGTTGCAGCAAAGAGACATTTCATCCTATATGAGGGGAATAGATACTGCAGGCAGTACATGTTAGTAGCCCAATGCCTACAGAATCAGCTTCAACTAACAATTTGGAACTATAATGCTTCTTGCAAAAGCCGGTACAGAGGTAGCTGAGGAACACAGGCATAAAAATAGTGAGATTTGTGAGTGGTCTCCAGTTTGCATTTGGTATGACTCACAGTTTACACATTTTATAGTGCTGACTTCCCTTTTTCAGTGCAGCCTCACAGCATGCCCACCTGTAGTATGTGGTGGGTAGTATGTGGTGGGTGAAGGCATACATGACTTGCCTTTGACAAGTCATGCTTGCTTTCTGACATCTTACATGCAGCTGGCATTGAGGTGGCTGATGATTATGGAGATGTGCAGCACCACATAATGTCAGCATAAGTACTGCCTGAGGCTAAATGATTGCAATTCCAGTCTGAATGCCAGTTCAATACAACTATCCGGACATTTTGTGCTGGTTGGGCTAGGTATTTATGCAGTGTGCTTGGTGCTTGAAACACTACATGAAAAGTAGGTGTAGATCAATGCGTGTGTATGTCCCTTTAAGAAGCTATCCAAGGGCTTACACGAGTATATAAATACTGGGCATGTGTGAGCCTGACTTCCATTTTGTAGTTAGCTGTTGAGATGTCTGTTAACTAATTTGTTCGTATTTTATGATGCTGCTATCCATCCTGATGTGTTAATATATATTAAAACATCTAAATGTAATACCTCATCTGCTTGTCATCTATGTTAGAGAGGGATGAGTGACATGGTGTCATAAGCGGCATGTCTAAAGGACATGATGTTAGAGGTAGCATGGCTAAAATGACTTAAGGCACTTGCTGGGAACTGGTGGAATATACAGGAGTGAATCATCCCTACAATGTGCATACTTCGCAAAACAGGCCGGAAATGAATTTCATATAATTAAACTTGCTCAGCAACACTATTTCTTATTCGCAAAATATGAAACGAGGCACACAGAATGTTATAAACAATATTTGCATAAACCGATATGTACGATATTGATAAAAATATTCAAATTACTATGTAAAATGTTTGAAATAATGTCCAAATTGCACAAAACAAATAAAATGAGAGAAAACGACTGCATTTTCACAAACCATGTATTTTTTCATATTAGTTGATGGTATTCAAATTATCAGAAGTTTGTAAAGTGTTCACGTTTGTGCAGTTTTACAGTAAAGTTATTTTGTAGAATACACCCATTACAGAGCATGTTTTGTAAAGTACAGTACTTCAAAGAGTTTATTACAAGCTCACAGAACTGTTTGTTCATACATAATTACAAGGGCCATATTTTCTGAGTGTTTGTACATACCTTGTGGGCATGTCAGACGGAATTCAAAAACCCAGTGCATTTGGTTTGACAGTAATATTGCTGAGAACTGTACAGTGTTTGAACAAGAGTATGACATTTTCATACAGGCTGCATTTTCTGATAAAGTTGACTGTGCAAAGGCATTTATACAACTTCATTTAGCTGGGTCAGAAGCCATATAAAGGGAATGTTTATTTGTGTATACACCTGCTATCTATACAGGAAAGGGATAAAACCATCATATTGTTGTACCAGCTGAGTCAAGGGGGGACCCAGATTGCTTAAAATGTAAATTCAAAGAAATGTGTAACCCCCCCCCCCAGACAAATGTTACAGTGGAGAGGCACTTATTTTACACAGGGGATCAAAAGTCTGGTGACACTTTTGCAGCATATATAACTGACCTCAGAAATAGGGTTGCCAGCTGTCCGGTTTTTGACCGGACTGTCCGGTTTTCTAACAAATTGTCCGGTTACAAATTTCATTCAAAACCGGACATGTGAAGTCCGGGTTTTGTGCCACTACGTAGCTTTTTCTAGATTTACTTAGAGTGCGGTAGTAAAAACAAAATACATTTCCCAGTATGCTTCACAACTGTTTCTGGTTGGTCTGGGTCTGGCGCTACTAATCAGTGACACTGTTTGGAAATTGACTGTGATATGGGGAATTTATCTCATGGCGAGAGAAATTAAACTTGTACATATGAAAAAGGAAATATTTGTCTTATCTGTTTCTGCTTGTTATTCAAAGGTATGTTTTATGAAGAATAGATCCAGACAGTAAACTCTTAAAAGAGTGGACAAAAGTTTGTATGAGTGTTTGTTAAAAACTGTAGTACCTTTCTCACGCAGTTTATACAAATTAAGTGTGTCGCCAAGGTTATTATGGTATATACTTCTTTCTGCACTGTTTCTTAGTCCTCAGCCAGTAAAACTAAAAGAAACAATAAACGACACAGCGTTTTAATGAATGCGACAGTCGCTATAAAAAGACTCGCACAATGCCGTTTTCTTGTTGCCGTTTGCACTCATTATAAGATAGCAAAGAGACTGCATGGCTGAGTATAAATCTGTACCTGCTTACACTGTTTAAGTGTATCGCCCCGGTTATTAAGGTGTTGCATTGTGTCTTAGTCCTCACTCAGCCAGTAAAACTAAAACAAAATATAACGTTTTTAAAGTACCGAATCCTATCTACCTACTGATTAATGAAAGGTTCTTAAAAGCTGTGGATAAATTAAATGGTACTATAATACATGTTGAGGGAAGGATTTATTTCTCTGATGTTATTTTGCACTGTAACTGTTTTAACAAATTGTTAATGTTCTGTTCTTAAAAGTGTAGGGATAATAATTTGCTCTCTGTCTATTCCTGTATCTGCTGCTAGAAATTTTAACCAGGTCATTGACCCGTTATCCTTGCCTGACTACTGCTTAACTGCTTACACATCTTCAATCTTTTTATTCTCTTGACCAGTGATATTATCTTTTTTTTCTCCATACCATACCTCCTATTTTCATTTGCACATGACCTGCACCAGTCCCTCACTGCACACTCTTGGGACGTGTTATCCCTTTTCCTAGTTCTACCTTAGTGGAGTTGAGTTATTCCTTTGCAGACTCATTGTCTTTGTAAAGCTTTTATATGCATGTGTTTTTTTTTAGTTGGCTGCATTGGTCAAGTTTGAAATAACTGTTCGCACTGATGATTTTTTTTATATTAATGGTTGAGTTAAATGGAATATGGTAGCACTTTATTTTCCACCTGTCTACACTCCATAGCCACAGTACATATTTAGTTTCCTCAGTTCTTAGGAATGCAGAGCCTGTCACGGTGGTTTATGAGTAGTGAATATTACGTTGATATGTAGTCACTTAAATTGTTCACTTAGCTGAATTAATGCTTGAATAATTATTCTCTTATCAAACAACTGAACTGTTTTCCTGGGACCATATTAATTGGTGATGGGAATGACGGCTCTAAAATGATTCATATCTCTCTAATAGTCCTTTTGCTGAAGGGCATTGCTTGCGGTTCTTATTCTGAGAGTTTATTTTGATTAACCTGACCATGGGTTGTCGCACATCCTTCAATAACAAGAATGTTTGGTTTGGTGTACGAGCCCTACTTTTCTGGTAACTACTGAATTTTGTTAGCGTTCATGAGCAAGTTACTGTCCAGAATCGGGTATACTCAAACAAGCACCATACCCTTCAGCTGTGATTGATTTTGAACTCAGCATTTTTGCTCTGTCCCTCCTAATTCCTCCTGAAATGGTACATTTTGGACAAAGGTGGTGAATTACATTTAATAATGATGAGTGCAGTTACAGACTAAGATCAGAACACATATTACTTAACTTGAAACATTAACAGAATAAGAGAGTGTTAATAGTACTAATATTTTAAGTGTATATGATTATTTCTTGATGTGGATCTGATTTTGTTGAGATCTGTCCCTGATTGGTTGAGAGCTATGAGTACATCACTCCTTTAAAACTGTACAAACCTGAATTTTAACATCTCCTCTAGCTATACCTCAAGCACTCACTTACTGCAATTTTTTAGTGAGGGGTAATGTATCCAGTAGGCATGAGTCTGCGGGTATTTATTTTGCACATATTTGTGCACTTGTTCAAGGTAAATATATTGGGGTTACCTTGCATTTCTATGTTTGCATTGGTTAAATTAGATGGTTCTATAAATTAGTTGTCTTCTTTGTATTATAATATGCTCATTGTGGCATTCAGAGGCATGTCAGGTAATTAGTAGCAGATGTGTTTCTTTTATGTGCAGACACACTGCTGAGGAATGTGCATTTGGTAAACAGTGGCAATGCTTTGACAACACTGCCCTAAGTCAGAGCCTCAAGACATAGATGTCTTCACTGCAGTGTGGAGCCTGCCAGATGTTGCACTCTTCTGACAGGGATTTAGACAGATTGCAGGTCATATATCAGAACCCCTTTTATCTGAATGTTCTACTTAACAGCCTGGGCATTTTGGTTGTCACATAAACGTAAAAATAAGAGTACATAAAATCTCTTGTGTTCATTTCTAAGTATTTTTTTCTTATTCCATGGTCGGAGTCTACAGTAAAGTAGTAAAACTAGCTTACTGCAGTAAACTGGCACCACACTGATGCACTTCCAGGAATGTTGGCTGTTCATGCAGCTGTGATATATAAAAAAATATAATTTTGCAATTAGCACAGAGAATTAAGGCTATGGACGTTAGCTCTTGTGGTACAGATTTTGATTATTTTAGCCCTCATTTGCTTACTGTATTCCTTGAACAAGTCACTTAACCAGGAATTCCTCACTGGTTGCCCCTGAAAAGGGATGTACATCAGGCCTAACTGGTTAATAAAAGACTGTGGTGGCATTATTTTACTGAAGCTAGGCATGTTAAAGTGGTATTTTAAATAAATGACTGTTGAAAAGATCTCTTATTTAATCTGAGTCAAGGAACCATTATATCCAAGGATTTAAATTTTGCTTGTGACATAAATAGGCCATGTTGATGAGACACAAATGTGTCTCAGAAGGTCTCCATGCACTGGAACAAGCTTCCTATCCATGTGACGCACAGTCCATCCTTAGCCCTATTTAAGCATAACTTTGACCAATAGATGGGAAATTGGAAATCAACCCTGTTCCACCTAGTTTTTTTTTCTGGACTATCCACAAATCAAATAAATTCTCTGGTAGTCAGGAAAACACTGTACAAACTCCAATATTCTGTTTCACAAAAGGAAACAGACTATCATTGTTTGTTAAATTGGCTGATTTACTATGCTTTTTTACAGAAAAGCATAGTAAATCGGCTGAAAGCAGTCATCCGGAACAGAAAAAGAGGGCGTTCCCATCAGATGATGTCACAGTGATGTCACAAAAATGGGCGGATCATGGGTGGGAGAGGGGTGGGAATGGGTGGAGTTATGGGTGATGAGAGGGGCGTAACCTTAGTCCGGTTTTAGCCACAAAGAAAGCTGGCAACCCTACTCAGAAATAAGGCTAAAACTTGCAGATTTGGTGATTTAAGGGATGAGTTGATAAAGGACAGACTTGTGTGGTATAAAACATGATGCTGTGAGGAAGATTTTGCTTTCTGACAGTGATTTAACTTTGAGTAAGGCCATTAAGATTTGTCATATATATGAACTCACAGAAAAGCACACACATATGCTTACAAATGAGATTAGCTCTAGAAGGCACAGAGATAAAGCAGATGTTGATAGCATGTAGCACATGGTTAAGAGAAACAGGCCCAAGCACATGGGAGCAACTGTAGCCCCTGCAGCATTCACTGGTAAACCCCAGAACTTTCTAGCGAATTCCAGAATTTGCAAAGTCTCAGTGAAGCGTAAGAGTGAGTCAGCAAACTCAAAGCATGGGCCCCAACCTAGTTTCATTGCCAACTGTTGTAATTGTGGTGGAAGTCATGAATCTAAAAGGGAAAAATGTTTAGCTTTTTTTTTCAGTAATACCACAAATGCAATAAATGGAATCATTTCAAAAGGTTTTGTAAATCAAAATGCCAACATTTGTTTATTATGAGGGAACATTTTAAGAAATGACTCGATCAATTAGAGAGTTAGAACTCTACTCTTTATGTTGATGGTGTGTCAGTGCTTCACAAAACAGTCATTGAAGTAGATTTAAGGGCAAAGAATGAAGTATTTTGTACTGTTTGGATAAATGGCAAACCGAAAGAGCTAAACATTGACACAGTTCCAACTGCAATTTTATGTCAGCAGAAACATTTGCCACAGTGTGTCATGGTGAAAGGCTTGATTTGGCAAGGTGCACAAAGCTTGTTGCTTATGGAGTTGAAGAAGTTCAGACCAAAGGCTCGGTAGTGCTTTCATGTTACTTTGTTGGGAGAAGCTACAACTTGTTATTTTATGTGGTCAAGAGGCACATCCAGTCATTATTAATGCTCAGAGACAGTTTGAATATGCGACTGCACACACCATGTTAGCTTAAAAGACCACTACTGTAATTTTGCCCAGTACATTTTTCTACCTATGCTGATCTTTTTGAAAACAAACTAGGCAAGCTTCTGATTGTGTACTCCATGAAGTTAGACCCAGAGGTCAGTCCAGTTATCAGGCCATCACAGAAATTGCCAATAGCTATGCAGGACAGAGTCAAAGCCGACATAGATAAAATGGTGTGACAAGATGTGATTTGTCCAGTTGTAATTCCAACTGAATGCGTATCTTCTATGGTGGTAGGTCATAAGAAAAGCTCAGATGACATCAGAATATGTATATTTCATGAGATTTGAACAAAGCACTAAGAAGACCTCATCATCCAAATTGCACAGTCAAAGAAGTTGCAGCCTTGGTGTCAAATGCTACTGTTTTCTTCTGTCTTAGTTGCAAAGTGTTCATTTTGTCAAATTTAGCTTGACAAAAAAATCCTCATTGCTCTCTACTTTCAGTACTCCATTTGGAAGGTACAGATTTTTGAGAAAGCCATTTGGGATAAATTCTGCAAGTGAAGTCTTTCAGCATGCAATGGAGCAAATTTTTTTCTGGGTATCCTTGTGCTATTATAGTAGATGACATACTATTAGGAGTAATGGTGAGGCACAGCATCAAGCTCAACCAACAGAAATGCAAATTCAGGCTACAAGAGGTTACTTATGTTGGTCAATTATTTACTAGTACTGGCCTATGAACAGACTCTTCAAAGCAAACAGCCTTTCTCAAGAAGCCAGCCAATGTTCAAGCCCTACAACATTTTCTTGACATGGTTAACTACCTAGGCAAGTTCATTCCAAATGTTACCCAACTTTCAGCACTGCTTAGAACGCTGACACGTAAAGATGTATCCTGGTCTTAGTTAGAGCAGCACCAAAGAGCATTTGATGTCCTGAAACAGAGAATTGCTAGTCCACCAACTCTCAGATACTATGATGTTCACAAACCAGGTACACTTTCCTGTGGTGCTTCAAAATTTGGTCTTGGTGCAGTCCTTCTACAAGAGGATCGACCTGTTGCCTATGCATCAAGAACTTTTACCCAAATGAAATGCAGCATGTTCAGACTGAGAAAGAGGTTTTGGCAATTGTGTTTGCATGCTCAAAGTTCCATGATTATGTTTATGGTAGACCTATCCAGATCGAAACAGGCCACCAACCTCTAGTTACCATCTTGAGAAAGCCTATGCATTCAGCTCCAGTCAGATGCAACATATGATGCTGAGATTGCAAAGTATCAATCTTATCTACAAGAAAGGCAATTTTTTTTCTTGCTTTTTCATTATCCAGATCACCCAGAAATACCACAGAACAGCATGAGAATGAGAATGAGAACCTTGATTCTGAAGTCATGAAAGTGAAAGATTTTTCTTCCACAAGTACTGATGAACTGAGAGAACACACAGCCACAGATCCAGTTTTACAAAGGCTTAACCACTTTATCAATCAAGGATGGCCATCCAAGCAACATAGTTTACCTCAGTAAGTGCAACCTTATTTTCCATACAGAGATGAGATTTTGTCTGACAAAGGTATTATTATGAAATGTCCTAAAGAAATTGTTCCAAGATCCTTGAAACAAGAGTACATTACTATCTTGCATCGTGGTCATCCAGGAATTGATTCTTCCAAAAGAACGGCGAGAAAACTAGCATTTGGCCTTCTGTGTCACAAGACATTGAAAGAGCACTTTTATCTTGTTCCTTGTGTAATAGTACTAACCAACTTAAACAGAAGGAACCACTTCAGCTAAACCAGATTCTGGAGCTACCTTGGTTGACAATATCCACTGACATCTTCGAGTGGAATGGTCAATGTTATGTGATGTTAGTAGACTCTTACTCCACTTGGTTTGAGATTGACTTACTTCTCAACCTAGAATCCAGTGCTGTCGTTACTAAGATGAAGCATTATTTTGCAGTATAATGTAACCCATACAAAATTATTTCTGACAATGACACACAGTTTACAAGCCAACAATTCAAAAGATTTAATGAAGAATGAGACTTTACTCATGTCACAAGTAGCCCTGAGTACCTTCAGTAAAATGGTTTGGCAGAATGTGCAGTTCAAAGTGCAAAGCAGTTACCAGAGAAATCAAAATGAGATAATGGTGTTGTTTTCCTGAATCGCTAGAATCTCAGAAATGTTCCTCATGATAAGCATCTTGGTTCACCTGCTCAGAGACTTCTATTGAGACAAACCAAAACCACATTACCAGTCAGTAGTCAATTGTTGGTTCCATGTGTCAAAAACAGCAGATCAGTGAAAAATAATCTGTGGAAGAACCTTTTAACTCAGAAGTCCTACTGTGATAAAACCAGCAAACCACTCAATCCATTATGGGAAAGAGAATTGGTAAGGATGCAAATGTCCAAAGGTTATGATCAGATTGGTGTCATGAAGAGTATTTGCCCAGAACTGAGATCATACATTGTGGAATCACAAGGAGCAGAATTTAGGTGGAATTGGAGGCATTTACTACCAGTGTCTGTGCCTATAACACAGCACATAGCCTGTGAGACTCTTTATCTCAGAGTGAGTTATCTGGTGTTCCAATTCCAGATGAAGTACCAAAGGACATTCCTGTTCCTGTGATGAATCAAGAAGTTCCTGATACGAGTTGTTCACTGAAGACTGTCCTTGTTCCTAAATTTGGTCCAGATTGTTATGTTACGAGATACGGGTGCATCTCTATGCCCTGTAACAGATACAAAACAACTTGGACATGAACATTGTGTTTTGTTTCTAATGTCTATACTAATGTATGTCTAACTTTTACAAAGGCCAATCTTTTTAAGAGGGAGGATGTAGATCAATGCGTGTGTCTGTACCTTTAAGAAGCTATCTAAGGGCTTGCACAAGTATATAAATACTGAGCATGTGTGAGCCTGACTGCCATTTTGTAGTTAGTTGTTGAGATGTAAACATATATATGTATGTAAGGTCTATCTCTTAACTAATTTGTTTGTATTTTATGATGCTGCTATCCATCCTGATGTGTTTCTATGTATTAAAGCATCTAAATGTAATACGCTGCCTGCTTGTCTTCTATGTTAGAGAGAGATGAGCGATAGTAGATAAACAGATAATTTACTTAAAATGCTGCTGAGTTTCATTACCTGCTCATTTTATAAAGGTTAGTGTTTATAGCTGTGGCATTTGTGAAGTTCAGATATGCAGGAGTAATATGTTGCCTTGGTGCACTGTTATACAGGGGGAATAAAGTTGGAATTTAGAACTATGGTGGCATTGTTGGAGGGTTGATTCTCCCTGCTTTTCTACCCAGACTCCTTGTTGGAGGGTTGATTCTCCCCACTTTTCTACCCAGACTCCTTTAGAATATGGTCCTGAGTCTGTCTACATTTCAGCTTAAAAGGGAATTGTCAGTTTGTCTCAACTACCACAAATTGTAATTTAAGTCCTTACCTTCTTTCAGATAGTAGGTACTTCTAATGCTTAATAAAGTGATAATGGTGCAAACAACATCTAAATAAAAACTTATATCATAATTTACAATGCATGAGGAAGCTACACAATTTCTCTGACATTCGCTCAGCAGTAAGTCCCATATCCCTCCCCATCTAATAAATGTGAACTATAAAGAAGCCAATTTAGCAGTTATTTAATGTAGATAGCAGGATACCTACACCACTGATATAACAATCTGCAGCCTCCTTGACTTCACATTTCTTATAACCAACTCACTTCATCTGAGAGAATGAACAATGATCCCAGCAACACCTACCACCCTATTTAGATAAACTGGACAGTATTCATAGTCAGTTACACAAATATGTTAAGGCTTTCTGGATGTGCATTAATGGGTGCAGTTGAGCCGCAATTCATAGAAGCCATTTATGCCAATGCATGATAACCTCAAATGTACTTATGCAAATGTGCAAATAATGAGATGGAAATGAGAAGTAATGAAAATTTTCATGTTCTAATGAAGTATGTTTTGTACCTTTTGCGATACATAGTAATTTTTTCTTGCTTTTCCTTGCTGGTCACAGATGCACTATATAAAGAGAAAGATTACCAAATTTATCAGAGGTTCACTCAGAAAAATGCTGTCAGCTGCAGTGAGCTCTGCTATTTCTAGGTCTGAGCTGCTTGTCTTCACTGGGTCTAAACAGCTTCCACCCAGCGGCACTCGCCACCAAGAAGGTGAAAACATAACCAAAGGATTACCCATTATAACTTTGATAAACAGGAAATCCTTGATAGGTTTAGAGTTGACAGGACCATTATAAGGATCTTATTGGGCATGTTTGACCCCCTACAGAGGCACTTGAAGAATACATGGACTTCCTGCTGCTGTGGACATCAGCCTCACTACACTTAATATGAGGAACTTCCAGAGACAGACTGGGGATACACTGGGGATCTCACAGGTTTCTGTTCATTCAGCAATTCCTGAATGTACTCTAGGCACATGAGGATCACTACATCTGTTTCCTGTGCCACCTCAGGACCAAGCCAGGACTATTCATGCCTTTTATGGGCTAGAATATTTCTCTGAGGTACTCAGTATGATAGATTGCACCCACAATGCAGTTAGGGCCCCTTCCTTGTCCACAGGGGAAGCATTACCACAATAGGAAATGGTTACCATTCCATCAACTCCCAGGTAGCATGTGATGCTTGAGGATGCATCACTAACATCTCTGCTCAGCATTGTCTAGTGCTCATGATTACCCCATCAGGCACACAAGCTAAGTCTACTACCTCTTCCTGCATGGTAGGATTTCCAATGGTCATCTTATTGGTAAGAGAAAAAAAATATTTTATGTGGTATTTAAGTAGTTATTCATGTTAAACTATATAACTCTAATTACTATACTACCCTACTAGTAATGTTTTTATTGTCCTAATTTGTCTCCCTACCACTTTCTCTCTCTCCCCCACCCCTTTTTTTAGATGATTCTGGAAATCTACTGGAGCAAATCCAATAAGAAATCGTTCTGGAGCTGCAGAGGAGACATATAACACATCCATGTCTCAGACCTGTTTTGTCATGTTTTAATGTTACCTGATTGAATAATATTCATGTTGCTGGCATGCCTGACTGCACAATGATTCCTGTTCAGCGATGCTGAAAGGCATCATATCAAAAAATAATTCACAATGTTACCTGCTCTAATGAATAGTTTCTGCTTTAGAGGTTTATTAACTATACAGCAGTATGCAATACTGACAACAATGTAATACTTCATGATGTAACACATTCCAAATCTATATAATGGTTTTAGTTATATATGACATTTCTTTTTACTTTTGTCTGTTGTACCAGATTATTTTTATAATGTCATGCAAAATAAATTCTGACTTCAGAAATTGTCATCATTTGTGCAATGAGGAGGGTGCAGTGTCAGCAGTTACGTTTACATAGCAGGATGCTTATTTTAATGTGTCATTTCCTTAAGATATGTATTTGCCTGAAAATATTTTTTCATTATTATTTTGATGTTTGAGATGACTCCCACCAGAAGGAATGGTAATCCATGTAGCACTGTTTTTGTCCAGTGTTTATTCATGCACCAAAATAGCTTTACAGGGATGAAGTGAATATATTAAACTACTCCCCCAGCGCCAATGCAACTAAACATAAAGTTCTGTCCACAAATTTAATTCACAATATAATGTGCTTAATAGCTTTACAGGGAAGAAGTGAAATACATACATGTATATGTATATATATATATATATATATATATATAGAGAGAGAGAGAGAGAGAGAGAGATTGTGTATAGCTTTATCTCTCTCTCTCTCTCTCTCTATATATATATATATATATATATATATATATATATTGTTGTTGGGCAGCCAATGCTTTACATGTTTCCTGGGGTAGTTGTAAATAACTCAAATAACTCCTGCACTTATCACCCCTTTGTAATGGGGTTACTGTGGACACTGTGGCCTCAGAACGTGTGCCATCATCCACAAAGTGTTTTTCTATGTGTGGAGATATTGGTGTAGAGGTGTAGGGGTGTTCCTCTGGTACAGCCATGAATGTTTTGTCAAGTTCAACTTGATTTTTATTTGCACTGTCACTTTCTGCAGAGTTATTAACATGCTGTGAGGTGAGACAGCCCACCCTTAAACTTGGTGACTGCCTGCCACTTCCCACAGTCTTGCTAATAACAATATCTATGTTATCATCATCAGCAGCAGCAACACCCATTCTGCTAGGAACATCATCCATGTTTAATGGTATAGTTCAACTGTTTGTCTCTGATGCTGACTGTAAAAAGAAATTATTATAAAACATTAACAACAATTATAATGCAGCAGCATATGGTACAGTATGTTTAGAGGGGGTAAGTGGGAAACGTACCATGCACCCAGCGTGCATTTTCATTATTTGCTGAAGTACAAGGTTCACCAAATAATAATGAATTGTGACATGTTTAATGACACTATTTTTGTCAGTTTTCAATTCTGTCTTAAAACTCATACATTGTAAATCTGCCTTCATGAGCAGGTGAAAGTTACTGCTGCCTCGGGCATTGGTTAGCTGGACCAGTGTCCACACCACCTGTAACTATTCCTGTTGCAACATCGTTTGTATCATAGTCATCCCCCATGGATGGACAAAAGGTATTCATCAGCCGATCCATCCAAAAGCAAGGTAAAGTAGCTCCATGGCAACAGCATGTCTCAAATCCAAATTGATATAAATGGATCCATTTGTATCTGATGAAGTCTGCAGAGGCAGATGAAAGTGCTTATATTACGATTTCTTAATGTTTGCATTTAATAAAAATTTGGATTTGAGACAAGCTGTTGCCATGGAGCTACTTTACCTTGCTTTTGGATGGGTTGGTTTGTTCCAGTGTTTTCTTAGTCTGCAGTGCATACATCAGCTACTGTTAACATGATTCAGAGGCCCTTCATAGTGGTACATGAAATTGCATTCTGCCTGGCCTTGCTTCTAATATGTACTACCATATCATTTGCCCTTTTCTTTGCATGTGCCAATGTTTTGTTTCCACCTCAAACTGCATTGATTTCATCAATTACTTAACACCAGACCTTGTTCCTCTCAGCTTGTCTGGGCCCCCTTTTTCCAAAAAGAAGTTTCCCATATGTCAAAAGTGCTGCCATGAGGACACAATTTTTCACATTGCTGAAGTTATTCTTCTATGCTCTGATCCTTTACTCTCCTGGTATTATGTAAAAAAAACGGTTACAGACAACATTATAATAACAATGTTTGGATGTCATCAGCCATTTAAAGTACAAACCACTGGCCAGCTACTCATACCATCTACAGCAACCACTAGCTAAAACAAACAAATATGAATATATATGAATAACTATCTCAGTATATTCATGCAAACAGCAGTCTTATGTTAACTGTAATTCATTCAATCACAGTAGTCAAAAAAAAAAAACTTGCCATATCTCTGCCATTGGCATATACTTTTTTTATCACTGACAGTACCAAAGCATCAGATTCATCACACATGCCTATTTATGTCCTTTGCACACTGAAATATCTAGGTAAATTAATGCATTTATACCCATATATGCACAGTCAGCACACTGCACTTCTGTAATGTTCATTTTCTGTAATCACTACTGAATTCCATAGCTCTTAAATACAACTTAAAAATGATAAAGTGTCTCTTACAAAAAATAATAATTTTCAAAAGTTTTCTTTACTTTACTTTATCTGTGGTATCCTAATACATTTTCCACATATCTTGGGTATTTGTGAATTAATATGGTGATGCTCAACATAGTAATGAAATTGCAGGGTGATTTACATGAGTTACATGTAAATTAGGCTAATTTATATGGATGTCTATGAATTATAGTAGTAAACAAATATATCCAAGGTATAGCAGCAAAAATCTGCATTTCACAGATTGTGAACACATATACAATGCTACATGAACTAATTTCTAAAAGACATGGACATGCAGCAGATGTTTTCAAAATCCACAGCACTAGCAGTTATCGCAAGCTTTTCGTGGAAATGTGAGGATGACCCTAGACTAGCCAAAATAAGAATGCACTTTAAAATTTCAAAATGGAGTCTTGTGAATGTTAGGTTTACAGGAATATGAATGTTAATCCTTGCTTATCCAACACTGTCTGTTATACCCTGGCAACTCAAGCATATCATAAATTTATAAAAGAAAAAGAAAAACTTTTATATTGACGTTTATTCCCCAAACAAAAAAATAAATAAATACAATAAAACAAAGAAACATTTCTACTGTACTACATGACACATATTGATGCCAGGATATAAAACAACTAACTTTGATCAATAACCATTAATAATCCAAGCTATTAAACATATATTAAAAATATGATGCACGGAAAGTACAGGTAAGTGTTTTCCTTTAAGAAAAATCAGTATGAGATAAAACAGTAGGTTACACCAAACTTGCAGTAGTATCGATATCTGTTAAAATGAGCTTGCTAGAAAAAAGGGTGTGGTTATGGTGATGTCATATCCAACAAGGAGTGGCTCTAACCCTGTTTAATACATTCCTTACCATATTTTACTCATTTTTGTTCTGTCTCTTTAAACGATGGCAACAGCAGTGAAGGTACAAGGTTGCATTCCTAACTAGTCTGATAAAGACACCTTGCTCATATTTCACTTTTTGCATGATGCACACTTGGAGAAGATTGAGGTGTGCATAAAAAATAGCACATGGAAATAAATTAATATCTGGCAGGATTTGAGTGACCACCTCTCATCCCTGACAGGTATAACCTGCTCTGGTCAGCAGTGCTGTCACAGGTGAGAAGGCCAGTGTTTTACAGTAAGTAAAATATGTTTCTTAACTGAGTCATATATAATCTATACACACACACACATATATATATATATATATATATATATATATATATATATATATATATATATATATATATATATATATATATATATATATATATATATAGGTTAACAAATTTGTATAACTACACAAATTTGTTAAACAGGTTAGCAAATTTGCATAAATACATGTATTTGCAAAGACAGATATTGATACTTGAAAGGAACTAGCTGCACTTCTGTAATGAAATGCACAGGAAATCATGAGCATGTCTATTATCATACATGCACCTTTTGATCTTTTAAACAGAGAGGAATATTTTTATTGTGTTAACAGATTATTATAATAAATAGAAATGTCAGGTAGGAGTATTAACATAATACTCTTTATATGTAACTGTAAATCATGTACTACTTTACAGGTATCAATAATGACATGGCTTCTGTCCTTCCCATAGTACTAATAATGCACTTTTATCATATATAGATACTGTCAATAAAGCTAAAGGTAACAGCAAACTAGAATCCTCCTTATTTCTAGACTTGTTTAAAGCCTTCATCACAGTTTGTCACAGCAAACTTCTACTTTATGTATCCTCATTAGGTCTCCCTCCACCCACCCTTCTATGGTTCAAAAGCTCTGTATCCAGCAGGTATTAGTCATTAAAACAGCACTCAACTCTCTCTCTCTCTCTCTATACCCCCCAGTCGCCACTGGTGTACCACAAGACTTTATCCTTGGTCCCCTCCTCTTTAACTTTCTCACCAACACCCTCCACACATCAGACCTCCCTAATACAGTGCACAGATGACTCCACACTCATTTGTACATCTGACATCATGGCACACATCCAAATAATTATTCTGGAAGCTTTAACAGCAGCTAAAGCATGGCTTATTAACTCACAACTCATGCTCAACCTTAAAAACTAATACATCTTCATCCATATCCATATCCCTCTCCCATGAAAGAACAACATTTAAAGTCCTCTCTCTTGGTAATATAACCATTAAAGTCACTTCTCATAGAAAATTATTAGGGATGATAGTGGAAGAGAATTTTAAATTCAACCTGCATATACAAATCTGCTTAAGAAAAACTCATCAAATCCTAGGGATGCTTTATAGGCCCAAAAACGATCTCATGAACACAACTAAAGCTACACTTGCATAGCACTAAAAGCCCAAATTTATTAGAACTGCCCCATCAACTAACATATGCACATCTTCTTACCACCTATAATTGTATCCAAAATCCATCTGCTTGTCCAGCACTAAATAACATTCTACACAACTACTTCTTCTTTTCTACTTGCCTTTCCTTGTAACTTTTTTATAATCTCTAACTCCTCTATCTTCTTTCCCATCCACCAGCCTTCTTCACTTTTGATCTGCTTAGCCCCTCCCTGCTGTACTTACTTTCACCTTCTTTCCACCCCTCTCTGCCTTATATCCCCTCATATCCCTTAAATACCCATGGTCCCTTGGGACGCCATCTTTATTATCTGAGTTTTCCCCTGGCTGCTGTCCGTTCGTGGTCCCAGCATCTCTGACCTTGGTAAGCAGTAACCTGTAGTATTTTTCTTCATTTAACCTGATGTTTAGCTGCAAAACAATGAACTGTGTTTAAACGGTTATTAGGTTGGTCTGTATCGCTAGTTTTGTTTATGCGGGTTCATCGTAATTGTGTAACGCCTACTTCTAATAGTGTTTCCCACGTGGAACTGCGGAGGCCTCCTAATTTCATCTAGTGAGTACTCAAGTGCCAAACGCTGGTGTCTAACAGTTCCTTTATCAGAGAAACAGTAAGCAAGCCTAGCAGTTCTGTAAATCCACCGTTGCCTAAGTACTCAATGGCTAAATACTACAGTACAACAGCTTAATTGCATCTAAACTGAAAACAAGCCTAGTGTTTCTGTACATGTAGTGCTTTATAAGTCATGCAGAACCTAGCTAATTAAATGTGATTATCCTCCGTTTTGGAAGGTTGTTATTTAAAACCTTTGTATTGGATAGCATCTTGAAGAAACTCTATATTAGCGGCATTCCCACCAGTCCGCGTGGCCAGCTAAAAGTGAACTGCCATAAAGTTCTATATTGCTGATATTAACTGAGCTATTCATTACAGTCCTTCATAAGGCAAACATACTCCTTTATTAAGTGAACAAGAAATGAGCACAAAAAGCAAGTAACCGACCCAGTTGAATGTATTAAGCTGGAAGTTGAATGCTCTTTCAGTGTGGTAGCATTGGTGTTTATTTTTCATAATATAGTACCTATTTGTACTAATGAGGTAGCGACTGTTCAGTACTATTGTAGAAATATTGAATGAATCTGTGAAGTTAAATGCTTATTCAGTGTGTTAGTATTGATGTTTAGTCTAGAGTTTAGTTCCTATTTGTAATAATAAGGTAGCGATTATTCCTGTGCTAATGTAAAATACTGTATGAAGCAGATATTACTGTTGAATCTTGGTGCGACTGCCACCTGGCCTACATCATACATCATATATATGTTCCTGATACTAGTAGAGTCGCTATGTTACTTATTCTGATAAACTGACATTTCCAGTAGTACTAATGCATTATATACCATGTTCTCAGCTTACTGTTGACTAGTGACTCGTAGTCCTCCTGAGTCTTCAGGTAGGGCCTTGCTTAAATAATTAAATAAATAATAGGTACCTACATTTAATGCAATAGCATTAGTTAGCTGTTTATATATTTTCTAGCTTCTACATTGCTGAGAGAATGAATAAATGTTTGCACTGTTTTTATTTAAACTCTTAAGAAATATTTGCTAGATATAAATTATGTATGTCTAACTGCTTTTATTTCTGTCTCTCCCCACTTTGTCTATCTTTGCCTAAAGTACCCTGCTCTCCAACTTGCTGATCCTGCACTACTCTCTAGAATCTACCAACCTGAAGAGAAAGGACCCCTTCCAAATACCAGCAGTCTCATCATACTGCCTTCTATTCTCTGTCTCCTCACACTAAAGGAAGCAAGAAAGTATGTGGTATCCTAAAACCTGTTAGTAAAGCTCATACTTGTAATTACTGCTTCTGAGGTTATAGAGCATGTCCCCAACCTAGACAGCCAGCAGCCTTTACCCACTTTATATCCTAAAAACCACATAACTTTTACGTCCATCATTGTAACCCCCCTTCTTTAACCCTTAGTATATCCTTTCTTAGTCCTAGACCAGCTAGCTCCCATATAGAATTGCCCTACATAGACTTTCTCTCCACTAAGTAGCACCCTTCCCCTCTCTTTCCTATCTCATGCTTATCCTACTGTCTTATACTATCTCTGAATTACATTTCTAAATACTTTTATTTGATCTCAACACTATCATACTTCACCCTGGATTTTACATGTCAACACCTACCTATCCTCCTACACTTCACTAACATTGTAGTACTTAACTCTGTACTTACCCTCACCTAACTTACCTTCAGTAGTCAGTGTTTTGCTGATTGTTTTTTCTTGAACTGCTTCTTCACTTGTCTCTACCCGCTCCATTCACCCTGCGGACTCACTTTGCTCCCCTACCCTACCCCCAATTCCCAACCACCCCAGTGCATCTACACTTATTACAACCCCATATCACCTGACCACTCCACACAGCCAATCATCTTCACTCCTCCCACCTCCCATAGCATTTGACCCCTTCCAAAATCCAATTATTTCCTTTCCTCCCAAACACCACACCTATCTTCCTCTCATCCAATTAACAGTATCAACCAAACACAATATGGCACATACCACGCTCTCCTTTCTTATATGCCTCCTACTAATCCTCACAGCCCTAACCTACACAACGTCCCTATACACATACATTTCATCACCCCAAACCACCTACCATACAAAAATAAAAGTAATCCGTAGACTGATGTCACCGTTTATCAAAATTTATTGTTTACACACTTAGCGCTTTCACACAGCCAGTCCGTGGGTTTTGTCAGAGTAAAAAACATTTAAAAACCTTGTTCAGTTTTATATAGTTCAAATCTCTCTGCAACCAATCAGTTGTCTACTTTAATTAAATTCTTTTTCTGTTACTTTAGTTATGTTAATTCATTTAATTAAATTAAATTGAATTAGATTAAATTCAGTTAACAACACAACGCCTCACTTGTAATACAAACCAAAAAAACTTTTTCAGAAACAAATACACATATAAAAATAACATTTCTGTTTAGAAACTCCCTATGTATGAATTTCATATACATCAAACCTAATTCATGAGTGTAACCTGATATATGATTAATAAGTAAATAATAAATCATACAATGTTCCAAAATATATCTATTAAAATACTTAAAATATATCTGTTTAAAATACTAAAAACTTCTCATTCTAACAATAAATGTATTCAACCATGTATCTAATTTGCATAGTTCTTCATATATATAAATACATAAAATGTAAATATTAAATATTAAATAAATTAGAGTAAGTATATTTTATATGTATTTAACAATAGTGTTATCTATTGTAGTTACTATACATGTATTCTTGTTCTACTTGTTTGTTGTAAAATATATATGTTAAATACAATATGATTTGTTCTTTAAAATACTAGAAATGGAAATATGTTCATTTATACCAGGCATATTACTGGCATTAAGCCTGAGTTGCCATAAACATTCGTTTGTTTCCAATAAATTGTTCACATGTCCTTCCTTATTACTATTGTCCGGTATCCTATCAATTATAAAAAATATAAACCTTTTAAAATCCAGGCATGTTGTACTATGTAAGTATAAGGAACTTGTTACCTTTTTATTTTTGATGTCTCCATTGTGCTCCATTATACACTCTTTTAATTTCCTTATTGTTTTACCTACATAGTAGGCAGGACATGATAAACACGTTGCTAAATATACTACCATCTTAGTGTTACAATTAGCATGACCCGGACATCTTATAGATCTGTTAAAATTTTGCACCATTACATATGGACCATCATTTATAAATTTGCAGGTTCTACATAAACCACATTTTTTCATTTTAGAATTCTTGTATTGTCGTTCGCTCTCAAAATATTCTTTAAAATTTTTCACCCTACTAAATACAATGCTGGGACTTTTACCTATATTGTTCGTGATCTCCAATTTATTATTAAATACCTTTTCCCATGTTTCTTTGACCGTATTAATAATTATACTTGTGTTAATATTAAATGGTAATATTAATGCACCTGTTTTACTTGTTTTGTTAGTTCTTTCACTTATCTTTATTGAACTTCCATACCTCAAAATAGGTTTAAAATTATCTGTCCTTTTAACCTCAACTTCATTTTTTATTTCAGTAAATAGCAATTTTGGGTAACCTCTGTCTAAGAACATATCAATCAGTTTGTCTATCTCATTTTTGTAAACCATCTCGTTGCTTATGATCCTAGACAGTCTTACCATTTGTCTCTTTACTAAATTCCTTTTTTGAAAATATGGGTGACAACTATTAAAATGTAAAAATGAGTTGGAATATGTTTTCTTCCTGTATATATTTGACTCTATATTATTTTCTTTTCTCTGCAGCTGAATATCAAAATATTCACAACTGTCTTTGTGAATGTTAAACGTAAATCTAAAGAAAGAAGTGGTGTTCTCCAGAAATGCCACAAATTCCAAAACCACTTCTTCCTTCCCCTTCCAAAAAATTATTATGTCATCTAAAAACCTAAGGTATAATGTAATTTTAGACCAAAAGCTACTTTTAAATATTTTCTGTGTCTCCCAGTTTGCTAATACTAAGTTAGCGTAAATAGGTGCATATTTTGCTCCCATGGCCACACCTGAGCGTTGCCTAAAAAATTCACCTTCTAATTGGAAAAAGTTGTTGGTTAATACCATTTCCATCATTTCTATTAACAATCTTCGCTTGACCGTATGTAAATCACTGTAGGTCTCCAAACTTGCCTCAAACATTTTCTGCCAAGATCATGTGGTATCACTAAAAATAAATTGACTATATCAGTTGTGACCATAATGGTGTCCTTATTGATATTCAACAAATGTTCCTTCACGACTTCCAAGCAATGCCAGGAATCCCTTAGAATATGAGGTAGTTTCTTTACAACTTCTTTACAATTCACATCTATATAGTGTGCCATAGCTTCAAATTTAGAACATGTTGCTGAAACTATTGGTCTAAACGTGGGGTTGTTCGTGTTTTTGAGGATTTTCGGTATACCAAAAATCAAAGGCGTGATTGGATGTTCCACTAGTAAATAGTTATATTCTTCTTTACTTATCACACCTTCAATCAAGTTTTTATACAGTTGCCAATCAATCTTAGTGTATGCTTTTACCATTTCATACCTTGAAACTCTTTCGTATATATCATTGTCTCCTAACATATCCGACATTTTATTCTGATAATCCACTTTTGTCATCACCACTACACCACCTCCTTTATCAGGTTTCATAATTCTATATTTATCAGATGTTGTCAACTCCTTTAAACAAAACCTTTCAGCTGTTGTTAGATTATCCTTATATTCACACCGTCCCTTTAACACCCTCCTGATCTGCATATCACACAGCATCTCAAATAAGTAAATCACTGAATTTTGAGGTGGAATAAAGGTACTTGTTCTCTTTAAAGTAATGTTTTTTGTATCCATCTCAATATTTTTGTTGTTGACACTTTTTGAAAAGAACATTTTTAGATTTAATAATCTTGTATACAGTCTTAAGTTATCCATAACTTTCCCAATATCAAGTTTAAAATTGGGAACGTAACTAAATCCTTTCTTGAAAAGTGACACATAATTATGACAAAGATTTATATCTGTATAATTATATACTGTAAATCCACCTTCTGTTATTATTGCACAGCTAAACTCTTGATTAATGTCTCTGCTGTCCATCACATCCAGAGATTCAATATTTTTAACACATTTAGAAAAAAATGAATCATTATACATACTGTTGTCATATAATTCCTTCTCTCTCTCTACATACTCATTCTGTGTTAAATCAATGTCAGACAAGGTGTTCATTTCCTTCTCATAAGTTTTAACAACTTTGTCTACTGATGTGTCAACCTGTTCATTTAATAGTGTGAATTGGTTCTGTGTCTCCTTTGGTACTGTTGTAGGTGTTGACCCTAGTAACGATCCCTTATACGCTCTGACCTCCTTACATATGGTTCCTCTAAAAAAGCTTGGTCTATATTTTTCTTGTTGTATTGTCCCCTTTTATTGTTTTGACCCTCTGTTTGCTGTGTCATGCCATCACCTTCATTAATGTGATCATTCGTACCTGTGTTGTTATGTGTTATAGTTATACAACGCTTGTATTCCCTAAAATGTACATAAGCCTTTTTGTTTGTATAGTCCCGAGTGTCTCTATGTAATTTACTAATTTTTATATCTAATCCCTTATTAACAAATCTATCCATGTCAATAATAACATTGTCAAATCGATGTTTGTTGTGTTCAAACAGTAAATCATTTCTTATACTATTATCGAAAGCAATCAATGTTTCGTTCAACCTGGCAAGTTTTGAATTGTTATTCTTAATAATCAGTCTCATCAATTCCATACCTGTATTGTCAAAAATGTCCATAAGTTCATTTAACAACTCACTGTTATGTTCAAACCCAAACGTTAATTTAAACATACGAAGTCCTTTGGGCACCTGTTTTAGCTCCAATGACCTCTCAAGATAAACAACACAACGCCTCACTTGTAATACAAACCAAAAAAACTTTTTCAGAAACAAATACACATGAGAAGTTTTTAGTATTTTAAACAGATATATTTTAAGTATTTTAATAGATATATTTTTGGAACATTGTATGATTTATTATTTACTTATTAATCATATATCAGGTTACACTCATGAATTAGGTTTGATGTATATGAAATTCATACATAGGGAGTTTCTAAACAGAAGTGTTATTTTTATATGTGTATTTGTTTCTGAAAAAGTTTTTTTGGTTTGTATTACAAGTGAGGCGTTGTGTTGTTAACTGAATTTAATCTAATTCAATTTAATTTAATTAAATGAATTAACGTAACTAAAGTAACGGAAAAATAATTTAATTAAAGTAGACAACTGATTGGTTGCAGAGAGATTTGAACTATATAAAACCGAACAAGGTTTTTAAATGTTTTTTACTCTGATAAAACCCACGGACTGGCTGTGTGAAAGCGATAAGTGTGTAAACAATAAATTTTGATAAACTGTGACATCAGTCTACGGATTACTTTTATTTTTTTATTACTAGTTTTTCGTTGTGTTTCTACATTTCGTTTTATAGTTCGTTTGCTAAGTATTCCATTTTTCTGGTAAGCTGTTTAACATAGAGAGTCAAATATAATGGAGCAACTTTTAAAACTGCAATTGCTAATCACACAACGCCTACTAGCTACATTGCAGGAACAAAGAACTGGCACTACAGCTTGTAAAAGGATTAATAATAATTTAGAAAATGAGAATGATAATATTTCATTGACAGAGACTGAGGAACAATTGTTCATGATACATTCCACACCAGGTACATCACGGAGTGTTCCGTCGGCTAGTGATGGTTCGAGGGATTTAATTGGAAGCCGAACATCACGCTCAAGGACAGGAACCCTAGGGCAGGAAGTTCCACTTCCGAATTCCAGTACGAATGCTAGAGATGGTGTAAAGACTAATGGTCAGAGGATTCGAGATATAAATGAAGTACTTTCAGCTCCAAAATTTGTTATTCCAACCCACAACAATGTTCGTGACATGGGGTGTTTAAACCAACAACTGCAGGACTTCAAAAAGACTTTGAGAAAGTTTAAGACACTTCAAATGGACAACGTTTATCTTGAGAGGTCGTTGGAGCTAAAACAGGTGCCCAAAGGACTTTGTATGTTTAAATTACCATTTGGAAGTAACACAAGCTGGTAACACTGGTGTAGCAAGAACGGAACCTCTACAGCAGTATAGAGTTGTTAAAACTTTTGTTTATTCACCAAAAGGATTCGCCCACTAGTAACACAAACACACCAGTAACGTGAAGCGCTGCATTTTTGGCTTATTGTTACTAGTGGGCTTAACTTTTGGTGAATAAACTAAAAGTTTTAACAACTCTATACTGCTGTAGAGGTTCCGTTCTTGCTACACCAGTGTTACCAGCTTGTGTTACTTCCTGGTTAGCTGACTCATTTTTGTGCGACGTAAATTACCATTTGGGTTTGAACATAACAGTGAGTTGTTAAATGAACTTATGGACATTTTTGACAATACAGGTATGGAATTGATGAGACTGATTATTAAGAATATAAATTCAAAACTTGCCAGGTTGAACGAAACATTGATTGCTTTAGATAATAGTATAAGGAATGATTTACTGTTTGAACACAACAAACATCGATTTGACAATGTTATTATTGACATGGATAGATTTGTTAATAAGGGATTAGATATAAAAAATAGTAAATTACATAGAGACACTCGGGACTATACAAACAAAAAGGCTTATGTACATTTTAGGGAATACAAGCATTGTATAACTATAACACATAACAACACAGGCACGAATGATCACATTAATGAAGGTGATGGCATGACACAGCAAACAGAGGGTCAAAACAATAAAAGGGGACAATACAACAAGGAAAATATAGACCAAGCTTTTTTAGAGGAACCATATGCAAGGAGGTCAGAGTGTATAAGGGATCGTTACCAGGGTCAACACCTACAACAGTACCAAAGGAGACACAGAACCAATTCACACTATTAAATGAACAGGTTGACACATCAGTAGACAAAGTTGTTAAAACTTATGAGAAGGAAATGAACACCTTGTCTGACATTGATTTGACACAGAATGAGTATGTAGAGAGAGAGAAGGAATTATATGACAACAGTATGTATAATGATTCATTTTTTCTAAATGTGTTGAAAATATTGAATCTCTGGATGTGATGGACAGCAGAGACTTTAATCAAGAGTTTAGCTGTGCAATAATAAAAGAAGGTGGATTTACAGTATATAATTATACGGATATAAATCTTTGTCATAATTATGTCTCCCTTTTCAAGAAAGGATTTAGTTACGTTCCCAATTTTAAACTTGATATTGGGAAAGTTATGGTTAACTTAAGACTGTATACAAGATTATTAAATCTAAAAATGTTCTTTTCAAAAAGTGTCAACAACAAAAATA
This sequence comes from Protopterus annectens, assembly GCF_019279795.1. Lineage (NCBI taxonomy): Eukaryota > Metazoa > Chordata > Ceratodontiformes > Protopteridae > Protopterus > Protopterus annectens. The sequence goes on along the minus strand of NC_056741.1, from coordinate 174,397,997 downwards.
TTGAGATGGATACAAAAAACATTACTTTAAAGAGAACAAGTACCTTTATTCCACCTCAAAATTCAGTGATTTACTTATTTGAGATGCTGTGTGATATGCAGATCAGGAGGGTGTTAAAGGGACGGTGTGAATATAAGGATAACCTAACAACAGCTGAAAGATTTTGTTTAAAGGAGTTGACAACATCTGATAAATATAGAATTATGAAACCTGATAAAGGAGGTGGTGTAGTGGTGATGACAAAAGTGGATTATCAGAATAAAATGTCGGATATATTAGGAGACAATGATATATACGAAAGAGTTTCAAGGTATGAAATGATAAAAGCATACACTAAGATTGATTGGCAACTGTATGAAAACTTGATTGAAGGTCTGATAAGTAAAGAAGAATATAACTATTTACTAGTGGAACATCCAATCACGCCTTCAATTTTTGGTACACCGAAAATCTACAAAAACACGAACAATCCCCCCTTTAGACCAATAGTTTCAACAAAATGTTCTAAATTTGAAGCTATGGCACACTATATAGATGTGAATTGTAAAGAAGTTGTAAAGAAACTACCTCATATTCTAAGGGATTCCTGGCATTGATTGGAAGTCGTGAAGGAACATTTGTTGAATATCAATAAGGACACCATTATGGTCACAATTGATATAGTCAATTTATTTTTAGTGATACCACACGATCTTGGCCTGAAAATGTTTGAGGCAAGTTTGGAGACCTACAGTGATTTACATACAGTCAAGCGAAGATTGTTAATAGAAATTATGGAAATGGTATTAACCAACAACTATTTCCAATTAGAAGGTGAATTCTTTAGGCAATGCTCAGGTGTGGCCATGGGAGCAAAATGTGCACCTGTTTACGCTAACTTAGTATTAACAACCTGGGAGACACAGAAAATATTTAAAAGTAGCTTTTGGTCTAAAATTACATTATACCTTAGGTTTTTAGATGACATAATAATTTTTTGGAAGGGAAAGGAAGAAGAGGTTTTGGAATTTGTGGCATTTCTGGAGAACACCACTTCTTTCTTGAGATTTACGTTTAACATTCACAAAGACAGTTGTGAATATTTGGATACTCAGCTGCAGAGAAAAGAAAATAATATAGAGTCCAATATATACAGGAAGAAAACATATTCCAACTCGTTTTTACATTTTAATAGTTGTCACCCATATTTTCAAAAAAGGAATTTAGTAAAGGGACAAATGGTAAGACTGTCTAGGATCATAAGTAATGAGATGGTTTACAAAAATGAGATAGACAAACTGATTGATATGTGCTTAGACAGAGGTTACCCAAAATTGCTATTAACTGAAATAAAAAATGAAGTTGAGGTTAAAAGGAAAGATAATTTTAAACCTATTTTGAGGTATGGAAGTTCAATACCTCTGTACCATTACCCTTGTTAACAAAAAAAAAAAAAAAAAAACTTTATTTTTATATTATCTGGTTAACTTGCTATGATGTCATGTGAACTTTTATGCCAATGTATTTTTTATCTGATTATATTATTGTTTTTACTTGCTATCTTTCTTATGTAACCATTTATGCCTTTTTGTAAAAGTGTACAACTGATGGAGCTTTTCTCCCCGGGCCTCTACTGAAAACGGATATATATCCAGTTGGACTAGCCCGGTCAACAAATGTAAAATAAAAATAAATAAAATAAATAAATAAATAAAGATAAGCAAAAGAAATAACAAAACAAGTAAAACAGGTACATTAATATTACCATTTAATATTAACACAAATATAATTATTAATATGGTCAAAGAAACATGGGAAAAGGTATTTAATAATAAACTGGAGATCACAAGCAATATAGGTAAAAGTCCCAGTATTGTATTTAGTAGGGTGAAAAATTTAAAAGAATATTTTGAGAGCGAACAACAATACAAGAATTCTAAAATGAAAAAATGTGGTTTATGTAGAACCTGCAAATTTATAAATGATGGTCCATATGTAATGGTGCAAAATTTTAACAGATCTATAAGATGTCTGGGTCATGCTAATTGTAACACTAAGATGGTAGTATATTTAGCAACGTTTTTATCATGTCCTGCCTACTATGTAGGTAAAACAATAAGGAAATTAAAAGAGCGTATAATGGAGCACAATAGAGACATCAAAAATAAAAAGGTAACAAGTTCCTTATACTTACATAGTACAACATGCCTGGATTTTAAAAGGTTTATATTTTTTATAATTGATAGGATACCGGAGAATAGTAATAAGGAAGGATATGTGATCAATTTATTGGAAACAAAGGAATGTTTACGGCAACTCTGGCTTAATGCCAGTAATATGCCTGGTATAAATGAACATATTTCCATTTCTAGTATTTTAAAGAACAAATCATATTGTATTTAACATATATATTTTACAACAAACAAGTAGAACAAGAATACATGTATAGTAACTACAATAGATAACACTATTATTAAATACATATAAAATATACTTACTCTAATTTATTTAATATTTAATATTTACATTTTATGTATTTATATATATGAAGAACTGTACAAATTAGATACATGGTTGAATACATTTATTGTTAGAATGAGAAGTTTTTAGTATTTTAAACAGATATATTTTAAGTATTTTAATAGATATATTTTTGGAACATTGTATGATTTATTATTTACTTATTAATCATATATCAGGTTACACTCATGAATTAGGTTTGATGTATATGAAATTCATACATAGGGAGTTTCTAAACAGAAGTGTTATTTTTATATGTGTATTTGTTTCTGAAAAAGTTTTTTTGGTTTGTATTACAAGTGAGGCGTTGTGTTGTTAACTGAATTTAATCTAATTCAATTTAATTTAATTAAATGAATTAACGTAACTAACGTAACAGAAAAAGAATTTAATTAAAGTAGACAACTGATTGGTTGCAGAATGATTTGAACTATATAAAACTGAACAAGGTTTTAAATGTTTTTCACTCTGATGAAATCCACGGACTGGCTGGGTGAAAGCGCTAAGTGTGTAAACAATACATTTTGATAAACGGTGACATCAGTCTACGGATTACTTTACTTTTGTTTTTTTATTACTAGTTTTTCGTTGTGTTTCTACACCTACCATACAGCACAACCCTTCACACCAACAAAAGGCCACAAAAGCTTCCCTATATCCCCCTCTCTACTTGAAAACAGCAAAATAGTACTCATACTCAACAAGTACTGTTTAACATCTGTCACTAGAAAGATACCAGACAAGCTTTACATAGATATGCTACAAGCAATCAGACGTCATATACTGATAAAGAAATGCCTCCTTACCTCTGGTGACATTCACCCAAATCCAGGACCAAACAACATCATACCCCCAAACAAACACACAACAGACCTACTCATCATAAACCTTAACACTAGTAGTATATCTAATAAAATTACTCATGTACACGCATTCATAACCCACCACTCCCCCGATATACTAACCATAACAGAGACCTGGTTAAATCCCAGCACAAGGAATGAAGAAATTCTCCCTCCAGGATATAACATCATTAGACTAGATAGAATAGGAAAGAAGGGAGGGGGTGTTGCAATTATCTATAAAAATATACTTACTATACAACCCCTACCAACCCCTCCACCAAAATTTGACAATGCTGAAATCATAGGAATTATGCTACAACTAAACAATAAAAAGAGTATCAATATTCTCTGTGCATATATCCCTCCAGGCAATAACACCATTAAAATTGAAGAAATTCTGCAATGGACAAAAGATAACCTCCCACAAGAGACTATTCTGCTAGGAGACCTAAACACTGATTGGCTAACCTGCAACTCTAAAAACCCCACTAGCCACATCAACCTGTATTGATTCTCTCAACTCATTCTAAAACCTACTAGAGTAGATAAGAAGTCCCAAAAAAAATCCATATTAGATTGAACATTAGTGAACTACCCAGAACAAAACTACATAACAGGTTGTCTACCAGACAGCCTCAGTGACCATCTCCCAACATTCCTCCTACGCAGATGTACTAACATACCCAAACCTACTGTCTTTAGACAAGTCAGAAATGATCGCAAGGTTAACCCTCTAGATCTCAACACTGCATTAAAAAACTGCAACTGGGAACCTCTACATACCCTGAACTTGGACCCAGCAGTGGACTACTTTAATAACACTTTCATTAAGGTCCTTGACCAAATAGCACCCATAAGAACTATTAGAGCTAAAGTCCACTCAGCTCCTTGGCTTACTAACCCCACTAGAGCCCTATTAAAATCTAGAAACAAGGCATGGAAAACCTGGAAGAAAGACAACACTAGTCTTTCTAAACAAAACTATCAACATCTTAGAAACCAGGCTAAACAGCAAACTAAGCTTGATAAACAAAACTACTACCTAAATATCCAAAACAAATACTCCAACAGCCCACAAAAGTTCTGTCATGCAATTAACTCCCTACTAAAACCAGGAAAAAATACCACACCCTCTCACACCTCAACCTCCACAGATACAACTACCGAAATAGCCTCAAAATTCAACCAACATTTCACTGAATCAATTAACTCACTATCCACTCAACTAGCCAAAAATAGCTACATACCCATGCCTACAGCACCTAACAACTCTACTCCTCTTACCTTCTCACCTATCCCAACCTCTACAATAAAGAAACATCTCTTAAAACTAAAACCCACTACCCTCGCAGCAGATGGGCTACCAGCACATTTCCTAAAAATGGCAGCCAACTCCATCGCCTACCCAGTCTCAATCCTTATCAACCGCTCTATACAGGAGTCATATATCCCTCATCTGTGAAAGTCTCCTATATTATTCCCCTTCACAAGGGAGGAACCTCCTATGATTTTTCAAACTACCGACCCATTGCTATTCTGTCACCTTTATCAAAGATACTAGAAAAATGCATACACTCTCAAGTCATGCACTTCCTAAACCTAAACAATCTCCTCTCACCCACAAAACATGGCTTTCACCCTCACCACTGCCCTCCTCTCCTTCACAGACCTAGTTAACCAACATAGGAATAACAACAGATTTGTATCAACCATATTCCTTGACCTCTCAAAAGCATTTGACATGGTCTCTCACTCCATACTAATAGATACCCTCACCTCCCTAGCCTTCACCCCAAACACTATTGCTTGGTTTAAAAGTTACCTATCAGAACAACAACAAGCTGTCCAGTGGCAAGGAGCTTTATCACCTCTGCTCCCAACCACCATTGGTGTACCCCAAGGCTCCATACTAGGACTGCTTATCTTCTCGATTTTTACCAATAACCTATACACATGTACCCTGCATGCCTCACTAATCCAGTATGCAGATGATTCCACCCTTATATGCTCAGCCCCATCCCTGACCTCCCTACAGCATCTCACCCAAGAGTCCTTCACCTCAGTAGAAAGATGGATAACTAACATTCAACTTATCCTAAATCCTAACAAAACCAAACTACTACTTTTTACCCCAAACAAATCAAAAACAACTCCAGTCTTCTTCTCCATCTCCTCCAATAATGGTACTATCATCTCTCCCTCTCTCCACACCAAGCTCCTTGGCATCGAAATAGACAACAACCTCCACTTTAACATCCATATCTCTCAAACTATAAATAAGGTGCACAAAAAAATGGATTCCTTATACAGGCAAGAGAACTTTCTAACTAATCAAGCTAAAGTCACCCTAGCTCAAACCCATCTCCTATCTACACTACTGTATGCAGCTCCAGTTCTCACTTACATTAGGAAATCTGACCTAGACAAACTTGAGTCCTGTTATAACAGAATTGCCAAGTTTGCCAAAAACTCCCCATTTAGAACCCATCACTGCATACCTCTCAGACAACTTCAATGGCTCGAACTGCCACAGTTGCTACTATATTACCAACTTGTTTTATCATACAACATCCTAAAACAACCTGACAATATTCCTGCTCTAAGGCATCTACTGACGAGCCACACTCCAAATCGTCCACTCCGCTCAGCCAACAAATCACTCCTCACTCTTGCCTCAGCAAATAATACAGCCGGAAAATCTCTCTTTTCACACACTATAGCCAAAACTTGGAATAATCTCCCCTCATCTGTGACTTCTGCAGCTAACACCACTGTATTCAAAAACTCCCTTAAGGCCCATCTTACAAGTTCTTGGCTCTGTCCATGTATTACATAGTCCACAATCTGTTACCTCTACAACCATCTCATATCTCTCTTTTCATGCCCCAATAAATATGTTTCCTCAAAATATTATACATGGAAAACATGTACCTGTTAAAATCTGACTGTTGCTCTTTGCAAATTAAATGTATATATGTAAATATTTTTTGATTGCAATTGTCTACTGTATTTTTATCTCTTTTTGACTTCTTTCTAGAAATTTCTAGTTAATAGATACAACTTCCTACACATTGTATTATATGTTTATTTTATGTAATGTGTTGTTCTAATGTAACTGGAGCTTTTCTCCCCGGGCCTCCGCTGTAAATGGACCTCGTCCAGTCGGACCATCCCGGTAAACAAAATTAAAATAAAAATAAATAAAATAAATATGTTCTAATCAGTCAATACAGTCCAATGACCAAAACTTCTTCTCTGTCCACACACCTTTCACATCTGCTTGGCATTGCCTGTACTCTTGCCATGTTGCTTAGGCATGAAACTCCTACACATCAGGTCAATACCCTCCATCCCATCATTCAAAGCCATTCTGAAAGGCTTCTTAGCCAAAAGCTGCCTCTGTTTTTGCTCAACACTAGGATAAACTGTATCCCTAATGATGGACAAATACCTATTCATACCTTACATTTCCTTATCTTTCCTTCTTCACTTACTTCCTTACTTCAAGGAATGTCTCTTCCATGATTTTCTCTCTAAATATACTATAAGCATGTTTTCTCTCCCTTCATATTGCAATTGCTGTTTGTATTATACTAACTAAGCTTTAATTTCTCTATAAATGGGCTAAAATTTTGCTGTTAAATCATTGTTGCATAACTTGTATCTACTCTTAACCAATGTTTTCATTTTATTCCTAATTTGGTATAATTATTTAAACTGTATTTGTCTTTTTATATTATTTTTAATGACTGTATAGTTACCTTTCTTAAAATGTTTTGTAATGCTTTGGAGCTTTTCTCCCCAGGTTTCCACTGAAAATGGGTTCCTGCCCAGTCGGGTTTTCCCAGTAAAAAAATGTCAATAAATAACTACATAAATAAAGTTATGAAATAAGAATTGCGATTACAGGTTTATAATTTTTTAGCGTTGCAGGGAAAATGTAGAAGGTAACATTACATAAAGCCAGTTTAGTGTATGCCACATGAATATAACTGAAACCGTTGCTTTATACAGTTGTTTGTTCTAAGTATTTCTAGCTACACATAACATGGTTGAAATCTTACTCACCACACTGTGCTTAGACTGCAACTTGTGGGAGGATGGTGAGAGTTACTGAGCTAAGTGAATGACCAGCACAAAGATTTCTGAGAACATGCTGTTTTACTTCAGTGTTAATTATTAGATCAGACACAGTTTTGCAAAAATGGAAATGTGCTATTCAGTGAATTAATACTTTTCAGCATTTACACTTTAGCTATACCAGAACACAGTGTTACATGCATTTTGAAAACAGCATTCAAGAATGAAAGGAAATATTAGTATAATATTATACTAATTCATACAGGTATGCGTAAGCAAATGAAAAAAAATGGAATTAATGTTTAGACATGATTACAAGCATATTTATGTTTAGAAATAGAAGACATTCAAACACAAGTAAACACGACTGACCTTCTCTCTTTTAATCATAACTGAGGAAGACATCAGAAACAACAGCCAGTTGCAAAAGAGATGATTCAGTGACTGGGTGAATCTTCTGGTTCAGTATATCAAGCGTGCAAGAGAATATTGTTTTTTACTAGTTTGTACTATGTATAAGAAATCATTATACTACTTTAATGGCACCAGGAAAGAGAAAAATGTTTTTAGAAGTGGTTTCTTTAGTACTCCTAAAGAAAATATTGTTATGCCTTCACAGATGAAGGAAATATAACTGTAGACCTAACAGATTAAGAGAAATGCTTTATAACCTGTTTTTTAACCTGATTAACTGCAATAATTACTAAGTTTTCTGGTGCTGTATTTTCTGGATAGAAAGTACATTATCTGAGAGAAACACACTTCCCTTCAGAAAGTCTAAAGCCCTTGTAATTTCAATTAATTACATGTGTGCATAAGCACAGCTCTTATCATCCTTTCAAAGTACAAAAGCACATCCCAAATCACTACCCCACTGTATGCATAAGCACATCCCAAATCACTACCCCACTGTATGCATAAGCACATTTCAAATCACTACCCCCACTGTATGCATAAGCATTTCCCATATACAAGTTTTACTTAAGTAACAATTTTACTGCAATATTTCAATATTGTGTTAAATTGCATGTAAACAGTGTCATCTGGATTTATTGTGCTTTTTCTGTTTGGTCTTTCCTCACCCTTTTTTTCTTATTTGTGTGCATTCCTTTATCCTTTTATGTTTTGCTTGTCTCTCATTTATTTTCTATTTTGTACATGTTCAAATCACTCAGGAGCAGACCAGGCACTTACCTCCCAGGATAGGGAACATTCACCCTCTACTCATTTGGTAATGTCCTCACAGGGTTGGATTGGAGGCACCAGTCCTTCAGGTACTTTGGCAGATGGCAGACTGGCAAGCCTTAAAGAAAGACGGCTTCAGAGTTGGTTGAGGACATACTGGTAGAAATAGTGGACAGGAGAATTCACCCAGTCAAAGCCTGTCTTCAACATGTAGAATACATACTCTACCAGTTGATGTTGACCACTGCACCAACACAGATCCCTACCCCCCTCAACATCAGGGTTATCCACTGCAGCAGCATCTGGCAGAGGATGTGTTTGAGGCTCTGAGGAGTGGAACTACAGTTGGTACTTTCTTCAGCCCTTCTTCCCTTACCCTGGACTATGAATGCCAACCATTGCCTTGCTCAGTGACAGTAAACAAAGAGAAAAGATCTCTGAATGAATCAATGTATAAAATGTTAGAGGCATTAAGCCAACAATGGCATAGTCAACTTTTGCTGCAAGAGTCTTATTTCACTTCTTCAATGTAATGGACACTGGTAGCATTTAACTGTGATGCCATGTTAGTGAAATTGCACTGTAGGACAGACCAGACACTCACACCCAGTTTGCCTGAGAAAATACAAATAAGTTCACAGCATACCATTTTTATACTTATCAGCCCAAGCATCTTAGTTTCAGCAGCTTGATCCATTTCTGACTTCTGCTTCTAAAACTTTCAATAAGCAGCTTATGTTCCCCTTTATGTTCTCACCTATTTCCTTTTTTTTTTGTTTCCTTTGCATCTGCTTCCTTTTTTGTATGTATAAACTGCAACAATTTTGAAGTATGAAACTGCACTCCTTAGCTGATAATGTCTGTTTGAACTTTATCTTCTTCTCATCAGTGTGATCACAAAGGCATTTTTAAGCTTAAGTAACAGCAGTGGCTGCTTAACTAATAGTTCCATTATGGCTTTAGTTCAGCTGCCACGTAAACAATTTTATTATTAAGTTTAAATGTATACATTTTTTCAGAAAATTACCTGTTTACTTGTATTTCCTTCAGGCAAAAGCTTCTAATTATTTTAGTATCTTTATAGGAAAAATTATTTGCTCTAATGTCTAACTAATAATAATCATGCACAATAACTCACTCAAGATAGCTTACATTCGTTAATTTGGTGCTAAAACTATTTCTTAGCAAGATAATGCCCTATGGTGATTACTTGTTGCATCCATGGAGCTGTGAATTAGTCAAGTGCTATGTTAGGAAAACATTGCACAGCAGAGTTTGCTATACAAATAATATATTACATAGCATATCAAATTAATAAAAATAATACAATCTTTGAAAATATTCCAGATACATCACCACCCTTAGGATAAATTAAAACAAAATAGAGTGCTGTACAGTGGATTATTCAGTGTTCCATAAGATGACATCACCACAATGGTGTACGTGCGTTGAACCTATACAGAGGATGGTTAAAATAATACAAAAAAACAAAGGAGAGGTACCCAAATGAGAAGTGAAGAGAGACTGAGAGTGAAAGAATAATATATCTGTATGCACTGCATGCATCTAAAGAATGACAATGGCTACAATTTCTAATTGCTTTTTCAGAATACTATACCATATTTGCAATAATAAGTGTGGTTTGATATTCAATTATTATATAATTATGTAGTGTCTTGAAATCCTGTCAAAATGCAGTAACTATAAAAGTAATATTATTGTATTTCCTCTCATTCCCTCCAGCTCTTTCTTTTTGTGTGTTTTACCTCTAAGTGGGCGTGGCTCAGCATTTAAAATTGAAGTTATCACACCCATTTTTTAATACACCCATTGAATACCCATTGACATCAATATAATTGTGTGGTATCATGTATGGTATCATGTATGGTTTAAGATAGATATTTTATGATACATGGTATTTAACATGGTTTATGCAAAATAATAATAAATATGAACAGGCAATATTTTGACGAGGGGTAACTCAAAAAACACCCTGAGAAACACTGGCTGATGTCACTGTTAAGTACATCCTAGAGGGATATATGTGACTATATAATTTGAAATGTGTAATGTCTATTAGTATGTTGGTGGACTTCACGTGCCTTTGTATGGGTAGGAGTGACCTTGGCTGAAATATGGTCAACAGTAGAAAAGTAAGAACTGCTTCTGGCAGCTAAAATTTTTCCTTAATCCTCCTGTTGTGGTTTTAACTCACTCATGCCTAAAATGCCTTTTCATATACTTCCAGGTCACACCCAATCCTCCTTATGGCATCCAGACCTTTGTTGGGTCTGCCTCTTTAACTAAGTGACTTACCAGCTAATACTAGGTAGTATTAGATAGGGCAAGTAGATATTAGCAAAAATATGCTAAGATTGTCTGCCTAGAATGTTCTGCAGTGGAAAAACTAATTTTTGTTTGCCACTTATATTCATATTTTCAGATTAAAGTTCAGATATTCATAACTGAGAGGCTTACATTTTATTGAAGTCTACATCAATTTGGGAGACAGGCAATTCACTGAAAATACTGGTTTATATCACACTATACTGGAAATATTGTTAGCTGTTTATTAATAATAATGACAATAAGTAATATTTCCATATGTACTTAATACTTCAAAAACCAAGAGACTTATAGATTGTTGCATGACATTAAGTGAATCCTTTGATGTTGCTGAAGAAAGCTGTCTTCAACATTTGACTCTCAGTTACACATCTTACCTGAACAATCGTGTATTGGTTTGTGATTGTGCAGTTTCTTGGTAAGAGAAGCTTTTATTGGAATTTATATTTTATTTTTACCACTGTTTTTCTGTTTGTAGGAAGGAAGGGATAGACAAGAAGATTTAATATGATTTATATGTTGTTGCTTTACCTTTAATATTCACTGTTACTTTTGAGAAATGGAAAGATTTTAGAGAGACAAACTCTAGCCATCCCAAGAGGACTACCCAGCTATAAATTCACACTGACTGCAGTGAGGACAATCCAGAACTTATCTAAATAATCCTGTGTTGGTTTGTGATTGACTATGGAGATGCCTGACAAGAGAATTTTTATTTGAATTTATATTTTATTTCTTACAACTGTGTTTCACTGTTTGTAGGAAGAAACAGATAGCTTGGAAAAAAAAAAAAACTTTAATTTATATTTTGTTGTTTTACCTTTAATTATCACTGTAACTTCTTAGAAATGGATAGATTTTTAGAGATAAACTCTAGCTATCCCAAGAGGACTACCCAGCTATAAATTCACACATACTGCAGCGAGGACAATGCAAAGCTGATCCAAATAATCCTGTCTTGGTTTATGATTGACTGCGGAGTTGCCTGGCAAAAGATGTTTTATTTGAATTCATATTTTATTTCTTTTTTTCTGTTTTTCACTGTTTATAGGAAGGAAGGGGCAGTTTGTACTCAAGCAGATATATTTAGATTTATGTTTTATTGTTTTACCTTTAATTTTCACTGTTTGTTGCTAGAAAGGGGAAGGTTTTAGAAAGGCAAACGCTAGCCATCCTAAAGGACCTAGTCAGCTATAAAGTCACGCAGAATGCAGAGAGGACAATTCACAGCTTATCTGTCTTGGTTTGTGTTTTGTTCATCTGTACTTTTAAAACAATGTGTGACTGCGAGCGATAGTGAGAAGAAGCTGCTGTGATATATAGGAATTCCAGCATTTGTCTGACTAAAAACTTGTATGGTCAGAGCAACAGCTTCTCAGTACTTAATTTAGTATTTATCTGGATATTGTTTGTGCGTTTTTTTCATAGAAGTTGATTTAAGTGTTGTTTGAATTCTGTGGTTACTGATACTGGTTATTCTTTTCTGTTAGAATGTTTCATCCATTTGCAGCTGAATATGAATTCCTTAAATGAGTATGGTATTACTAATTTGCTAAAGCTCAAATATCTTGTACAGTGTCCTAAATGCTATGTATATTTAAAGGGAATGCCTGATAACATTGGTGATCTGGTGTGTTCCTCATGTCAAATGCTGGATGATTTATTTACCATTATTAGTAGTAAATCTGGACTTGATGATGATGATTGAAGTTGTGCTATTGGCACAGCTTGGAGAACAGTTACATATATTAATGACTGGACTGGTGAGATTAATATTAAGAAAAGAGCAAACAGAACACATTTAGGAAAGGATGTGTCTATTGTCTGATAAGATCACTCAACCATAATGAAACAAGATGGTGCCCCTGACAACTTTAGAATTCTGGATGCAACTATTTAGCAATCTGAGGATTTACAGTATTTAGAAAGAATGAAAACAAGAAGAAATGAAGAAGTTCACAACAAATAAGGAAGAAAAAGCAGCTGATAAATATCCGTAAAGTAAAGAGAATACATACTAAAAAAGACACTGCTTAACACTGCTTCTTGATGTAACACACAGATTATATGGAATGATAGCATTTTTCTATCAGAAGAGGCAGCATTTTTCCAAAAAGATAAGGTAGAAAAAAGAGGCAAGGGGCAGGAGAAAAGTAAGAAATCAAAATTGCACATGGAAGGAATGAAGAACATTACTGTAAGGAAAAAGATGAGAAAGACAAATGATAACATAAGTCAAGTTGTGGATGTACAAAGCCAGCTGGATGAGAATTGTATGCTTGCAAATGTAATACGCAGTTAAAACAGTGGGACTAATAAGACTGATGGCGATAAAGATAATTCCTTTATAACAAATAATAGAGCAGATATTATTGAATTAGAAGTTGAATATCCTTCAGATCTGGTCAGAAAAGACATTGTTGTCAATGGAGATTCAGTTATTAAATGAACTGATACTTACATTTACAGAGGAGATAATGAACATCAAATAGTGTCCTGTTTATTGTGGTGACAAGGTTTAGGTCCCTAGAGCATGTAGCTCAGAGGGATTGGGATTTCTTTAGGTTTAGCATGTCCAACAGCTCTGGGTTTGACATAGATTTATATGTTAGGCAGAGATCACCTCAGAGTAGGTGATATGCTATGGAGTAAAGCTGGAGTTTTTTGAGATGGTCAGTGTAGGACATCTGTTTGAGGCCAGTAATCCTCTTTGTGAGGTACTTCTGTGGCCTTTCCAGCTGCTGCAGATGTCTTGTGAGGTACATTCCAAAAGGAACATTCTACTCTATAATGGGTCTAATGAGTGTCAAGTAGAGGGGAACAATGACCTCTTTTTTTCTGGATGAGAACCCTTTTGCGATGAGGTGTGCCACGTAGAAGGACTTCCTAACTACTGTGGTGATGTGATGATCAAAAAGGAGAGACTACTGTCCACCTGGGTCCCAAAGTCTCTTATCACACATTTGGTGTTAAGTAGACTGCTGCCTATGTGGTAGTTCATGGGTACAGAGTTTTTACCAAAGGGGATGACAATGCACTTTTTGGCATTGAGCTTGAGGCCATGGCTCTGACATCAGGCATTTGTCTTGGTGAGGCCCTTCTGTAGGATGTCCACATCATTTGGGGACTCAACTATGGCTCTTAGTTTGCAGACATCTGTGAACTTCATTAGCCAGAGGCCTTCTGTGTTAGCCTGTACTTCAGGGAAGTAGATTCTAAACAGGAGAGGTCCCAGGACTGAACCCTGTGGTACTCCACTTGTCACTGGTTTGAAGTCAGATTTGGAGTCTGCAACTTTTACAGTGTGGGTTCTGTCAGTGAGCCAGTTGGCAACCCATCTTGTGATGTAGGGACTTATACCTAGTTTTGTGAGTTTAGCTATAATTCCAGATTGGGGGATAGTGTTGAAAGCCTTGGCGAGGTCATGAAAGGCTGTGTGAACCACCTTACCCTTGTCTACGGCTTTGGTGACTGCCTCAAAGAAGTCGATCAGGTTCAGGAGGCACGATCTGCCTTTCACAAACCTGAACTGGGTGGGGTCCAGATTTTGGAGGTTACCAATGTCTTTGTTTATGAGTTCCATGATGATATGTTCCATGGCCTTGTAGACCAGGCTTGTCAGGCTAATAGGGCGATAGTTCCCAGGATCAGTGGTGTCTCCTGCTTTGTGGAATGGGATAACTGTTGCTGTGCACCATTCAGTGGGCACAAAACCTGATGTGAGGCTATGACTGAACATGGTACTTAGGTGAGGAGCCAGTTTGTTCTGAAGTTTGTGTAAAACGTAGCCTGGGATGTTGTCCAGTCCCATGGATGTTGTGTTTTTGAGAATGTTTCAATAACTGTTTGTATTATCTTTGAAGGCATTGTCATGGTTGGTGAAAGCCAGATTCCTAATATTGTAACAGATACGAAAAAGGGTAGAGAAAGTAGGCCATTTGGTATTAAGGAAGGCTTGATAAGACAATAATCAGTTTTTGCAGTATAGTTTGGTGGGGTAACTGCTGCAGATATATGCCTGAGTCCCAGCAGTGGTCAGTTAGGTGAAGGTTTGCTGGTTGAAATAAGATGAAATGTTTTGAAGTACATCTCATCATGCATTATTCACATGTTTTAATGTTTTACCAGGTTGTACGCAGAAATTCGATCCACAAACATTACATTATACCAATCAGCTTTAGTGGGTGGGCATTAAGGTCAGATTATGGGGTAAACTGGATAACAAGATAAAGGATTTGCAGGGTTTAGGCTTAGTCATAATCTGCAATTAAACGAGACCTGTTTGGCAGGCACAGACATACTTACTCCATGGGCTGGATCTGCATCCTGAAGGGAAACTAGTTTGCTAGGCCTGTACATGCCTGGAAGACAAAATAATAAATAAATAATCGAGAAGGTCCAGAATGAGAAGGATGTCACAGGTCTGGGAATATTCTGGCAAAGAGTGGGAGAAAACACTACATATATAAACACGGTACATCTGCTGCTTACTTAGTGGCCACATTAATAATAGTAATGCAATGAAGTATAGCAGCAAGTCTAACTTAGGGGTTGCAGCAGTTCCTTTAAATGTTAAACTGAATACTGTTATCTCAGTACTCCAGCAGTACTCTTTACACAGAGTTTCACAATGAAGTCCCTTAACTGAGTTTAAGCCTGAGTAGTTGACAATAAGGCAGTTCAAGGGGCAGAATGAAGTGATTACAATAGGAGTATTGGAGTGGTGATAAGGGGAGTGTTGGAGTGGTTACCAGGGGAGTGCTGGAGTGTTTACAAGGGGAGTGTTGGAGTGGTTATGAGGGGAGTGTTGGAGTAGTTACAAGAGAAGTGTTGGAGTGGTGACAAGGAGAGTACTGGAGTGGTGACAATGGGAAATGTTGGGTGACACAATGGGAAGTATGAGTGGGTGACAAAGGGAGTAGGTGGTGACAATGGGAGTGTTGGAGTGGTTACAAGGGGAGTGTTGGAGTGATGACAAGGGGGTGCTGGAGTGGTGACAAGGAGAGTGTTTGAGTGGTTACAAGGAGAGTGTTTGAGTGGTTACAAGGGGAGTGTTGGAGTGGTTATGAGGGGAGTGTTGGAGTAGTTACAAGAGGAGTGTTGGAGTGGTGACAAGGGGAGTATTGGAGTGGTGACAATGGGAGTGTTAGAGGGATTTCAATGGGAGTGTTGGAGTGATTACAATGGGAGTATTGGAGTGGTGATAAGGGGAGTGTTGGAGTGGTAACAAGGGAGTGTTGAAGTTGTTACAAGGGGAGTGTTGGAGTGGTGACAAAGGGAGTGTTGCTTCACTTTCCAGTGCAGCTGGTGATTTAGTATTCTGCTGTAGTTAAGAAGAGTCATCAAGTTTCAGTGGGTAAGTACAGAAGATTCTTTATTAATGGCATATAGATAATTTTACACTAAGAACAAGATAACACAAATTACTATGCCATTTGTCATGCAGAATTACTGATTTAACAATTTACAACAGGCAGCATCAGTTTTTGGGAGGTATTTGAACAGGAAATGGCATGCAGAGTTCTGATTTAAGGAATGGTAATGGGTACAGTCTGGTGTCTATCTAGCTGGGGTAGTACACATCAGGGTGAGAGTTACAGGAAAAGCGCAGTATGCTTTGGGGCACAGTATGAGAGTAGTCAGCTAGACATGCAAGCATGTTGGGGAGGATTAGTAACACAGGACAAGTAAAGAATTTTCAGGGTTTTATGTATTGAATTGCATTTTGTTTATCTGTATTTACTAGGTAGAACACTGATAACAAATGGCCTATGGCAAGCTCAGTCATAGGAAACTGCACATATACATAGAGGTAAAATATGATACATGAATACAGGAAACTACATTTACATGGAGGTTAACATAATTTTTGCAGTCAAATGCTTAAAAAAGCACTATTATATCTATCTATCTATCTATATATATATATATATATATATATATATATATATATATATATATATAATATAGGTTCATAAGTTCATAGATAGGTACTATGCTATTGGCCCAAGGGCCTAAGTAAGCCTAGCCAACAAGGTTCTCTGGTTTACACCACCCAAGAAAGTTATTTTCTTGTGCCACTGTCGAGCAGGGCCACAGAAGTGATCCCCGAGGTGTATTTCCTATTTCCCATCCACTCATCAAGATTTTTCATGAAGAGTGCTAATACGGAACTTTGCTTGACATAGATGGGTAGCTTGTTCTAGAGTATGGGAAGTCTCTGGGAAAGGAATCAATCCCTCCAGCATGTCCTGTTTATTGTGGTGACAAGGTTTAGGTCCCTAGAGCATGTAGCTCAGAGGGATTGGGATTTCTTTAGGTGTAGCATATACGACAGCTCTGGGTTTGACATAGATTTATATGTTAGGCAGACATCACCTCGGAGTAGGTGATATGCCATGGAGTAAAGCTGGAGTTTATTGAGACGGTCAGTGTAGGACATCTGTTTGAGGCCAGTAATCCTCTTTGTGAGCTACTTCTGTGGCCTTTCCAGCTGCTGCAGATGTCTTATGAGGTACATTCCAAAAGGGACATTGTACTCTATAATGGGTCTAGTGAGTGTCGAGTAGAGGGGAACAATGACCTCTTTTTTCCTGGATGAGAACCCTTTTGCGATGAGGTTTGCCACATAGAAGGACTTCATGACTACTGTGGTGATGTGATGAGCAAAAAGGAGAGACTACTGTCCACCTGGGTCCCAAGGTCTCTTATCACACATTCGGTGTTAAGTAGACTGCTGCCTTTGTGGAAGTTCATGGATACAGAGTTTTTATCAAAGCAGATGACAATGCACTTTTTGGCATTGAGCTTAAGGCCATGGCTCTGACAACGGGCATTTGTCTCGGTAAGGCCCTTCTGTAGGATGTCCACATCATTTGGGGACTCGACTATTGCTCCTAGTTTGCAGACATCTGTGAACTTCATTAGCCAGAGGCCTTCTGTGTTAGCCTGTACTTCAGAGAAGTAGATACTAAACAGGAGAGGTCCCAGGACTGAACCCTGTGGTACTCCACTTGTCACTGGTTTGAAGTCAGATTTAGAGTCTGCAACTTTTACAATGTGGGTTCTGTCAGTGAGCCAGTTGGCAAACCATCTTGTGATGTAGGAATTTATACCTAGTGTTGTGAGTTTAGCTATAATTCCAGAATGGGGGATGGTGTTGAAAGCCTTGGCTAGGTCAAGAAAGGCTGTGTGAACCACCTTACCTTTGTCTACGGCTT
Source organism: Protopterus annectens (assembly GCF_019279795.1). NCBI lineage: Eukaryota > Metazoa > Chordata > Ceratodontiformes > Protopteridae > Protopterus > Protopterus annectens. The sequence goes on along the minus strand of NC_056741.1, from coordinate 174,379,822 downwards.
TGGTGACTGCCTCAAAGATGTCGATCAGGTTCAGGAGGCATGATCTGCCTTTCACAAAACTGAACTGGGTGGGGTCCAGATTTTGGAGGTTACCAATGTCTTTGTTTATGAGTTCCATGATGATACATTCCATGGCCTTGCAGACCAGGCTCGTCAAGCTAATAGGGCGATAGTTCCCAGGATCAGTGGTGTCTCTGCTTTGTGGAGAAGGATAACTGTTGCTGTGCACCATTCAGTGGGCACAAAGCCTGATGTGAGGCTATGATTGAACATGGTGCTTAGGTGGGGAGCCAGTTCGTTATGAAGTTTGTGTAAAACGTAGCCTGGGATGTTGTCCAGTCCCATGGATGTTGTTTTTTTGGCTTTAGAGAGTGCATGTTTTACCTGCGTAGTTGTGATTACAGGGACTCTGCATTCTTCCTGCATAGATATGGGCCCTTTAGGGGGTGAGAGAGGGGTACAGTTAGCACTGAACCTATCTTCCAGGATGTTGGCAATATCAGTTGGTTCTGTAATTTTGTGCCTTTGTGCTATAACTCAGAGCAGATCTGGGTGTTGCCATTGAGATTCTTGACATAGCCATAGAATGCTTTGTGGTTGCCTTAGAATCAGTTGCAATTTTGTTTTCATAGCTAGCTTTGGAGGATCTTATAAGATATCTCAGCTTCTTACTGAAGATGACCAGGGAGCTCCTCCACTCATGGGATTTTACTCTCTTTTGCAACAGTTTCTTCCTTCTGTTGTACAGTTTGTTTATGGCAGGGGACCACCAGATTGGCTTCCTTTTTTTTGGAGGATAGTGTCTTGGTTCTGTTTGGGATAGCACAATCCATGCACTCATGTAAGTGCTTATAGAGTGCATTTGTGTAGGATTCAGCAGTCATAACTGTATTGTCCATCGGCATGGGTGTCATGAAGTTTGCCACTTCTGTCTTATGAAGCATGAAGTTGGCTTTGGAGAAATGTTTTACCGTGGTTTCCTTAATGGGGGTGGGGTGGGGGGCAAGATGCAGATATCTAGGGTGATTAGCTTATGGTCGGATCTGACCAACGAGGAGTTGATTGCAGGTGTGGAACACCGGTCGATCATGTTGGCAATAACTAAGTCTAGGATATTGTTGCCCCTGGTGGGGGTGTGGATAAGTTGATCCAGGGCATTGGAATTTATGAATTCCAGAAAGCATTGAGCAAAGGAGTTGGCACATGAGTAGTTTTCCCAGTAAAGTTTGCTAGTTGAAATCACCCATTGTTATGGTGTTTGGTTGAACCCTAATATTTTCCAGTATATCAAGAGAGGAGGAGTGGGAATACTAGGGCATAGTAGGGGATCTGTAGCAAGCTACAATTTGGATTGCAGTTCTCCCTTGAGTTAGTTGCACTTGGATAATATTGGATGCATTATATTGAGCAACTAGCCTGGAGGTGTGGATATCCTTAATGAATATGGACACACCCCCGTACTTTGGTGTTCCGGTCCAGGTTACATGGCCAAAAAGTGTGGTATGAGTTATAGCATGGTAGTGCAAGAGTGCTGTCTGGAGCCTTGAACCAGTTCTCAGTCACTGCACAGATATCGATGTTCTCCATTTTAAGGAGTGCCTCGAGTGAGTGCATTTTGAGATTTAGACTTCTATCTTTGAGTAACATTACCCTCAGTTTTTGCTTGCCTGTTCCTGTTATGGTGGTGAATTTGTCATTTGAACCTTGCCTAAAAAGGCACTATAGGGGCGGCAAGAGCCTTAGCCAGTATCCAGAATCCCAGAGGCGACAGGTGCAGGCCATCTCTGGCAAAGCATCATGGTCTGTCAGATACTGGATCCCCTTAGAATGACACCAGAAGCTTAGCCAATTGTTGAAGTCAATCATTCTGTCCTTGTACTGCAGCATCATTCTGGGAGATGGCAGAATGCTACTCATGGCTAGGGTCATACCTGGCTGGGCTACAAGATCAAAGAACTCTTCCATGTCTCTTTTCCTGTAATCCAGCGAGGTGCGTCTCATGTCGGTCACACCAACATGGACAAGACAGAGTCATATTTGTACTTGTTGTGGTGTGACCTGAGTGTGTGGGTTATGTGGTGGATCCTGGCACCCGACAGGCATCTGACAGTAACCTTCTTCTTGTTTAGCCTGGTGAGTGGGACATCAGTGTGCCTGACTATAGAGTCACCTATGACTAGTGTGTTGGGTATGTTGTTTTGCCTTATGGGCTGTAGTTGAGTGGCACACTGAGTCTGTGGGTTATGTGTCATTTGGGTTGTGTTGGGGGGGTGGAGGTTGCTTGCGTTTCTGCTTTGGAGGTCTCTGCTGCTTAAGCAGATTATTATTGAGAGCCTCTGTGAATGTATTTGTGTTTCTATGTGTGCATTTTGGTGGTGTAGATTTCATGGGACTATGTGATGAGTGTGGTGCAGTGCAAGTGTTTACCTTCTCCTCTTGACTGTCAAGTTCAGTCTTGGTTGCGGAGAGCTTTACTTCCAGTTTGTCTAGATAGGTGCATCTCTCACATGTTGTAGTGTTGGGTGGCATGAAGACAGGGTTGTCTGTGTACATGAGGCAATTGCTACATGCCCCAAGATGCCCAGATTCATCAGATAGACAGGAGAGAACACCTGGAGCTGACCCTTGGACATACCTGAACAAAAAACAATTTTCCTCTAGATAAGTGAGTACAAGAGCTGTTTTTCTCTGGGTCTGCTTTACATAATAAAACTTTCAAATGTTTGACTTTCATATGGCCGAGACTATATGATGGAACATTTAAAAGTTTGAAAATGTTAAAAAATAAAATAAAGAAACTACATGCTCCTAGCAGGGAGGGCAAGTCCCTCTTCACCCCCCACATCTCCCGCTATTTAAATATACCGACTCCGAGATCACACTACATTCGGAAAAGGGAAATCTTATATATATATATATATATATATATAAATTAAAAAAAAAAATATATATATATATATATATATATACACACACACACACACACACACACACACACACACACACACACACACACACACGCACACACACACACATTTACATTGTAAAATAGGGGTAAAATAGGAAGCAGAAAGGGAAAAAGAAAGGGAGTTACTGCATAAGGCTCAGATGGGGGTGAGAGAGAGGTTAAAGAGTAAGCATGAGAGTAAGGTTAATTGAAAATAGAATCAATGGGGAAAGAAGAGGAGACAGAAAAAAGGCACTTTGTACTGAAATGAAGGAAGTACAGCATAACATTCAGAGCACAGCATATTCTGTGAGGGAGAATGGTATTGCTGACTCACTTTTACATTTTCAGTGGGACAGGTTCAGGCAATTGGTGTCAGCAGCAGACCTGAAATGTTACAGGATTTCACAACACCTTTGGGACCTGCTAAAATGGATATGAGGCATGACAGACAAAGCACTGCATCCAAGTATACAAAATGTATTGCCCATTTTATAGAAACAAGGGCTGATGCAGGGTGGCAAGTAAAATGGCCGGTACCTATACCACAACTATTAAGTTACATTTTTAGTTTAAAAAAAAAGTTGAGGAGGTCTAGGTGCAGTGATAATGCACACATGGCAGCAATTAATTGATAGCAAAGGGAGTGAGGGTGTCAGGAAACCATGCAAATGTTTTCTATTAGAAAGATCCTCTACTGTTGGGTAAGAATGGAGGTTAGAGAGCAGGTGTGTATCAGGCTATCCAGCTGAGTAATTTTGCATGGTTCTGAGGAGTTCTGCGAGAGGTACATAGTTTGAAGTGTAAACGGTGGCTGCTTGGGACAGCACACTTAATGGCATTTTATGGTGCTTTCCAGATATCTGAGATAGTGCAGCACAGTAACAATAACAACCATTTATGGGTTCTAGAGTCCAGTGATATTAAACTAGAGGCTGATAGGGTTAGGGGTTTCATGTGAGGAAGAGTAAAATGGTCCAGCTAGAAAAAGGAGTGTGGCAAAGCTTGAGCCCCCAAAGGATAGAGGGTAGGATATAAGTAGATGATTTAAAAAGTACCAGGTGATGCATTCAACTGGGTCTTGACATTAGCAAGTTAACAGCTCATTCCTTCATAGTAGGAGCTGCATCACATGTCCATGAAAAGCAGTATCAGAAATTGAGGTACTGCACTTAGGTCGGAGCTTGCAACCTTACAGAAAATATGCCAGATGACGAATCAACGATGACTAATCATCATTATCTTGCAGGTATCATAAAGCAGTTGACAGAGGTATGGATTCTGGGGCATTCTTTCATTTACCATGTGGCCAGACAGTTGTTTATGACTCTGGGCATAACCTGGGTTTCAAAGAGAAAGAAATGTGGGTTTATTGGCTGGGAAGGAGGAATGTGGTGTAGGCACCTGCTGGCAGCTTTAGCAGAGTATTGTGAATCATTACCTGAGCCAGGTTTAATTGTATTACATATAGGGAGAATGATGTGACAAGTATCCCATTGCTGTAGTTCTAAAATAGAATTTGTCAATGGTCCAGGCAGATCAGATAGACTGGGCTGAAACTTAAGCTTGTATGGTCAGATATAATTCCTAGACCAGACCAACAAGAAGCAAACAATGTCAGAGCAGTAAAAATGGCTGGGAAGTCGACCAACACATTCATTAGACAACAGGTAAGAGAACTGGGGGGGGGGCGGTTGGGTATTGCACCAGACTAACATCACTTTACCAGAAATATACAGAAGTGATGAAGTTCATTTGTCACATTCAGAAACAAAGTTATTTATATGAAACCTTAAAGAAGGAGTTGAAAAATGGCAGATGCGCTTTGGGGAAAGATGGCATGTAGGACAAGTCATCTTCTTGTGGTCGAAGCTTGGCCCTTCTCTAGTTGTGCCACCCCATTGTGTATCAGGCAGGCTGGGGGCGACAGCCTGGGGTCCTGCAAGTGGCAGATCTCCTCAGCCACTGGTATCTGGCTGAATGGTTACAGGAGACTGTTGGTGTTTGGTTGTAGATCCCTTCAGCTATTGGTGTTGCTTGATCATTTACAGGGCCTATTGTGGTATGCCATGGCCTGGTTGATTTAACTTGACTTTCTTCCAAGTTTTGCCCTTTGTGCACATCTGAATATTCATGGTTGGTATTGATTTGATTGGCATTGACTTGTAATCTGGCACTAATCTGATACTGAATTCAATCTGATTGGTACAATAAATACATGGCTGCAGCCATTTCTTCCAAACAAGTATGTGGTATGAGTTGTAAAATGATGTTCATGCTTATTTTCATCCAATGAAATGGGAGTATGTCAATGAATTGTAAGCATAGCTATATTGCCAAGATGAAAATAGCATGCAGGAGAGGGGGAGGGAGACCAGGAAGGCAGGAAGTTAGTTAGGATCAAGAAGGGGAGGATGTGTGTCCAAAAATAGATGGATAAGTAAAAGAAGGTTTAAAAAGCCACAAGTAGCCAGGCAAGATTTCTTTTCAACAGCAGAGCAGAATACCCACCTTCCCACCCTTCCTCATAAAAGCAGGAAGAGGCATATATAGTACAATGTGAGAAGTAGTAAATGCTGGCTGATAAGAAAATGTAGGTGCTTGCTGACCCATAAGGGTGATTGCGCTTGGTGTCAGCAAAGAAATTCCTGTTTTTTCCACTGAGTTTTCAGCTTTTTGCTTTCCCCAGCAAGTCGTAGGTAGGGTAGGTAGATGTCACAGCAATGAATAGTGGAAGGGCAGACTTGGAAAACTAAAATTACAAAGGAGTGTGCTTGGCCTAGAAAGGGGTTCACTCTCAGACAGCATGGCTCATCTCTGGGTGGCATACCTCTCAATCTGGAAACATCAAAAATCTGATCAAAGGCCCATGAGAAATAGGTACAAATCTGTATGCTGATTAACATAAAACTTGCATACATAATTGTGTAACCCCACCTAATACAGTGGAATTGTGGGATACCAATTTTCAAATGCAAACAGAAGAATTGACAATGAAAATATGGCCTCAGATCCTGTAGTAAATGGTAACCATTTTTTTGTGAAATGTGTAGCAATGATGTTCACTGGGAAAGAGGGGAGATGATGAACCTTAGGATTTTGTTTTTGGTGACGTGCAGTATGTGGGTTTTGTGGTAAAAGTAGGGCATGTAATGGTAGACAATATTCTAATCTTAGCAAAAGAATATTATAGTTTGCTAGGACCTCCAAAAGTCATTCTCCATGGCCTTCTGATCAGTGGCATAGCTAGAGTTTGTGCCACACGGGGTTGTCTGAGTTTGGGCCCTTTTCCCCTCTCACAAAATCATGGTCAAATGCCCCCCCCCATACACAGCCATTCCAATGTCCCATTACTTGGCTATTTCACCCCATTTACCGTAAACACTGTAATGTGCATACTGCTTTACTTCTACAATGATTATTTGGATTTCATTCAAAACTTCATTTCATTACATTTCATAGCACAAATGCTAACAGACATCTGCTAAACAAAGCAATACAGTCTCACAATGAAAATAGACTTAGCATTACAACTTTTCTGCCCTTGAAAGTAAACTGACATTCATTGAAACAGCATTGAAACCCACATTCAAAGAAAATGCATTTGCCCATTGGTAGATAAAGACTACCTTTGAGCTGCTTTCAAATCATAGGCCCCATGCATACAAAACATACATGTGTTCTTTGATACACATTCCTGATTGTTTTAAATTATATTCCTTGTACAATACAGCACACTTGTTAGAGCATGTTTTAAAATTACTATTTTGAACATTTTTCCAGTAAGCAATAAAACAAAATGCATGAACAAATAATGACAAAACTGCCTGATTCAGAACATTTCCATCATAGAAGTCTACTCAAACTTCTACAATCCACTAGTATCAGTAAATATGCACAATCTCTGCTGAAGTAAAAGTAATCTCTAAATAACTCCACATTAAAGAGATCTGTAACTAATGAAGAGGTTGCTGCTAGCAAACAACTTTATATTTCATTGTTTCATCTACAAATAAAGTGCCTGTTGTCCTTGAGTAATAAAGTGCCTATGTTACATTAAAAAATGATGTTAGTAGTATTGCAATAGGGAATGGATGGCAAACTGAAAGCAGGTTCATAGTTACTAGGTATCTCTGCCAAAGAGGACATTCTCAGGACTGCAGCATACACCCCCTTTAAAAATACATCAGCAAGCCATCTACATACTACGGGAATAGAACCCACCACTTTCTGCATCAAGAGCAAGTATTCTACCTATTGTGCTACTGACACAAACAGAATTAGCATAGGCAGCACTAAACTTCTCTCCCCTTGAAGAACTATGCAGCACAATAAATCTGGAAGCCAAAATTTATTGAGGGGAGGGGGACAAAGGCCCAAAACCAGGGGCGCATTTTTAAAAATTACTTATATAATCTTGGAAACGTTGCTAGAATAAAATGCTTTGTGTTACCATGCATTTCCTGAAAGATAGAAAGTCTGTAACTTAAATGGCTATCATTATTTACTGAATTCAGTTCTCACTAATTTGCTAGAAAACCACACATTGTAAGTGGAACAGACCAAAATATTGAACACAAGTGGTGGTATGGGTAAGGAATTCAGACTGTTGCTCTTTGTACCCAAGGTACAGTGTTTGAGCCCCCACCCCCCACACACACGCACATGCGCACACCCACTGCATAGCAGTGTAGCCTTGCAACTCACACACATATTGCATAGCAGAGTAGCCTTGCAACTCACCCACACACACTTCATAGCAGACTAGCCTTGCAAATAAAATGCATAGCAGAGTAGCCTTGTGAGTAAAATGCATAGCAGAGTAGCCTAACATAAAAAGTACAGCAGATAGATAAATGCAGCACAACAGACATAAAATAATATACGTACTTGTTTGTAGCCTAGATAAAATAAAATGCACAATGGAAATAAATAAAATGCATAGCAGAGTAGCCTAGCATAAAATGCACAACAGCACAGCAGATAGATAAATGCAGCACAATGGACTTCTCCTGGCTTATGAAACAGTACAGCAGATGGATAAATGTAGCACAACAGACATAAAACAACGGACATGCTTGTTTGTAGTCTAGATAAAATAAAATGCACAGTGAAGATAAATGCAGCACGATGGACTTCTCCTGGCTTTCCTGGCTTATGAAACAGAACAGCAGATAGATAAATACCTGGCTTATGAAACAGTACAGCAGATAGATAAATGCAGCACAACGGACTTCTTCTGGCTTATGAATAAAATAATGGAGGTATTTGTTTGTAGCCTAGATAAAATAAAATGCACAACAGAGATAAATGAAGCACAATGGACTTTTGCTGGCTTTCCTGGTTTATGAATAAAATGCACACAGTTGAACTACAGTACAGCAAATAGATAAATGCATGACAAAGGACTTCTGGCTTTCCTGTCTTATGAATAAATAAAATGCACAATGAAGATAAATGCAGCACAACAGACTTCTCCTGGCTTATGAATAAAATGCACACAGTTGTTAATTGGCCACACACATATCCAACTTGCAGCACAAAGGACTAATGGACTTACTTACAGATCAGAGTACAGCATTTAGATAAAATAAAATGCAGCACATGCACACAGTTTATCAGCCGCAGCAGATAAAAAAAAATCCAACTTGCAGCAGCACAACGGACTTACTCACAGGCAAGCTACAGCAGATGTAAAATGCACACAGTTTAATCTGCCACAGCACACATACACACACACCCCTTCTTGCACCTATGCTCACAGTACTTAGAGGTGCATATATCAGATAAACAGTTCTGGGTAGCATGGCTGGCGGAAAGGTTAAAAGCAAAAAGCTATGCCAATAATGCCACTAAGCAGCATTATAGGCCTGTCAGAGTTCATTTTTTTTTCTTACCTGGAGACTGGGACGTGGCCAGACTCTGCAAAACTTTATGCACATCTGCTGCCATTGCTGTTATAGTCTCCCGGTTTCCCTCCAAATAGTTCAAAATAAATATCCGACTGAGACGAGTCCAACAGGCAGTATCTGATGTCATCATTATTTTGCCCGCAAAACCGGTAAATACAGAGGAATTCAGTATGGTTGAGAGGTCTGCTGGGTGGGCCACGCTATGGTGTAATGGGAAGGCTGGGAGCCACAGCCTGGATCCCACAAGTGGCAGACCCCCTTTTAGCCACTGGTATCTGGTTGAATGGCAACAGCAGAATGTCAGTGTTTGGTTGTAGATACCTTCAGCCATTGGTGTTGGTTAAGCATTTACAGGGACCATGCTGGTATTTTATGGCATGGTTGATTTGCTTTGACTTTCTTCCAACTTCTGCCCTTTGCACACATCTGAATATTCTTGGTTGGCATTAATCTGATTGGCATTGGCTTATGATCTGGCACTGATATGGTACCTAATTCAATCTGATTGTCATAATAAATGCATGGCTGTGGCTATTTCTTCCAAACAAGTGTGTGGTATGATTTGTAAAATGATGTGCATGCTTATTTTCAACTAAAGCAATAAGCATCTGCAACTTGATATTAATATATCAAATGTTTTTCTATGTTCTCATTGGGCCATAGAAAACACAAATGATATTAAGAAACCCGGTGTGCTGCTTACAGTAGAAGAATGGGCAGGTAGTAAGGACGATGTCCTGTTAGCTAGATGAGTCCAATGTTTACATTGAACTAAGTAGATTGCACAATGCACATGAAAAAGAGGTCATGGACTATATACACTGAGTTGATCTAGTTGGGATCCTAAGACTGGAGCACAGGAAAACTGTATAGCAGAGCCAAATTATGGTCAAATGGGTCCATCTTTATGATAACACCCAAAAAATTACACCAGTGTAGATACTAGTACTGATTTAAATGAACCTAAAAAGCATTTTGGCAATAACCAAGCAACATACTTCTTTAGAAAAGTAGCCATATACTTGCATCATGCTTTCACTAATAAATCATCGCAAATGTTAATTTTCAATGTAGGCATCTCTCTCTGAGAAATATAACTGACAGCTTCTCTTATTAGGATATATGACTTACCTGTTGCTACAAATGACATGTTAGTACATTTGCTTATGTACTGACTTAGGTTGTTGTGTCTTGTGGGTTCAGTCTTTCAGTAATGCAAATAGCACACTCCGCTAATGCGTCCGTCTCGAGTATCATGATGTGATAACAAACGTTTATTAGTTAGAAAAATTCTTATGGTGCCACCTCTGTCATCAAAACTAAATTCTTCTATATTAATATAATTGTTGATTACATTGTGTATAATTTGTTATTCAATATGGTGAGGAAGATGGAGATCAGAGTGTGTTATGAACCTTTAAGAAGCATTCCAGTCAGTGAGCACATGCAAGCAAGAGTGCCATTTTGAGTGAGCAGTCAGAGTGAAAGCATGTATGAGTGTAGTAGCCAGTCAGTTAGTTACTTCATTTAAGTGTAATGTTCCTGCCATCCACCCTGCTGTCTTTGTGTGTAATAAACTACTTAAACAAACACGCAGGCCTCATTGTCTTATTCAGATACACAAGACGAGGGAAAGAATTAACACCAATTTCTAAGGGTTTGTTGTTTATCTTTACTGTGGAAAGTGCAGTAATATACTTTAATGGATTTCTGTATACTAGCACTGTATATCTAGTAACTGCAGAAAAAAGTTGACCTTCACGTTGTGTACTTCTACAGTTAGACCTCAACCCCCTACTTCCTTGGGACTCAGTCATGAGCAGGGTTGCCGGACGTCCCTATTTGAGTAGGATTGTCCCAGGATCAGCAGCCCAATCCTGAGTCCCGCACTGCCGGTTTAAATCCCGATGAAACAGCCCTCCGCTTTTTTTTTGATTGGCCCATATACCGTCATATGGGCCAATCAAAAATCGATAAACACGGAGCTGCTTGTGTTTAATGTGGGACATCAGGCAGTTTCACATTAAACACAGCTCCGTTTTTCAAGTTTTTTGATTGGCTCGTATACCGGCATACGGGCCAATCAAAAATTGCTAATCACAGAGCTGCTTGTGTTTAATGCAGAACATCAGGCAGTTCCAAATTAAACACAGCTCTGCTTTTTGATTGGGTCGTATACCGGCATACGGGCCAATCAAAAACTGGTAAGCACAGAGCTACTTGTATTTAATGCGGAACTGCTTGATGTTCCATATTAAACAGAAGTAGCTCCGTGTTTAAAGACCTTAAGAAATTTTTTTTTGGTCCTCAGCGTGAAAGACCTTTTTTTTTTTTTTTTTTTTTGGTCTAAACTTTGTCCCTACCTGGCCAGTCTATAATCTGGCAACCCTGGTCATGAGTAATAATTTCCACTTTACTGTGGCTGACACCCAACAACAGAGGCCCAATTTTTCAGGAAAATCAGCTGTAAACCAAACCAAACTCCTGGGGCTGATGACCATACAGATACAACCAAGTTTCGGGAAAGAACTGGAAAATCAGATTGTTTTCTTCATAGACCTCACAAAACATATGAGAATATGTCATCTGACACAATTGTTTATTTAAGTTATCAAGTGACTTGTTCTGTTTTGTATTTGATTATTTAGATGGGTTGAATGACATTACCTGAGAGGCCAAGAGACAAAAGGATAACGGTCACACATTCCTTTGCCACAGGATTTGTACAGTACTTGAAAGCTAGTTAACACATACATACTTAGGAATTCATTAAAACAAGGGGCTGTGCATGCATATGGATTTAACCCCATAGGAATCAAAAGCATGCACTTCTCATGTGCCTTGCAATGATGTTTCCCTGTAGCAAGGAGAACACTGAGAAGTGAATGTGAAACTAACAACCTGCAAATGAAAATAAAGGATTAGTTTGCAAAAAATGCAGCTGCTTTCAAAGAAAAAGTGAAAGTACAGAATTATCTTGTAAGCAGAAGGCAAATTCCAGAAGAGCACAACATGATCTCTTATTAATGAATTTCTGATGGAATTATATTTTTTAGTTTGTTTCACAAGCTTGTCTACTGCCTGCTATAAAGTTTCTGGCTGGCACCACCAAAGAAAATTGTGAGGTGTAGAACTGCAAGTAAAATGCAGAGGACAGTTTGCAGAAATTAGTAAATGAAGCCTGAGTTTATATTTGAAAGAAAGCCAGATAAGAGTCTTTAGCACAGTGCTGGTGAACCTGTGACACACTTGTCAAAGATGACACATGCCACAACGTTTTGTGTGACACATCAGTGATCACCAACACCGGGGTTACCAAAGACACTGCTTTTGCATTCGCTGCTCATGTGATGTGCACTAAATTATTTTGTGCCAGGAGCTTTTGACTCACCAAATCCAAAAGGTTCACCATCACTGCTTTAGCAGGTCATAGTGAACAGTCATACAGTGACAATTCTGAATGTGTCTTGTAGATCAGGACCAGATTTATATGCATTTTTTTAATTCATTTTATTTTTATACTTGTCTGGATTAGTCAAGCTAGGCAAGTGACCTCTTTTTAGGGTTGAAAAAGGCTGGTATTCAAACTGATTTGAAGACATTTGGCCAAGACACTGGGAAAAGTTAAGCAAATAAAAATGTTTGGGGCTGTGGTTTGGATAGGAGGTATATATTGTATAATGAATTAAATAAATGTACTAGATATCCATTATGGAAGACAGGAAGTCAGGTACAGGAAATAAGAAAGTTAACAGTTTCATAGAGAACTTTTCAAATGTCAAACAAGAAAAAAATGCATTTGATTAAGTAAGGATATGTTGGAAAAGTTAGCTTACATGGAAGGGGTGTAGATGTTTCTATTGAAATTGGAGACAGAGTTATTGGGGATTGTATTCAACTTTTTTGGGGAGGATAGTAAAGACAGAATTCTGTGAAAAGTGAAATTCTTTTGTAATAATAAAGAAGAGAAAGTGTTATTCTGCTTTAAATCGAATGGTGGTAGTTCAGGCGAAGATCACCAAAACGACTTTTGGCAGTAATGGAGTTTCCACTTTTCTCCACTGGAGTTTCCACTTTTCTCCACTGTTATAGTTCTTCAGAGTAGGAATATTTATGTTTTGTGATGCAGACAGGATTATCCACCTGCAATAAATAAATAAATAAAATACCTCTGAGGATTGCTGAAACTTGTTTCATATTTTTTTCTTTTTTTACATCTGTAGGCAACTGATTTAATGACTATCAATAGATCAAGAATTCATAACAGGAATGTACAGTTGAATTTAATACATCCAGCTATGTATAGGTCATTCATGCACTTGTTTTCAGGTTTTAAAGATTAAAAGTGAGAGAAAGGAAGAGTTAGTAGTTTGTTATATGTGAGGTATGAGGACTTATGGGTAGAACAAGGTTCAAAGAAAAGAAAAGAAATTGAAAAATTCTGGGTACGGAGGTAGAATAACACAGGTAGGAAGCTGTGGACAATAAGAAATGGAACATATACATGAGAGAACAAAGAATGGTATAAGAGAATAACAAAGGTTATATCTTCTATATCCATTGGAAGGTTTAGAAAATAAGATTAAGGGTGAAATTTAATGAAGCCTACACACTCTTTTTTACCAGGTAGTCATCGTGCCACAATGATTACATGAAAGTAAGCAGGTTTTCAATTCAGTAAGCACTGGTGGGCGGCACATGCTAACACAGGAAGTTCAGTGACATGCAAGTCACCTCATAAGCAGGTAAATCTCATGCAAATGAGGCAGGTAGAGTGATACAGTAAGCAGATAGGCAGCTATGCAGACCCTGTGTCAGCATCCATAGTGTACACGGAAATATTTCATGTACAGGAGTGCAGACAGACAAAAGGGACTGTAAAAATGTAGATAGATGGGCAGAAATGGCATACTTATGTCAAGATAAGGTGAAGTGGCATGAGATACTTACTTCTAAGGAGAGGAAATGGATCATTAAACTTGGGGCTTTGTTCCCACCTGGTCTCAATGACCAATTTTGATTTATTGGTCATGGATTGTGATTGGTTCTCTTATATTCCCAGTTTTATATATGTATAGTTACTGGGTTTGTGTCTATACTTATATTTTTTACTCTCACTGAGGAAGGCTCTGCTGAGCCAAAACCGGTCTGTATGAGTTATTCGAGTTATGAGGGATTGTTCCTTCATTTGTGAATAAATACTTTCTTGTTCAGTTACCAACAGCTGCTGGCTTTGTTTGTTTTTTGGTATCTTTGGATTGCAGCCGTGCAGCGTCTTCCGTGCATCTGTTCTGGATCAATTGTTATTTTTTTCGGTTGCTGGGGACTTGTGTTGGTTCCTGTTAGCCTTTTTTTGGCTATATTATCTTTTTCAAAGTTTATGGAGGCATAAGAGAACTTTAGGATTGTGCGTTTCAGCTTTTCTGACTTTTATCCACTTTTTTGTAAGTGGATTTTGATCTGGGGTTGGCGGATACATAGCCGGAAACACGTGGTTTCATTTCCGGTATTCTCTTGCCTGCGGTGTTGCCACGAACGGATGGTACAAACTTTGGGTTTGGCGTCTTTTTTGGAACTGAATCGTTGGTTGCTTTTTGGGATACACTGAAGATTTCCCCTTAATGGTGGTCACGTTCGTTTGGCTTTGCCGATCGATAGTCTGCTTGATACATGCTGTTTTGTGTATATTCTACTGGATTCTCAGGACATTGGACATTGGACATTTGCAGCCTTTGTAAGGTTCATTGTTGCATTTGTATGCATATTTAAGGAGGTTGGCCATTTTTTGGTCGCCATTCTTTATTTATTATGTGTTGTAGTAGTTTTCTAATTACATCTTGTTTGTATGTGCCTCTACATGTTATTTTGTGTTGCGTATAGGCAACTCCTTTATAGCATGTATTTCGTTGTCTATGTGAGTCCTGTGATTTTCATCGGACACTCTGCAACAGCTATATGGTACATTTCTGTCCAATGTATAGTAGAAATATTGGTATAATACTGATCTTCACGTTTTAGTGATTTTGTACTTGATAGGAAGGACAGTTATTTTCTAGTTTTCTGTCTTGATATCTATGCTATATTTTTCCACATTTGGATTCTACTTGCCTTGTTTTGATGTTCAGGTATTGGGTTTGCCAATTTTGATAATGTGTTTTTGGTAACTTATTACTCATTGTTACCATTCTTTATCCATTGGATTTTTCCGACTTACACATAGATCTATATAATTTTTGTTACAGCTACAGCCACATTTCATTTATATATTTTGGGGCTGACTTTATATGTGCTCTAAGAGGACAGCATTAACTTTTGATATTATGGGATTTTAGGCTTATTTGCCCATTCCATTTTAAAAAGGAAACAGTGTTTTTCACAAATACGCAGTGTGATAATTTGATAGATTCATTTTTCACTTGGCTGCTTATTGTATTTGTGCACGCAAGGGAATTTCTATATTTACAAGACCTATACACAGTATGAAGTTTTTACATGATTTATTTCATTACTGTTTATTGTATTTTGGTCTTTTTGTTTCTTTTGACTGATGTGAATGAGCAGGCCTAAATTATATATTACAAATTATTGATTATTTATATGGTTTGCACCCCTTGATATTGGTATGTATGTGTAGCTGGTGCTGTACCAATGTTTTTTTGGTGTAATATTTATTTATGACATATTTGCTTATATAGTGTTTTGGTGTGGTTTGGTCCTTTGGATTAAATTATGGCATTGCATTATCACCTCTTATTCAGGGGTTATCATCTGACATGGATGATTTATCTGTGTTTGGCTTGGGCCCGCACAGCTCAACACATTTTTCTTCTATTGGTGAATCCAATCTGAACAGTCAATGTGACATGTTCTTTAGCTTACTTAGCAAAAATATGAAAATGGTTAGGACCAATGTTTGGCATTTACGCCTGTTCAAGGCATATCAACGGAAAAATATCACGCCTCGGGGCCTTAGGGTGAAGGTGCAGCCTTTGGTTTCAAACATTGATGATAAGTTATTAGAGGACTGGGGTCATGTTCAACAGTTAGCTTCCTCTAAATTTGTTGATGCCTTGGCAGATTTTTATGAACGAAAAATACATAAAGGGGTTAAAGATTTGGAAACCATATGTTTAGATGCTAGTAAGTTTGAAACTTGTGATTCTTTTCAAACACAAATTAAAAAATTAACATCGGATTTATCTAAGATGGAATTGATTCTAAAAGAAAGGAAAATCAAAAAATTCTTTAGAGGTGTAGGTGACTATGAAAAGGGTAAACCTTTTGATAGTTCCAAAAATGTCTCCTTTAAGTTACCTAGGGAGAATGACAAGGGGAACAAGAGATTTTCAACCCCGAAAAGAAAAAGACCAAAATCTATTCTGAAGAATAGTTTTGAATCTTCAAATTTCACTTCAGGGGAGGATACTTCCTCCAATACAGAAGGAGAATTTGAGGAGAATCATTTGGAGGTTTTGCCCAGTGCCAAACGTGACAATTTGTCACACCCTTCTGCTTCACTTACAGACGAGGGGGGCGGAAACATAAGAAAAGATACACCAAAACAGAGCATGGAGGCACTCTTGGAAATGATGACAGAACATTAACATTTCATTCCAATGTACATAATATTTCTTCTGTTGAGTTAACTGCTACACAGAATAAACTATTAAATAAAGGACTTAATTTTGTCCCCGGTTTTTTTGTACCTGAACAGTCTTTAGCCCAAGATGTGGTCAATTTTTGTCGATTGTTAAACTTGAAATTGCTATATGCAGACAGTGGTGGGGGTAAATCTCATGATTTCAAGTTTAAAAAATCTTCCTTTATTCCACCTATGACACAATTGGTAGGTGTTTTTCAAAAAAATGTATTACAGGATTTACACTATTATTATAAGGATTTTTCCATATCCTATAATAATTTGTCTAATGATGAAGTATGTGGTCTTGATGAGCTTGCTAACAATCGAAATTTAGTTATCACACAAGCTGATAAAGGTGGGGCGGTGGTGATACTAGATAAGGACTCCTATGATGAGGAGGCTATGAGACAACTGGGGAATAAGGATTATTATATGGCTATGCCCTTGGATCCATCCCCAAACTTTCAACGTAAGATTGAACAGTTTCTTACACTAGCAGTGGAGGAGGGTATAATTACACAGGCCACCAAAGAACAACTGATGGTTCTTTCCCCTAAGAAACAGTATCTGTATCTGCTTCCTAAGATACACAAACATGCTAGTAATCCCCCAGGTCGACCAATTGTTTCTGGACATGGTTCCTTGACTGAACCTTTGTCTGAATATCTGACTCAATATTTAAAACCATTGCTTGTGTTTATTAGAGCTAGGATTCAAGACACCACGCAATTTTTGGACATTATTAATGAAATACAACTTGAACCCCACTGGTTATTATGTACCCTTGACATCACGTCCCTCTATACCAATATTCCACACTGGGCAGGCCTACAAGCATTGGACTATTGGCTAGTTAGATCTGGTTTATACAAACCTGGTTTCAATACCTTTTTGGTTTGCCTTACAGAATATGTATTGACTAGCAATGTTTTTTATTATCAAAACAAATGCTTTTGGCAAACCAAAGGTACTGCTATGGGTGCATCTTTTGCACCCATTTACGCGGATCTTTTCATGGCATATATTGAGGAGGTAATAATTTATGATGTCAACCACAACATTTTTATGTGTGAAATGGACATGTGGCGTCGTTATCTGGATGATTGTTGGTTGGTGTGGAAGGCTGATGAGCAATATCTTCTGGAATTTCTTGATTACCTTAACAACAATATATGGGGTATTGAATTTAAGATGAATTTTCATAGATCAAAAATGATCTTTTTGGATGTGGAAATCAATAGGAATGCAGATCATACTCTTTCAACTACACTATTCAGGAAATTTCCAGAATACAATTCTTTATTACATGCCACCAGCTTCCACCCACAACATATCATCCAGAATATACCCAAATCACAATTTTTAAGAGCTAGGAGAATATGCTCTAGCCAACAGTCCTATGCTACAATCTGTGATGATTTGGCCTGTAGATTTAAAGATAGAGGGTATCGTTCGGGTACTGTTCATATGGCTAAACAATGGGCTTCCAATTTCAACAGAAATGATTTATTGCATTACAAAGATCGTAACCAGGATGGGGTTCAGCAGCCGTTGAGGCTGGTTACTACTTATGGACGTAACACTCGGGGGTTTATGAACATTATAGATAGACATTGGAATATTCTTTTGGCGGAGAACAAACTACACACTATTCTTAGGGACAGATGTTCTTTTTCTTTTAGAAGGGGACGAACTATTGGGTCCCACTTGAGCCATTATAAGAGGTTATTGTCTGATCCCAAAGTTTCCACTCAATTAACTTTTACAGGGGTACCAGTGGTTGGATGTATCCCATGTGGGCATTGCAAATTCTGTACTAGAGTTTCACGTACTTGTGAATTTAGTAGCAAAAATACTCCTGAGGTTTTTGAGATCAAATTTTGGGCCAACTGCAGTTCTGAGTGGGTTATCTATTTGGTGACCTGCACTTGTTCCGCGTTTTATGTAGGTCAGACTTCTAGGGCTTTTCGTCTTAGAATCTGTGAACATATAAGTGACATTAAAAATAAACGTGGTAATAATGCATTATATAAGCACAGTTTGAAACACACTACAGCTAATTTTATGTTTAGGACTATTGATTGTATTAGGGGTAAATGTCAAGATAAGGTGAAGTGGCATGAGATACTTACTTCTAAGGAGAGGAAATGGATCATTAAACTCGGGGCTTTGTTCCCACCTGGTCTCAATGACCAATTTTGATTTATTGGTCATGGATTGTGATTGGTTCTCTTACATTCCCAGTTTTATATATGTATAGTTACTGGGTTTGTGTCTTTACTTATATTTTTTACTCTCACTGAGGAAGGCTCTGCTGAGCCGAAACCGGTCTGTATGAGTTATTCGAGTTATGAGGGATTGTTCCTTCATGTGTGAATAAATATTTTCATGTTCAGTTACCCACAGCTGCTGGCTTTGTTTGTTTTTTCAGAAATGGCATTCCACATACAGATATGAGAGAAACTATCCTCCTATGTGTCTGAAAAATTAAAGGAGAGAAGTTACATTTTTCAACAATATCAGCATGTTTGCACGTCATGCTGCAGTGTGCAAACAAACTTTATAAAAAACATTTTTTCAAAAATCAAAATTAATATTATGTGAAAGAAATGTATTATAAGACCTTGCATGGAGTATCTACAGTGTTGCATTGGTGCTGTTGCTAACATGGTAGGGCTATGAAGCATGTAGTTTTCAGGCTGTGAGCATGGATCCCTGTGCAAATGAGATGGAGTTACTGAATAGCATAAAGGGGTAATCATGTCCGCATATCCCCTCCATGTAGTCACAGAACCATGTTGGTCTTACAGAGGAAATAACTGACATCAGTGGAGGGTGTGTCCAATGATTTCTAAACTGACTTAAGCTTAGCTGCACTTGTTTGTGTGTCATGCCGCATTGCTGAGCATGTCCTTTCAGGGGGCATGTACACTCACTTATAGGCTGTGTTTAGCTAGGAGCTGCACATTTCCATGTGTTTAAGCATGGTTGCACGGCATGCTGCCATACTGAGCATGTAGGTCTGAAGCTGTGTACAACAAATGCTAAGCTTTGTTCACCTACGAGGTGCGCATTTGCCTGGTGCACTGCTGTGCTGAATGTATCTAAAAGCCAATGACATGTTACTCAAGTTTGACCTTGTTTAACTAAAACTAGGGCCATTACATGATATGAATGATATACTAGGCAGGAGCAATGCATCATAGGTAGCCAATCACACAGTCAGCACCTACAGTAGACCACTATAAAGTATGCATATACCTTACAATCTGATTTTTACCCTATACTCTGCACCATTGGAGTACAGACCTGGAAATTTTAACTGAGAGAATGCTAGGGGCTGCTGCAGGTCTGCTACATCTGTATGTGCTAGGTGCTGCTGCTGTTGCTGACAATAGGCCAAGACAGTGAAGGAGAAGAGTGTTCAGGCTCAGGGTAACCTTCCACAAGCTACATGAGCTGGAGATTGTACAGTGCTATAGGGAGGACAGGGACATACTACAGGAAATCAATGAGCTCTGCTGCCCTCAACTCAGACCCAGAGCCAACAGAGGGGAACCCATCCTAGTCGAAACAAAGGTATGTGCAGCCCTTAGGATACTAACTACAGGTACTTTCTAAAGACCAACTGAGGGCATGATGGGGGGACTCACAGGCATCTGCATCCAGGGTAATCAGCCAGATCCTGGATGTCATCCTACCACATGCCAGTGAGCAGATTAATTTCTCCATCACCCCTGAGATAAGGGCCAGCAATATGCAATACTTCTACTGTGTAGCATACTACCCTGAGGTACTGTGTGCATAAACTGCACTCATATACACATCACACCCGGTGAGGAGGGTAGAATCTACATCAACTGCAAGGGGTAACACTCCATTAACTGCCAGGTCATGTGCAATGCCCAGGGCATTATCATGAATGTGTGTGCTGGCAGGCATGACAGTTATCACTACTCCCATATCTGACATGCATTACAGCTGTACCAGATGTTTGCTAGGGGGGACATCCCACATGGCCATTTACTGGGGGATGCTGGTTATGCACTGGAACTGTCGATGATGATACCCCATCAGAAATGCACACACACCCACTGAAGAATGCCATAATGAGGCACATACACAAACTAGGAACATCATATAGTGTGTGCTTGGGTTTCTGAAGTTGTGGTTCCAGTGCCTGAATATATCTGGTGGAGCACTGCAGTATACTCTAGCCACATGTGCACAGATATTCACAATATGTGCTATGGTACACAATATGATTGTGTGGAAACAGCTTCAGCAGTATCAGCAAAGGGAAGGGATATACAGCCCCCCACCATTGCCTAGGTCACTACAGCCACACTAACAGGAGGACTCGGAGGAGGAACCCCCTGATGATATACGTGTAGGTAGATGTATATGTTCCCAGTATGCCCTGGCTTTGGCTAAGAGACAATGCATAGCACATTCACTGACAACCTATGACTCTAGGGACTGACACCTTACTCCTGCTCACATGCATATATTAAAATTGTTGATGCCAGGTAATCCACACACTCTGTACCTTTCCATGTATTGGCTGTGTACTGCTTGCATCGCATAGAGTCAGCCCTAAACTATGGTTCTGTCAACTGCTGCCTTTGCAAGGTAAGTCTGTAACCTACACAATATTTGTAAGGATTAATGTAATATGGCATTGTATGTATGTATGGATCTGCTGCATTTATGCAAGGAATATATAGTGGGCTATGTGGACAGAAGTAACATCTACATGGGATTACAGATACCCAATCCAATATTATCAGCAGACCAAACAATCACAGGGTTGTAACACAGTACTCTATCACACATTGTATATCTCACATAAAGTTGAAATAACAATGTACATATTTATGCTGGTGTTTGTGTGATGAATGACTCCTCTCTGTCTGGCATTCTTTGCAGCTCAGTGGACTAGGGAGGTTAGCATGGGTGGTGGTGTTCATAGTTCTAATCTGGAAGGATTCACATCTTTTGCACATGAGGTAGTATTAAGTTGGTGTTTTCACATACTGTCATTCTATGTGTGGTGCAACATTATGAACCTCAATCACATATTAAGTACAGCACACAGCTGGTGAATGCCATGGACATTTTGAGTGGTGTAGTACTGCAGAAACAGGGACAGATGTCAATGTCTGTAATATTCCTCTCAACCTCTTAGTGCATGACCTCAGGACAGATCCCGACAAAATGGGGGGACAAAGGCCCACAAATAGGGGCATAATTTAAATATTGCTCTTATAAGTGTAAAAAAGTTGCTAGAGTAACAGTGTTTGGTTCAACATACATTTTTCTGAAGGATATGACATCAGAAACTCAAATGTATGTCATTATTTAGTGATTTCAATCCTCAGATAATCCAAGTCATTTGCCAGAAAACCACAAATTTTATGAGTAACAGACCAAACATATAAGCCAAAAATCAGTACATTCTGTAACAATCTGGACAGTTGAGAGATATGGTCTTTAACACACAAAATCCTGGACTAGAGTACAGGTAGGCGTGGCCTGGAGTCACTGTAAAACTACTGACAGTGCCACTGGGCATACCAAAACCCATAGTTAAAATGAGCGCAATTCTGTTGCCCTATCATCAGAAGGACCTGTTATGTATAGATATGTCAGTATCTCTCTCTCACATGCATAGCATATCTATTGCTATGTAGTGTCAAACAGCTATATACCAATATATATATATAGTGATCTATATAAAAATGATACATAGACTTTCCCCATATATCTACATAACACATATACATATCCTACATACACACACACACACACACACACACACACACACACACACACACACACACACACACACACACACACACACACACACACACACACACACACACACACACACACACACACACACAGCTACATTTATATATACATCCCTGTTAATTACACAAATATGTGTGTGGCTGTCTGCATTGACCTACATACCCTAATTATGGTGATTAAATATGCACTAGCACACATCCATGCTGTTGTTCAAAGGATCTAATTTAAGGGTGCAACAATATATAATCCACTAACCAACAGAAACCTCTGCCTGCCGGATGCCACCATGTAGACAGACACAGGTGGCGTAGTGTAGAATATTGTCAATGCACACATGGACAGGGCACATTGTTCCTGCCCACAGGTTTGCTTATCTAACTGCAAGCAGCCACATATGGCCATACTGGTAACTGTACACACATAGCTAGGATAATAACAGATATTTCACTGCTAGGATGCTAGATGCAGATAACAGTAAGAAGCAATATCACTCTGCAGGCCACAGATGCTGTTCAACAAGAGGCTTGTTTGTGTACTGCACAAGTACTGTGCCTGCAATCACATACACAACAGACTCAACCTGTGGCAAGTGCAATAAGTACTGTTATCTATAGTGTATAAGACTATATAGGTAGGGGTTCTAATCTCACTCCAGTCTATTGGTGTGTGTCTGTGTGTATGAGTGTATGTGTATCCCCCTGCAAAACAACTAGAGAATCCCTCATTGACTATCAACCTGCAATGCTCATAGGTTCATAGGTTCATAGGTTCATACTAGGCTATCTGCCCTAGGGCATTTATAAGCCTAGCCAGAGTGTGTTTGGCTTTTGCCACCCATTTTAAATGAATTTTGCTATGCCCTTTTTCAAGGTTAGTATACTGTGCCTCTGTCTAACAGTGACACAGAAGTGATACCCGGGGTAAACCTACTATCTACCATCCACTCATCAAGATTCCTCTTGAAGAGAGTCAATGAGGGACTCTGCCTAACCTGGACTGGGATTTTATTCCAGAGTGAAGGGAGCCTCTGGGTTATGAATCTGTCCTTCCAGCATGTCCTATTTATTTCAGTGCTGAGGTTCAACTCTCTCAAGCACGTAGCTCAATGGGATTTGGATTTTCTGAGGTGCAGCATGTCCATTAATTCCGAGTAGGACATGGCTTTATACGTCAGGCACAGATCGCCTCTGAGCATGAGGTATGCCACTGAGTAGAGCTGGAGTTTCTTTAACCGGGCAGCATATGGTATCTGTTTGAGCCCTTTGATCCTCTTGGCGAGGTACTTTTGGGGTCTTTCCAGTTGCTGCAGGTGTCTGGTAAGGTACATCCCAAAAGGGGCATTGTACTCTATTATGGGCCTGATGAGGGATGAGTAAAGAGGCACGATGACCTCGCCTGATCTAGATGTGAATTCCTTCATGATTAGGTGGGCTACATAAAATGTTTTTCTAACCACTTTGGCCACGTGGTTGTCAAATGAGAGAATGCAATCAACTTGGTTCCCCAGGTCCCTAATTACTTCTTCCGTACTTAATGGATTACCACCTATGTGGTAATTTGTGGGCACTTTGTTTTTGCCAAAGAGGATGACTATACACTTTTTGGCATTTAGCTTGAGGCCATGGCTCTAGCACCAGTTGTCTATTTCTATGAGGCCCTTTTGTAGGATGCTTGTGTCAGCTGGAGAGTCGATTATGGCGCCCAGTTTGCAGTCATCTGCGAACTTGGTCAGCCACAGTCCTTCTGTGTTAGCCTGTACCTCCGAGAAATATATACCGAACAAGAGAGGTCCCAGGACCGAGCTTTGTGGGACGCCACTTGTAACTGGTTTGGAGTCTGACATGGCTCCAGCAATTCTAACCATGTGGGTTCTGTCCTTGAGCCAGTTTGCAACCCATCTAGTGACATAGGGGTTTATATTTGAGCTGGTGAGCTTATCTATAATGCCCGAGTGGGATATTGTATCAAAGGCTTTTGTGAAGACCAGGTAGGCTGTGTGGACCACCTTCCCCTCGTCAATGGCCTTGATGACTGTTTCAAAGAAATCAACCAGGTTTAAGAGGCAGGATCTGCCCTTAACAAAGCCAAACTGGGTAGGATCCAGTGTCTGTAGGTCCACAATATCTTTATTTATGAGGTCCATGATGATCCTTTCCATAGCTTTGCAGACCAAGCTAGTCAGGCTTGTGGGGCGATAGTTTCTAGGATCCGTTGAAGCACCAGCTTTGTGGAGAGGGACCACTGTTGCTGTATGCCACTCTTTGGGTACATACCCTGTAGTAAGGCTGAGATTGAACAGTAGTTTTATATTTGGGTTTAGTTCTTCCTGGAGTTCATGTAGGACTCAGCCCGGGACACTGTCTGGTCCCATTGATGCTGTGTTTTTTGCTTTGGAGAGGGTGGCTCTTACCTGAGCATCTGAGATGTCAGGGGGGTAGCACTCTGCTGGGATAGATATTTGCCATTTTGGTGGGGAAGGGGGGAGAAGTTTGCGCTGAACCTGTCAGCTAGGATGTTGGCAATGTCTGTGGGTTCGGTGTATTTTTTGTCATTTTGGACTAATTCTGAGCATATCTGGGAATTCCCACCCAGGTTCCTAACATAACTAAAGAAAGCCTTTTGATTATCCTTAGTTTCCTGTGCAATTTTTTTCTCGAAGCTGGCCTTAGACAATTTTATGAGTGCCCGTAGTTTTTTGCTAATACTGATCAGAGATGCCTTCCTTTTTTGGGATTTTGCTCTATCATGTAGTAGCTTCCTCCTTCTATTGTATAGTTTGTTTATGGCTGGGGTCCACCAGACAGGACGCCTAACTTTGGAGGATTGGGTCTTGGTTTTATTTGGAACTGCATGATCCATGCATTCCTGAAGGTGTTCATAGAATGTGTTTATAAAGAATTCTGTGGTCTGGGCCATATTTTCCACAGGCCTGGGGTCTTTAAAGGATTCCACCTCGGTTTTGAGGAGTGTGAAATTTGCTTTAGAGAAGTTTTTCACTGTGTTTTTTGCTGGGCAGGGGCTGGGGTCGGGATGTGAATATCTAGTGAGATTAGTTTATGGTCTGATCTTACCAGTGAGGGATACACTTCTGGTCTGGAGCATAGAGTCCCCATGTTGGTGATGATCAGGTCCAGTATGTTTTCCCCTCTTGTGGGAGTGGCAACAAGTTGTTCCATAGCATTTGAGTTTATAAATTCTAGGAACCTTTGGGCTAGGGTGTTGGAGCTAGAGTAATGCTCCCAGTCTATGTTAGGGTAGTTGAAGTCGCCCAATATAATGGTGTTTGGAGAGACCTTCATATTTTCCAGTGTTCTCAGGAAGGCTGAGTGGGGTTCCTGGGTTTGGGAGGGTGGTCTGTAGCAGGCTATAAACTGGAAGGCAGTTTTACCCACTGTTTGTTGCACATGGATAGTCTCTGATGCTTTGTGCTGTGCCACCAACCTGGAGGTGTGGGTATCTTTGATACTCCCCCCTCCTTTTGTGGTTTGGTCCAAGTTTTGGGACCGAAAAACATGGTATGAGGTATAACCTGGTAGTGCTGGGGTGATCTCAGGAGCCTTGAACCAGGTTTCTGTTACTGCACAGATATCGATGTTCTCCATGCTAAGGAGAGTTTCGAGTACGTGCATCTTGAGGTTTAGACTTCTGGCATTGAATAGCATTACTCTTAGTTTCTTATCCCTTGTGATACCTATGGAGGTGGGTTTGTCTTTTGAGCCTTGCCTAAAAAAGGCACTATGGGGGTGTCAAGAGCCTTTGCCAATATCCGAAAGCCCATGTGTGGCAGGTGCAAGCCGTCCCTAGCAAAGCATCGTGGCTTGTCGTGCATGTCATCCCAGGCAGACAGGCATTGGATCCCCTTTGAATGGCACCAATACTTAAGCCATTTGTTGAAATTGATCATCTTGTCTTCATATTGTGGCATAATTCTTGGTGAGGGTAAGATGCTACTCAAGGTCAGGGTCATACCGGCCTGGGCTACATGCTCAGAGAGCTCCTCTATGTCTCTTTTCATGTAGTCCAGGGAGGTACGTCTCAGGTCATTCACACCAGCATGGACAATGACTGAGTCATAGTTGTACTTGCCTTGGAGTGACCTGAGTGCTTGTGTTATGTGGCGGATCCCACCGTGACCTTCTCCTTGTTCAGCCTGGTGAGTGGGATGTCAGTGTGCCTGATGATAGAGTCACCTATTACAAGTGTATCAGGTGTGTTGTTTAGCCTTAAGGGCTGTGACTGTTCGGCACACTGGCTTTGTGAGCTATGTGTTGCACGTGTTCTGTTTTGGGGTAGCGGTTGCTTGGGTGTCTGCTATGGAGCACTCTTTGCCCCTATAAGTTGCTGCTGGCTTCCAGAATGCCCTCTGCTATAAGGCCTGCTGATATTGTCTACTTTACGAGTACCATCTGCCAATGTTATGTCACACTTAAGCCATAACATGTGCGATAAATACTGTGATCTGCACTGTACTGTATAAGACTAGATGGGTAGGAGTTCTAATTGCACTCCCATCTACTTGGTGTGTGTGTGTGAGTGTGTGTGTGTGTGTGTGTGTGTGTGTGTGTGTGTGTGTGTGTGTGTGTGTGTGTGTGTGTGTGTGTGTGTGTGTATCCCCCAGCACAACAATGGACATGCCCACAGAGACCATCCACCTGCAATGGTTATGCACATTCTGGTCCTGTAACTTCCTCCTGGCATCTAAATATCCCTCTTCTACAAGGTCTGATGATGTCATCCACCTTAAGACTACCAGCTGAAAGTCTAGTGTCAGATGTAAACCATGGTGTGTGTGATAAGTAATGTGATCTATAGTGCATAACACTAGATAGGTAGATGTTCTAATCTCACCCTAGGCTACTTGGTGTGTGTGTGTGTGTGTGTGTGTGTGTGTGTGTGTGTGTGTGTGTGTGTGTGTGTGTGTGTGTGTGTGTGTGTGTGTCCATATAGCATAAATATGATAACCTTGGTAACTGAAAAATAGATGGTGTCACAGTGTTTGTTTTGTAGCAGGTGATGTGCCCCCCCCAAATGACTGACCACAATAAGGCTCGCTTATGAGGAGGTGTGTTGCGTGCACATACTGTGAGCTGTAATGTATACCATGACATAGGTAGGTGTTATCATCTACATACAGTCAACTTGCAGTATATGTGTGTCTTGGCATGTCCTGTATGCAATGATTGGAATTGGGGCTTGCCTCAATGTAGCCATGTTTGTGTGTGAGCCTGTTTGAGCATTTTACATCATGTTATGGAACCATAGTACATTTAAACTTAACTTGCATATTAGCCATACAGCCCTCACAATCATAGACATCTTTATACCTGTAGTTACAGGATCGGCACATATTGCCACAGTCCCAGAGGTACACAGGCAGATGTCTTGTGTTGAAATGTCTGCCACCCAGCCAATCATACAGATGATTAGACAGAATTATTTTTCAAGGGTCTGTTTAAGCCTGCTAAACAAATCTCTCCCACAAGCATGTAGTTTTAATCTCAAACACTAGGTTGAAATCCTTACAGTGAGGTATCAATCTCCTATGGATCCTGCAGATAGGCAGCATGTGCAGTCAAGCAGGGTCACACATTGCCCTGTATGGAAGGCAAAGATCACCTCTGAGTAGTCTTAATGCCACAGGCGACAATGATACTCATTGGATATGATACCCAATGAACACATACTGAAGACATGAATTGTCCTTGTGAGAAACCATACTGTTGTGTGTAATTGCCAGTACTGCTTGGAAGGTATGGCAATAAATGGCCATTGCACTCAGATAGTGGCATGCTGAGGGAAGAGTACATTGGGGTATAAGTATGTCATGTATTGGTGACTGTGGCCTCAGCTATGCCATATGATTCCTTCGATACCACTATAGAGACATGGTGATCTCAGGCACATTAGTTGCAAATCTGTGTGGCCAGGTCTGTGTGCTCAGTTCTTTCACTCCTGAATATGTACATCACATGTTGCTCCAGACATGCTACTTGCCAGATATGTAGGTTTAACTGATGAAAATGATACTACATATATCTTTGCTTGGAGTTTCTGGCCATTAGTATGTCAACAGGCATGTGTTCACAATACATTCTTGCAGGATAGTGACATACCACAGGGACACTATGAGTGCTCACAATTTGCAGGAATCAGCTGACATTGTTCACCACAGTCAGTCAGTACTTGCATGTATTGTGGTTAAATGGATTCCAAGCAATAGAGGACACAGGACTGTGGCCTGGTGAGCACTGCTGCATACAGATCAGCTATTGGAGTTGGATGTCCCTATGTTGCATATGTGTTCCATCAATGGGCCACTTAATGGATGCCTAAGTGGGTGCTTTGTAAATGTTGCCTGAGTTGGGAAATATAGTCAGAAGGCTTGCCTCATTGTGGAGGTTATACACCCTGATGTACCATCACCCATGTCTTTGGTGACTGCCTCAGACATGTCCACCATGTGTAACAGTCAAGCTCCCCCAGTCACACATCTAAACTGTGTACAATCAACTGTGTGTAGATCACATATATGTGTGCTGATCAGCTCCATGATGATTGCCCCTAAAGGCATACAGATATGAATATGTAGACAAAGAGGTGTATAGTTATGTTGGCCAGTAAATGCACTACCTCTGTTCAAGTGTGTAACACTTGCTGTTGTCCACCCAGCTGATGTGCAGCCAGTGGTGTCAGTATGATTGCAAGGGTTGCCCAATTGTGTTAGTAACCCTTGTCAGATCACAAGTAGGATGTAGCCTAGTATGTTAGCATGTGCAGTAGATGCTGTGTATCTTCCACTGAGAGGCCAGTTACGAACTGCTCTGTAAATATGGGAGTTATGGAACAGGTTGTAGGAATGTCATGTGTCACATGTGTTGGAGACATGGGAGTGTAGTTGACACAGACAGTGTGGGAGTACAGCTTAGGTATGGGTACAGACCCACCATATGTGGCATCCAGACATATTAGGTCAGCGACAATCTGAATCTATCCTTGAGGCCACACATGTAACTACATTGTGCCTTGTGGTTCAGCTTTGTGTAGGTAGCTAATTTTGTCATTTATCATATCTACACCACATCACAATAACACTACATGCGTCTTTTAGATGAGGAGGTAGTGCCTCCATGTTGGAGGGCAACCTCACCCCAACTGTCACAGAGCATTGTCCACCTGGTATTGTACAGCCTGCTAATGGCAGGTGTCCATCTGACAGAGTTGCTGAGACATGATTAGCCTGTGTCCCTCCTGTCAAGTACAGCTGAGTTCATGCAGCTGTAATGCTGCTGACATAATACATGGGTGTACAGTTTTGCATACTTGCATCTCCCATCTGAAGGGGGAGGTGCAGTCATGCTATGTCAGCCATCCCACAGGATGTAATAAATGGCTTTCTTCACATCTGTGTCTGTATTGTCTGCAAGGGGTGGCACATGCTGGTTGTTCTAAGGAGACCAGGGAGGAGCTCAAATTGGGGGGCTGTAGTTGTCACCCATATTGGTAAGCACATGATGCAATATGTTGGTTCACTGTGTGGGGATGTCATGGCACTGCCCCAGGGCATGGTAGGTAAGGACCTGGACCATCTGTTTGGCAAATGAGATGCAGCATGGCTAAAAAACACAGCGTGCACATATTACACTTCTCTAACATGTATGTATGTGCTCTGTATTGACAACTTGCATGACTCTGATGTTGCAGCATGCTGGAAGTAACTGCAATACTTACTTGCACAGAGGTCAACTAGCATGTAGTGCCAAACAGTGTTCACAGATCTTTGAGTCATGTCACCTGAAATGCCATGATAGGAGTAAGCATGGATACAAGCAATAACACTGTTGTACACCTACTGACACTGAACCAAGCATTGCTACTTTTGTTCAAAGCCAGATTATGCCTGATGATTGTGACCGATGGAGCCCATTGACTGTTACACTATGCAAAGGATGTTGGACATATGTCTTACTCCACCAACCATGGCCTGACAAGGTGTATGACAATAGTAGGCCAGCAGGCCATGCTGGAAAGGTTGTACATCATGTACAGAGTGTTGTCAGCTGGTGGAAAGGCAAGTGTCTGAGACTCATACTCGTACGTAACATAGCATTGGGGAACCTATACTGCAATGACATCAGTCACCAATGGAGTTCACCATCCTCCATTATTGTGTACCCCTTCTAGCTATTCCCTCTCTGCAGTCACAGCCACTGTCAGTGACCTCTCACTGAGTACATTAGGAAGTGATCGCATATTAGGAGCCATCACAAAATCTCACACAGAACAAGCAGTTATCCAGGATATCCTAAGACACAGTCATTTGTTGTCTGAGCCACTGAGAAAGATTAAATGCCAATGACTGTGCAGTATTATCCTGTGGGAAATCATCCACCCCTGCAAAATATCATAGTGTCCTCACACAGCACGCAGTTGAGCCATTACACATGGAGTTATGGACACAGAGAGTAATGTAGCCTTTGACTTTCACTGGTCAGTAAGATGTGGGGATGCATTTACTGTTGTACAACCTATACCAACAGGTTTGGGATGTAATTCACAGACTGTCACTGCTATACTGAATGTGGCAGTCATTGCACCTATCATTCTGTGCAATGGCGCCCATGCCATGTCACTAAACAAGCATATTGTACAACTGTTGCAGCCACACAGGTTCCATGCTACACCAACACACAGTGAACATAACATGTCCTATGGAGTCCATGTCAAGACCATACATGTTCAGTCTGTCTCTTAAATGCATTGAAAGAGATGTGTATGGCTCCATACAGGGACATTTTAGATCCCACTGTGTACCTCTCATGTATCTATGACAGGTCTAACACATGTATCACCTGTTCTACACACCTACAGCATCACAGTGGTATACATACTACATTCTGGAAAGACAGGTATGTAACACAGACAGTACACCCTACATGAATCAGGCCCCCCATGCATGTAAGCACACATCTCCTGTGACACACATCATGTGCAGATTACACAATGGGATATAGAACATGACAATCATAACTAGTGCTGGACAACTATCTGTACTAGATACAGTATATTTGTAGATGGGTCATCTCTATCAACACAGCTTGTAGATGTGATAGTTCCCAAAACCCTGGTGACACTTATCAAGGGTAACATACTTTATCATAGATTAAGGATGCATGAGTACACTAAATGCCAACATTGTCCTTGTTACCCTATTATACACATATGTACCTATGGAGCCATGCACTTATAGTGATGTACCTTGTTGAAGACATATTTCCGCTGCGCTGACCTGTCATCCTGTGCTGCTTTATTGCCACTGTGTATCCCTAGATTTACCCCAACATACTCCTGAAACAGAAACCTAAACAGGTCCATGACATGCCTGACATTGTGTAAATATACAAAAGTATGTGGTGTATTCATGACAAATGCCAGCACACAGTATCTGTCGGTAACCACTACAAGTGGCATGGCAAAACAAAACTGCATTATACAAGTACATGTTAACTAATATAGTCACCCTGTGCATCAGACATATATCTTCATTTCTCCTGCTTCAATGGTAAGGATGACAGGGAAGTGGCTCAGGTATCATCACTTGCACAGGGTGTTGTGTGGGGGTTACAGGAAGCTTAGGCTGGCCCAAATGGTCGACAGCATGTGTGTGAATCAGGAAGGGAAGCATGAAAGATGGACCATGGAGAGGTGCTATGTATGTCTGTAGGTGACCTGCATTTGACAGTGGTGTGTGAGTGTGTGCATGTACACAGTCAAGCTCAGTGCTAGCCCTACATGTGTGTATATTGGACCATGCATGGTAGAGCTGACAGTTCATAGTCTCTGGCCCCAAACATGATAAATGGCTCTGCCAGGAGTTGCACTGGTACCTCCATGCCCAAGGTCAGAATCGGTGGTACTAGCTGACAGTGACTGCTGTCTGCTGGGACCATGCCCCTACAAGACCACCCAGGACCATGAGCCCATGGCCTGCCATGATGTTGTACGGATAGCACACTAACCTCTGTAGCACTGGATGTACTATCACTATGGGAGCATGATTGTACATGGCCACATAGACTCTCAGCAGATGGGGTTGCTGACCTATATCCATGGGTCCAATGCTCAACTCCAGCCAAATTCTCCTGCACAGACAATGTGCAGTCCAAGACAGACACTGTCTCAGCCCACCTTCTGTCCACTGCATTGGTGAACCAATCCAGGGTGTCCTCAATGCAGTTAAGGCAGTCATGGATGTCAGACTGTGCTCCATCCATAACCCTAGGAATACATTTGGTGTTCTGTTCAGAGTGTGCCTGTGTCTCCATGACAGCCCAAAACATGTGTCAAAAGACCCATGATGTGACTCATGCAACAGGTGGTGGACAGACAGCAAGCCTCTTACAAGCAACCCTGTCAAGCTGTCTGTGTGGGATCTCACCAGCTTTCTAGATATGGACAGTGTCTACACTCACTGAGCCATAGTTGCCACAATTTCCTGTTTAATGTCCCCACCCTCTGACTGTCCATTATCTATGGGCATACCGACTGTGTGCAGTGACAATGGGGGCAGAAGAGAGATGTCAACCTCTGGGACAGATTCATCCCTCAACACCCCCACCTGTGCTTCACTGTAGCCACCATCATCATCGGAATCTGAAGAGACACTGACATCAGGTTGTGTAAGGGACAGAGACTAACCCCCACCCTGGTCACCTGTGATAAGAAAAAAAAGCAGTACATTAATACATGCACTATTATGTATGAAAAATCCAGCAAGACTCATAAAAATGAAGACCCACAGCTGGCTTAACGATCAAAAATTTTACTTCTCTGCTTTTGTCCACAAAAGACTTCCTCAGAACAAAATACACATTCAACTCAAGACCTTTATAACAATCACTTTAAGTAAATCCAGTAAAACCTGTCTAGTAAAATTAACCTTTTAATTAAACAATATGAAACTATACTTGATAACACAACAGATAAAACCCAGTACACCTATCTTAACAAATATTTAGAAATACAAGTTTTAATGCCTTTATTTACCATCAACCTTTTGGTTTTTAAAAGGCATATCAGATTAATTGCCTCATGTACACCAGTAGGCTTATTCACTCTTAACTGTAACTACCAAAGTGTTGTTTGTCATTCAACTACACTCCTGTGATTATCCACTTAAAGATCCTTAGGTACATGTTCCAGAATAGAACATAAAAACATCCTACTCTGGTTATCCATGAAATTAATTTAGATAGGCCATTATTCTGGCCCTTAACTTTAACAGAATATAAATGTTCCATAACAAAACAGTGTTA
This sequence comes from Protopterus annectens, assembly GCF_019279795.1. Classification (NCBI taxonomy): domain Eukaryota; kingdom Metazoa; phylum Chordata; order Ceratodontiformes; family Protopteridae; genus Protopterus; species Protopterus annectens. The sequence continues at coordinate 174,346,195 of NC_056741.1, read as the reverse complement.
AGCTTACCAGGAGCAAAGACCACAATCTGACAGACCTGTACAAAGTTGAGGGTGGGGTAATGTCAGTACCACTGCATATTGCAGGACAACAAGGTAATACATGCATATATCTCACATTTACAGTAGCTACTGTGTTACTTGTTGTATTGGTCACATTCTGAATATGGGAGTACAACTGAGGTTAAATCCCACCCTCCAAAGAACAAAGACATGACACCCACATAGAAATATGTACAGCCTGACACAATGACTGCTACAGTATCACAATGGTGATCATAGTAAGATTACCTGCATGTTTCTCTGGTGAGGAAACTGGCACCTACACCCATGATGTTTGGTGTGATGGATGTCTGGGAGCGGTCATTTGAGCCTAGGTTCACCAGGAATTCTCAGTGGCTGAGTGTGGTTGTTCTGCTGCAAACCCTCCATCAATGACGGCAAGATCTCTGGCTAAATCTGCTACCCTTCATCATGCAGCATTGACCATGTCCTTTGCACGGTGTCGAACCTACTCATATATTCTATCCTGGTGTACCATGCCATTCATACCCCAAACAAGGTCTGCCCACAGTGCAGCCCACTGTTCCCTGTTATCTCCCCTTGGACAGTAGGGTGTGATGATGCTGCCTTAGTCCTTCCAGTATTATTTCATTTTCTGCAACTGAAAAGGGTGCATGGTGTCTATGGTACATTATTCCTGAAAGACAACAAAAGGGGAATACTTTATAGGATCAGACATGTGGAAGTACACTATGAAGAGATACAGCAAGGACAAAATGGCCAGCACTATCCGCTGCTTGCTCACACATGTCATACTCCACAGTGAGCAAACATACTACGTGTGGATACAACCGAGAAAGTAGCAATACTCAGGTATTCTCCTGTGTGCCATGATAGATACTGCTGTATCATCATGCATCTAACACTCCAGTCTATTGTGGTGTGTCCCATAAGGGCAACCAACCAATAATATGTCATAAGACCAGTGCCAGATAAAGAGCAGTGTGCTATTACAACCACTATCATACCTCCGAATTGTACTGAATTACTTGTTTTTTTACTGAGTTTTGGGGTCCAAATAATGGGGTGCCCTGATTCCTGAGTGGCACTCCTTTATTTCCAATTTTTTCCAGGTTTTTAAAATTTTTCATGCTTTTGGAGCTAATGTCATCATGTGCTTGATGACATCAGTATGGTCAGCCTGTCGGAATTGAGCTCAAGGGCTTTCCCGGCTGACTGGCTGTTTGAAATCTGTCTACGGCACAATAAAGGAACATTAAGGGATTTCCCAGCATCTGCAAGCTGCCCATGTACTTATTCACTAATGGAAGGAACATTAAGGGCCTTCTCGGCATCTGTGAGCTGCCTGTGTACTTATGCACTGAAGAAAGGAATGTGAAGGGCTTTCCTGGCACTTATGCACTGAAGGAACCTTCCTTTTCTGGTGTTACTTAATGCTTTCCATTCCTGGCATCTGCAAGCTACTTAGTTTTCTGCTGCTTACTTAAGGAAGGGCTTTCCCAGCATCTCTGGGCCCTTTTCTGGGTTTCTTACTGAAGGTCTGTGAATGAAGCATCTGCGAGCTGCTATAAGGAGTTCCTTTTCTGGGCTGCTGAAGCAAACGAATGCTGCTATGAATGGAGTATGCTTGTAAGGTACTATTTCTTCTCATCAAGAAAGTTGTGTGTGTGTGTGTGTGTGTGTGTGTGTGTGTGTGTGTGTGTGTGTGTGTGTGTGTGTGTGTGTGTGTGTGTGTGTGTGTGTGTGCAGTCTCAGCAAGGTAGCATAGCATTTTTTTTAAGCGATTGATAGGACGGACTGACTGCAACATGTAGCAGTGACTTGAGGAATTAGCAGAACAGCTTGGGGTTCCTATGTACTCTTAGTAGGGCAGGAAAAAAATGGAGAAAACAAAAAGGTGGATACGCTCCAATAACCCAACAGACAACTTTGTAGATGAAAATAAGTCACTCGATTCATTTAAATCCAATCTCGTATATTTATTTTAAGCACAACACACAGGCTTTTCTTCAGTAACACAACCAACTTCCTCAGAAACGGAAACAGCATCACACAATCAGAACCTCTATTCATGCTAAAACAAATTAGTCACATGTTCATTAAGGTCTGCGAGACCACCTTGAAACCCGCCCCCTGAGACATTACTTAATAAATAAAGACAAATCCACTCCTGAAAAATAGAGGACTACAACTTAGTCATTAAATTGCCCGCTATTGTTCCTGTGAAACTGTTGACCCCCCAGTGATGCTAATTAAAAACTTTTAATAAACAGACTTACAGTAAGTTACCATAATGTTCATAAAAACACATGCTTATGGAATAAAAACATAAGCCGCTATCGACTTAAAATACAAATTTCTGACATATTTCAAGAGCAGCCAATAGATGTTTACATTTATTCGTATTTTTTCTGTTGAATGTGTAGGTTTCTTCAATGCACTGTGTTTGGTTAGTAATTTATAGTGTACTGACTTTTGTAAGGTTGGCTGACAGTGGTTTAGATCTTCTTTATAGAATCAACAGTATTATCTAGGAATAATATAAGGAAAAAGCCAATTTAGTTTTACGTTTGATTTTAATTATTATGACAAGCCAACAACAGCTTATTATTTTTTATTTCATAAGCATGTCCAGCATAGTATTAATAGTTTATCCAGGAGTAATATAAGGCAGAAGCTGATTTATGTTCTGCATTTGATTTTAAATTTTATGTCAAGACTGCTTGTATTTTAAGCTGATAGTGGCTTATGTTTTTATTCCCTAAGCATGTGTTTTTATGTACATTATGGTAACTTATTGTAAGTCTGTTTATTAAAAGTTTTTTATTAGCATCACCTGGGGATCAACAGTTTCACAGGAACAATAGTGGGCAATTTAATGACAATTTAAGTTGTAGCCCTCTATTTTTCAGGAGTGGTTTAGTCTTTATTTATTCAGTAATGTCTCAGGGGGAGTTTCAAGGCGGTCTCGCAGACCTTAATGAACATGTGACTACTTAGTTTTAGTATGAATAAAGGTTCTGATTGTGTGACGCTGTTTCCGTTTCTGAGGAAGTTGGTTGTGTTACTGACGAAAAGCCTGTGTGTTGTGCTTAAAATAAATATACAAGATTGGATTTAAACAAATCGAGTGACTTATTTTCATCTACAAAGTTGTCTGTTGGGTTTTTGGAGCGTATCCACCTTTTTGTTTTCTTTATAGTTTATACTCAGTTCAAGTTTGTTTAGTGTGTTCATTTTGGGATGGAAGGCGCTCCGGTTACACCATCGGGCTCTTGCACGGGTGGAGAAACTGGCAATTTGACACAGTTAATCGAACGGTTAACACAAAAGGTGAATATCCTCTCGAATCAGTTTGATGACATCATGGGTTCCCAACAGGAACCAAGATCTATGTTTTCTAACTTTTCTAATGGAGTCAGCGTTGAGGGGCATGTTGGAGGAGGCCCTTCTAACAGTTCCAGGGATACTGCGGATCTCTCGACATCCAGTGGAGAGTCCCTTAACCACAGGAGAATTCATGAAACTGTAGGAGTTCAACTCTTGGATAAACCATTGCCGGATGGCAAACAGAGGCAGGGGATTGCTCCTTCCCAGTCTGTGAGGAACAACATACCTGTGAATAATTCCCAAGATATTCTTAATTTAAACCAATGGCTTAGCCACTCTTTTTCCTTTTATGATAATGAGAGGTCTAACGCTACAGACCAAGGTATGATCAGCGTGCCTGATTTACCTTTTAAATTGAATGTGTTTGATCAGAAATTAATGAAGCTCAGGAAAATCCAGTTGGAAGTGGCCTATTTTGGAGAGTGCAAATGGTCTAAAGTTGTACCTAAAGGCCTCAGGTCCTGGCAATACCCTACGGGGTTGGAGGAGGGGTCCATTTTCCATCTTGAGTTAATCCAATTGTTTGATAGACACGGCTTCAAACTTTTGGATTTAATATGCAAACATTATCAGATGGCATCAGATAGTTTGATCATAGATATTAACAAATTGGATGGGGAAATAAAAAATTATCTAAACTTTTACAGGTACACGTTTGATTATGACCATTCTTTCAACAGTATAGATCAACACATTTCTAAACTTACATCAACAAAAATTAAAAAGTTACAAAGGGATGTTAAAGCATACAACGAGGGTTCGGCTTACCCAAAACCCCCTTTGTCCCAGTGTAACTTTTTGTCTACCGGAACATGACAGACAGATGGTTCTAATACTGCTGGCTCGGTAACAGGAACGAGGTCCAGCAGGTTGGAGAATCTCCCTGTAGATTCTACTGATGCAATCAAACAGGTCAGACATAGTGAACGGTTGGCTGCTTATCACAAGTCAAACAATTCCAATGAAGAGGGTGAGGGTCCAAATTTTTGAGATCCAGCCTCGTCCTTACCTACCAATCAGGGCCAGAAACCCAGCAACTGGTCCAAGAACAGGAGAAATTAACCCAGTCCTATTCAAACATCGGCCAAACAGATGCAAGTGCATGTAACATTATTTCTAATATTGGCCTGGACTTCAGAATATATAATTTCTCTGATTTCATTTTTGTAAAGGATTTAGTGGAACTTTTGGCCAGAGGATTTTCCTTTGTGCCTTCCAAGAGAGCTGATTTGGCTAAATCTATAATTGACCTGAAATTATTTGTCAGGAAACAGAATCTTCAATTATTGTTGGGCAACCTAACTAGAGACAAAGGTGACTTTTTTGTGTCTAGTACGTATAACTCACCAGTACACCCTTCCTTAAATCTTTTTGAACAAATAAGTGAATTAGACATACGTCATGTTCTAAGTCAACCTCTTTTGAAGCATATATATAAGTTTAACATTAGTAAAGAGGAGAGGTCATTATTGGATTCTTTAAATAGTTCCTCAGTTTGGATCATGCAACCAGATAGGGGCGGAGGTTTGGTAGTGATGAATGAGTCAGATTACATCAGGAAAATGGAAGACATTCTAAATTCTGAGACATACAAGGAGGTGTCTAGGAATGAATTAAATATAGGTACGTTTAAGGTGTCTTCTTACTTCAATGATATGTTTATCAACGGGACTATAGATTTGGATTTATTAAACTGTATATCTCTGCCAGCCCCCTGTATTCCCATTATATTTGGTTCCCCTAAGATTCACAAGAATCCTGTATACCAACCCATGCATCCATTGGTCAGTGCTAGGGGTAGCACCATCTATGCCAGTGCCAAGGTGGTAAATACTATTCTGAAGAAATATGTGGTGAGTGAGCCACAGATTTCTAAGGATTCTTGGTCTTTTCTATCCAGGGTAAACCAAATACCTTATAGTGTGGATAGCCATTTTTTGACCATAGATGTGAAGGATTAGTATTCCCCCATCCCACATTCAGTAGCTTTGGACTGGATTCCAGCCATGATTATCATAAAAAAGGCTCCAGATGAAGAAATACAACTTGTCAGTGAATTGCTAGACATAATTTTGTCTAGTAATTATGTGACATTTAATAACAGATATTTTCTCCAGTGGATAGGAGTTCCCATGGGGTCTCCATGTGGAACTAGCGTGGCCAATTTGGTCATGGCCTATTGGGAGAGAGAGTATATTCTATCTACTTCACTATTTCAAGGCAAGGCATTGATGTACACACGTTTCCTGGATGATATATTTATCATCCTGAAAGGAAATGAGAAGGTAGCAAATTCGTTGTTATAATTTTTAAATTCTTGTACAGAATTTCTCCAGTTTACCTCCTGTTTTGCCCTGGATAGGATAGCATATCTAGATGTGGACCTCATGAAAGATAAGGAAAACAGTTGCTATATAGCTAAGATTTATTGGAAGGAATCTTTTTCTAACAGTTATGTACAGTTTAACAGTTGTCACCCCTTCTCACAGAAGAGGTCTATCATTAAAGGACAACTAGTCAGACCTGCTAGAATGGTGTCTAGAGACAGTGACTTCTTGGAAAAATGTATCTTTATGGGAAGTCTTTTCCTCAATAGAGGTTACCCCGAGGATCTTATCAATGATCTCTCGAGAGAAGTACAGAGGAAGAGGGAAAAGGGATTTTATTCACCCATACTTAATCAAACCAGTACACCTCAGGATGATTATGACGTCAAATTAGATTTGGGAGCTTCAATGTCTAACAGTTTTATATTAACATACAGTATGGATGCAAAGGAGATAATTTCCATTATTATGAAAAACTGGAACTTAGTCATACAGGATGATTCTATCTAGAAGAAATTAACAGAATTTGCAAGAATTATGTTTAAAAGGGGCCATAATCTTAAAAGTATACTAGAGAAAAAATCCAGGGCTCCCAGCAGCAGAGAAGTGTACAAGGTACAAGTATAGTATGTGCCGTTATTGTAGTAATATTAGGATGGGCTCTGAATTTGAAATAAGGGGTACCAAATATAATCTATTAGGTAGGTATAATTGTATCAGTACCCAAGTAGTTTATTTAGCCAAGTGTTCCCTCTGCCTGGCCTTCTATGTCGGTATAACAGACCGTAAATTACAAGAGCGCATATATGAACATCTGTATGCTATAAGAAAGGGCAATTTGGAGAACTCCTTGGCAAAACGTATAGTGGAGAACCCCAAACATGAATTTCTGTTCTCAGTTATAGATCAAGTGCAGTCAGATGGTAGGGAAAGTCCATTGTACCTCATTCTGGAAAGTAGAGAATTGACATGGCAACTTAGGTTGCATGCCTGTCATTCTCCTGGCTTAAATGGCATGTCATCTATAATATGCCTATTAAAACTCAAGAGGTTGAGCAGATGACGTTAATCTGTAGTTGTATCAGAGTTTAATGCACACATTTTGTATATGTTGGTTAGTCATGAAGTAGTATATGATTATCAATTCACTTGTTAGTTTATAATGTCAATTATTCTCCCTGATTTCCCCCCTTTTTTGACACATGGAGCCTTAAGGGGGTCATGGGGTGTGGGTTAGAAGTTTTTAGGTTTATGTATTATTAGTGTGATAGGGACTGAGAGTGAGTATCTCTAGTCTTAGTTGCACGTAGTTGTACTTTATTTTGTTCTGAATTTTACTATGTTATATGTTCATTGAAGAACATCTAAGAAATTTCTGACATATTTCAAGAGCAGCCAATAGATTTTGTCTAGGCTTTTTGTGCTAAGAGGCTGAGAGCTATGGTGGTGAGAAATGAGAAGTTAATTCATTAAGTGATAGCCATTTAAGTTTCAGTCTTCATGTCTTTCAGGAAGCTGCTGATTTGGCATAGTGGTATGTATGTTGTTCTGACTGTAGTACACAGGGTCCTGTGTTCAAGACTTGGCAGTGAAATGCATGGTGATAACCCAACATTTTATTCTAGCAACTTTCCAAAATTATACACGCAATGTTTGAAATATGTCCCTGTTTTATTTCTTTTGTCCCCACCCAAAAAAAAAAACTGAAACTGAAAACAAGTGCGAGAAGCTGTGCAAGATGCCTATGGCTTACACTACAGTCATTCTATCGATATATATTACTATTTTTTATATATAGATATATATATGTGTGTGTGTGTGCATGTGTGTGTGTGTGTGTGTGTGTGTGTGTGTGTGTGTGTGTGTGTGTGTGTATATATATATATATATATATATATATATATATATATATATATATAATTTATTGCAGACTTTTATGATGGAAATGTTCTGAATTGGGCAGTTTTGTCATTATTGATTCATGCATTTTGTTTTGTTGCCTAATGCCTACTGGAAAAATGTTCAAACAGTAAATTTTAAAATGCGCTCTAACTTAAGTCTAACAAGTGTACTGTATGATACAAGGAATAAAATTTAATATAGTCAGGAAGGTGTATCAAAGAATGCATATATGTTTCTTGTTTTCTGTGCAAGGGTCCTATGATTTGAAAACAATCTTTATCTACCACTGGCCAGATGCACTTTCTTTGGATGTGGTGTGGGTTTCAATGTTGTGTCAATGAATGTGAGTTTCAAGGCAAAGTTTTAATGTCAAGTCTATTTTCATTGTGAGACAGTATTGCTTTGTTTAGCAGATATCTACTAGTGTTTGTGCATTGTGCTATAAAATGTGAAAATAAAATCCAAATAATCATTGTATTAGTAAAGCAGTATGCACACATTAGTGTTTATGGTAAATGGAGTGAACTAGCCTTGTAATGGGACATTGGAATGGCTGCAGGGGTACTCTGGTGCCATATATTGGTTGTCTGTTTGCATTTGAAAGTTGTTATCCCACAATTCCATTGGAGTGGGTGGGATTATGTAATTATGTGTGCAAATTTTACATTAATCAGCGTACAGATTTGTACCTATTTTTCATTGGCCTTGTCCAGATTTTTGATGTTTCCAGGTTGAGAGTTATGATCACTATAAAGGGACAGTCCATTAAAACCAATGTGCCACAATGACAAAAAACAATGCACCCTTGATGTATTGCACATCCCCTGTATGTGTAAGACAGCAGATATCAATGACATGTCATTATCACATGTCTAAGACAGGTTTAATGCTGTAATCCCAATTCCCCATATCTCCATTCTCCCATCTGCATCCTGTTATACACAAAACAGTTACATACCTGATGGAGTACAGTGTTACTCTGTTGATATGTGCTGCTAGTAATGTTTTTGTAAAGGCATGCTCTGTGTGAGGAAAGTCTTATACAGAATGGTTCCCCATAGCCAGCTGCTTGCATTTTTAATATGCTTCACATCAGCAGGTGATTGCCTCCAAACCAATCTGTGGGTCTGAAATGCTAATTGTAGCTAACACAACTGAATTGCACTATCATTAGCCAATGATATGTAACCACTGTGCAATATATAAGGTCTTTATGTAGATTAGGGCCCCTTTCCTAGATGTTGTGATGAATATTAAGGGTTGAGGAGCCTACATTGTCACAGAGGGTAGGTCTGTGGCGGAACCCTTTACATAGAGCTGTTTGTGCTACAGGCTGCAACTGCTACTGCAGGTAATACACATAGGCAGAGAGTGTGATCACTTTGGAGACAATAAGCTGTTGAATTATCTGTATCAGTTGTGTCAGCATTGTTGTAGAGGCAGAGACAGAGTGACGGTACCCATTGCATGCCAATTAAACGTGTTTAACTGATTACATATGACTGACACCTCCAGGTGCATCTGCAGTTAATTCTTACTGATGTCTCTAGGTATCAAATATTGCTTGTTCATATATGCATCAATAATTCTAAAACCATGCTATATACAATATTTTTTAAAAATCATCTTAAAGCTTGCACAATGGCAAACTCAACTACTTTAATATCTGACTTCTATCTATTACAGGTAAATAAATATTAACTGTTGTTTTTTTTATATTAATTTATAGAGCTAGAATTTTCACATTTTTTTCTAAATATCTCAACAACCAAGTAATACAGATAGAACTTCTTAGCCTCATGTGAAAGATCTCAGCTAGGTGAAGAAAATTTTGCTTACAGTATGTGTGTAACTTCAGTGGTTGCTGAGATGCTGTAAGTTGTTTACAAAATATTACAAATGTAATAGTTACTGTGTTTATTGTGACTTATAAAATTCAGTTTATCACCTAGAACCTAAAGAAAACCTCCACTATAAAAATAGTTTGTGCTGACGAGTTTGCCATTTATGATTCTTTCATAATCTTCATGGTTTCAAAGATATGAGCATTTGTTTGAAATATAAGGACATAATTTGATTCTGTCAAAAGGCTTAGGCTCTAAGCATTGGAAGTTACCATGCAAACTTCCTGAGCTTCATTGGAATGAATGAGTTAAGTTTAAGCAGTCATTGAATTTGCAATGCTTTGTGTAAATAAAAAGTGCATGAGTCATTCATTAATTGCTGGCTTCACAATAATGTAAATGAAATACAACATACCACTGGATTTTAACCCAGGACTGTGTGTGGCAAAATGTACTGTATGTGAGACATCTAACAGACTGAGCTACCGAATCACTGCTACATAAGGTGTAGCTGCAAGCTATATGTGCACACTTAGAGACTGGGACAAACATTTTCTACATCTATCAGTATGTGCATGGCTTTATATGGATGTATTTCTGCACCAGGTTCCCAGATGAACGTGTATTTTGCCATTAATGCCTTAGCAGGTATCTTTCTACATGTTGCTGCTAAAAGTCCCATTTACCTGCAATCAAAGGCCTCACTTACATCCATTATGATGTCTTTGGCTTTCTATTGTTTACTATTGCACCAATGTCCAAGATACACTCCCCTTTTCCCCATTACTTTTTATTCAAGCTTGCGCAACACACAGCTCTGCTGGAATATGCCTAATGACTGTAACTAGCAATTACTATGTTTTTTCTCATACCAAAAACTCCATTGACAATTCCACATTCACCATACAGAGCCAAAGCAACACTCTCCTTGAAATCATTCCCGACACCAAGCTTCTTGGCATCATTATTGATGAAGAAATAAAATATGACACCCATATCCACTCTGCAGTCAAGAAAACCCACCAAAAGTTAGGTCTCCTCTACAGGCACAACCACTTCCTATGCCCCTCTACCCATCAAACTATTGCATCCACCTTCCTACTCCCTCCCTTATGTATGATGCCCCTCTTTTCACCAATCTCCGTTTTGGCCATCGGTCCAAACTTGAATCCTGCTACCACAAGATCTCTAAATTTGTAACCAATTCAAAAAACTCATCCCACCACTGGCACTCCCTCCTCACTCTCAACTGGCTTGAACTACCCAACTACCTCAGTTACCTACAACCATTGCCCACAAGCACATCTTTAAACCTGCCAACTGCCCAGCTCTTGCTACTTCCTTAAAACCTTACATTCCCAACCACTCACTCAGATCCAAAAACCAAAATCTCCTTCAGGTCCACAAAACTGCATAACCTCCTGGCCATCTACTGCTGTCCCACTCCTTAGCTAAACAGTGGAACTCTCTCCCCACACACCTACGCAACCCACATAACCATACAAATTTCAGATTTCAGCTACTCTCTCATCTTTTTTCCAAATGGGAATGGCCTTGCCACACTCCAACTTAAACCCCCTCCATTCCACTTTGCATTGACTCATCAAACTGCCTCAACTATTACTTCATCCCACCCAAAATAATCCCTCCCCTACCAAATCTAATTTTCTCTATAATATCTATTATACTATACTCTCCAATCTCAAATATACTGTTAATCTCTCCAGGCATAATATTTTCCTAACCTACTAATGGCTCATAGCTAAATATTTTGAAATGTTAAACCTAAAATTGAGTTTATAACAAAAATATTCACTTTATGTAAATGTTGAAATTTCTGTATTGAATTATGTCTTTTCATTTTTGCAACATTGTGAAAAGCCAATTGCAAATATCATGGATCTTATCTGTAAATGTTTAATTATCTGTATGAAATATATCCTTTTGTAATATATGAAATGTTACTTGCAATTATTGTGGAGCTTTTCTCCCTGAGCCTCGACTGAAAATGGTTCTTCTTGGCCCAGTGGATTTCACTTGTCATTAAATTTAAATAAATAAAAATAAATAAATTTTGTTTAAACCACATTTTAATTAAAAGCTGTGTGGCATGATGGGTTAATGCTGCAGGTGCAATGGTCTTGGTTTTGAAACATGGAAGAGATATTTATCTTGTACGTGTCTTACAATTTCAATTTTATAAACACATATTGTCAATATAGCTCTATTTAGCTGAGCTTAGCGAAGCTGAGCGATGCAGCGAGCCATGCAGCATCATGCTAAAAATATATAAAGAAAAGAAAAAGTGGGTGCAAGCAGGGGAAAAAACATACTGGAAGGCAAGTGGGGATGTGCAGGAAGGGTTTAGGAAAGAACCATAGCTATTCATTTCTTGTACAGCAACAACTGTGCACTTTGACAGAATTTGTTCATGACTTTGAACTCTCATCCCCAGAAAGTGGGATGAGGACAACATAACTGCATTATCAAGTCAATTGGACCAAATTACATGTGTCCAGTGGACATGTGTGAAATGGAGAGCTATGTATGGGATGCTATTTTTTATTTGGGACAGGTGCCCATTTTATTTTTTAAGGTGAGAGTGGAATGTTGAGAAAAACCCAGTCACTGGGGATGCACAAGTCAGTGCATTTCTGTATGCCGGTCTCAAGCCTGGATAAATGGGGAGGGTAATGTCAGGAAGGGCATCCGGTGTAAAACCTTTGCCAAATAACATATGTGGACAACAATACAGATTTCCATACCAAATCGATCGAGGCCTGAGTTAACAACGACAACCACCAGTACTGTTAGCCAACAGGGTGCTGGCAAAAATTGGGCAACTGTTGGCCGAAGGAGAAGACAAGAGAGAAGGCATGCCCAAAAGCAGAAAGAGAGGAGGAAGGTTAGGAGTGTAATAGTGAGGGTAGGACCTTTGAATGTTGGCAGTATGACTGGTATAGGGAGAGAACTAGCTGATATGATGGAGAGAAGGAAGGTTGATATATTGTGTATGCAAGAGACCAGATGGAAGGGGAGTAAGGCCAGGTGTATAGGAGGTGGGTTCAAATTGTTCTATAATGGTGTGAATGGGAGGAGAAATGGGGTAGGGGGTTATCCTGAAGGAACAGTATGCAAGAGTGTTTTGGAGGTGAAAAGAGTGTCAGATAGAGTGATGTTTATGAAGCTGGAAATATATGGTATAATGATGAATGTTGTTAGTGCATACGCTCTGCAGGTTGGGTGTGCAATGGATGAGAAAGAAAAATTTTGGAGTGAGTTGGATGAAGTGGTGATGAGTGTACCCATTGGTGAGAAACTGGTGATTGGTGCAGATTTCAGTGAGCATGTTGGTGAAAGGAAAAGAGGGGATGAGGAAGTGATGGGCAGGCATGATGTTAAGGAGAGGAATGCAGAAGGTCAGATCGTAGTGAATTTTGTGAAAAGGAAGTACATGGCTGTGGTGAATACATATTTTAAGAAGAGGGAGGAGCATAGGGTGATGTATAAGAGTGGAGGAAGATGAAAACAGGTGGAATGTATCCTATGCAGGAGGGCCAGTCTGAAGGAGATTGGAGACTGTAAAGTGGTGATAGGGGAAAGTATAGTTAGGCAGCATAGAATGGTGGCCTGTAGGATGATGTTGTTTATCAAGAAGAGGAGGACAAGTGTGAAAGCAGTGCCAAGGATCAAATGGTGGAAGTTGAAAAAGGGTGATTGTGAGGTGGAGTTCAGGGAAGAGTTAAAACAGGCACTGGGAGACAGTGAAAAGTTACCGAATCGCTGGGTAACTACAGCAGAGATGTTAAGGGAGACAGCCAGAAAGGTTCTTGGTGTGGCATCTGGACAGAGGAAGGAGAACAAGGAGACCTGGTGGTGGAATGAGGAAGTACAGGAGAGTATACAGAGCAAGAGGCTGGTGAAGAAGAAGTGGGATTATCTGAGAGATGAAGAAAGTAGATAGGAGTATAAGGAGATGAGGTGCATGGCAAAGAGATAGGTGGTGTGAAGGCTAAGGATAAGGCATATGGAGAGTTGCATGAAAGGTTGGACACTAAGGAGGGAGAAAAGGACCTGTACAGATTGGCTAGACAGAGGGAATGAGCTAGGAAAGATGTGCAGCAGGTAAAGGTGATAAAGGATAATGAGGGAAACATACTCACAAGCAAGGAGAGTGTGTTGAGAAAATGGAAAGAGTACTTTGAGGGGTTGATGAATGAAGAGAATGAGAGGGAGAGAAGGTTGGATGATGTGGGGATAGTGAATCATGAAGTGCAATGGATTAGCAAGGAGGAAGTATGGACAGCTTTGAAGAGGATGAAGAATGGAAAGGCTGTTAGTCCAAATAATATACCAGTGGAAGCATGGAGGTGCTTAGGAGAAATGGCAGTGGGGTTTTTAACCAGATTGTTAAATGAAATCTTGGAAGGTCAGAGGATGCCTGAGGAGTGGATAAAAAGTGTTTTTGTACCTATTTTTAACAATAAGGGTGGGGTACAGAGCTGTAGTAACTACAGAGGGATAAAACTAATCAGTCATAGCTTGAAGTTATGGGAAAAAGTAGTGGAAGCTAAGTTAAGAAGGGAGGTGATGATTAGTGATCAGCAGTATGGTTTCATGCCAGGAAAGAGCACTACAGATGCGATGTTTGCTCTGAGAGTGTTGATGGAGAAATATAAAGAAGGTTAGAAGGAATTGCATTCTGTCTTTGCAGACTTGGAGAACGCATATAATAGGGTGCCTAGAGAGGAGTTGTGGTATTGTATGAGGAAGTCAGAATGGGCAGAGAACTATGTAAGAGTGGTACAGGATATATACGATGGTAGTGTGACAGTGGTGAAGTCTGCAGTGGGAGTGACAGATGTGTTTAAGGATGTGTTTAAGGTGGAGATGGGATTACATCAAGGATCAGCTCTGAGCCCTTTCTTATTGGCAATGGTGATGAGCAGATTGACAGACAATGTCAGACAGGAGGCACCATGGACTATGACGTTTGCAGATAACATTGTGATTTGTAGTGAGAGTAGGGACCAGGTTGAGGAGACCCTGGAGAGGTGGAGATAGGAGACCCTGGAGAGGTGGAGATATGCTCTAGAGATGAGGGGAATGAAGGTCAGCAGGACTAAGACAGAATATGTGTGTGAATGAGAGGGAGGATAGAGGAATGGTGAGGATGCAGAGAGTAGAGTTGGTGAAGGTGGATGAGTTTAAGGACTTGGGATCAACAGTTCAGAGTAATGGTGAGTGTGGAAGAGAGGTGAAGAAGAGTGCACAGGCAGGGTAGAATGGGTGGAGAAGAGTGTCAGGAGTGATTTGTGACAGATGTGTACCAGTAAGAGTGAAAGGGAAGGTCTACAAGAGGGTAGTAAGAACAGCAATGTTGTATGGGTTGGAGATGGTGGCACTGACAAAAAAGGCAGGAGTCAGAGCTGGAAGTGGCCAAGTTAAATATGTTAAGATTTGCACAGGGTGTGACAAGGATAGACAGGATTAGGAATCAGTATGTTAGAGGGTCAACTCAGGTTGGACAGTTTGGAGACAAAGTCAGAAAGGCGAGATTGCATTGGTTTGGACATGTGCTGAGGAGGGATGCTGGGTATATTGGGAAAAGGATGCTAAGGATGGAGCTGCCAGGTAAAAGGAAAACAGGAAGGCCTAAGATAAGGTTTATGGATGTGATGAGAGAGGACATGCAGGTGGTTCATGTGACAGAGCAATATGCAGAGGACAGGAAGACAGGAAGACATGGAAAAAGATGATCTGCTGTGGTGACCCCTAATGGGAACAGGCAAAAAGAGAAGAAGTGGAATGTTGAGAAAGGGTCATAGGTGCATGTGGAAGAGGTAAGTTTAGAAGGTGAGGATGCATTTGCAGACAGACAAGACAGCAAGACAACAGATGGGGGTATATGACACATGTGGGTGGACCTTGGATAGGGAGGGTGTTGTGGAATGCAAGTCCCATGTACCTCCACAAGGCAGCAGCATATCTCATGTCCCCACCCATGGGACTGTCAGCACTGCTCTGTCTCTGCCCCAAGGGTGGCAGTGGTGGATGCTGGGCACCAGGGTCAGGCTCTACAACCAGGTTGGCCAGCATGCCCTCAATCTGGTGCAGGAGGTGGTCAAATCCACTGTAGACTATCCTGCACACCATCCCAGATCATCCCAGGTGACTACTCCCCTTCCACCAATGCTCCAAGAGGGGGCCAGGCCTGTCCCATGGGGCAGTACCACCTGATGCTGCAGGGGCAGCAGAGGGGGACTGGTATGGGTGACAGACATGCTGGGACTCGATGCCATGGCCGGTTGAGGTAAGGAAGGATGATCAGCCAGAACTGGCCTACCTTGATGTGCTGTGGTGAATGAGATATAGCAATAAGTTAAGGTTAATTATAAACAAACTATTGTTATTGTTAGCATGGAACCTCATTTTAATTAACCCAAATACATATCAATGCATATTATGTGTAACACAACATTATATAACATAACAGTCAGTATGTTAATAGCATGCCAGTTAGAATTAAAGCATAAGGCCAACAAAATGGTTAATTTAAAAATATATGTTAATATTGAATCATAATAACACATAATAATAAACCAAATTTTACCAAAGTATATTTAGTTTAACAAAATATGTTAATGTTAAATCATAATAAATAACAATAATAAATAATTGAAGATAATTGGTGGGAGAGAGAAAAACATTCCATTACTGACATTACAGATTATATCCCTGAAAAAAATATAATAAATACCCTACAGGTATGTAGTGTCAGTTTTGAGTACAGTGACTACAATTCTCCTATAGCTGATGTATCATGTACATACCTCTCAAGCTATTAGCATTGGTCAGTATGGGCCAAGCAACAACAACTGCATGTACACAACTACATAGAACAGTGTCACATACTGTGGACCTATATAACTACCAAAGCATTCTGTAAGTGGAGTTGGTAATACATTGTATTCCAGGTAATCATTTTTCTGGTAATCTTGTAGCAGACACATTAGGATGTTTTATTTATATTATGAGAAACTGTGACACTTAAGAGGCATGTTTGTGTAGAGTACATAAACAAGACAGGAGTCATGCCTTAGTTGGCAGGCACAGGAATAGAACCTAATAGCTGTGACTGCAAGGGACATCTGTAAATAATTTAACAACAGACTGCAGAAACTTAGTTCAGACATGCATGGAATACAACAGTACTGCATATATTAAAACAGATTTAGTCAGCAATCAATGATGCTGCTTAATACTTTATTGGTATTGCTGTTAAATTTCTGTGAAAACCACAGACAATTTTTTCCTGTAGAGTAGGCTACTTCACCCATATACCTTTGTTACCTGGAGTAGGAGGAAAAGAGAGTATTATGTGACTGATATTGGCCTGGAGAATGCCTTGGCCCATACTATGAGTTGAACAAAACAGTTTGCAGGCCATTAGTTTTGCATTCTACATGTATTGCAGTGTTGCACTTGACCGCAGCAACCTTATCAGAGACAAGCAGAGCATACAGCTCTACTGCAATAGTTACGATAACACAAATCTGCTGTACACCATTTTGCTTACTGTTATTGATTTTATTTATTGCTTATTGCAATACAGTTGTTATTGTTAATGTATTGCACTATAGCTCTAATTGCCCATTTATTGCACAACAGCTTCATTATTTATACTTTATTGCAGTAAATGCTTTACTTTTGCTTGCTTATTGCACTATAGTTAAATCCATACTTACCACACTCACGGAACAACCTGACCAGGCACCCAGCATTGACCTTGACATTGAAGTCCTCCCAGCTGCAGCTTTTGGGAGAGAAGCGCATTATTATGCATGCCTGTTTTGCAGATATTCAGCTTGCAATTTGGTTAAACAGTGGAAAACTTACATATTTGTGTGGCATTCCCAGTATGTTTCCAAGACAACCCTCTTTCTCCTCTTCAGGTCATCATAATGGTGGCAACACTGCTCACCTATGCAGAGTGTACCAGTAGCACTGGTGAGTTCCCTGGCCAACCAGTCCCAGGTCTCCACCATACACTCCAAGCCCTGGAAACTGCCTGCAACAGACTGTGTTCATGGTTCTTAACCAGGAGCCCAACAAAGACCCTGGACTTCTGAACACCCCATCTCTGTGCCCAAAAGCATGTACTTTCACCAGCACTGCCTGCCATATCAACAGATAAGACTCCAACAACTGTTGCAGAATTCACACATATTAGCCTTAATATAGGCTGTTTTCCCACCCTTACAAATCATTGAGCAACAGTCAAAAAAGCACCACATTTGGTTAGCATTGTGCAAACCAGTTGAGTGAAACTGAGCATTGTGAAAACTCAGACAACCAGGTTATAGCAAAGCTCAGCACTGCACAAACAGTAGCAGCTGTTAGCATGTTTAAGCAATGCTTGGCACCAAGCAGCACTGACAAATGTGACAATTTTGTGTTTCAAGTAAACTAAAAAGTACATTAAATTACAAATTTGTTGCAACTGCTATGGACTTGAACCCAGGACCTACTACACATTAGGCCATAACTCCACCCATTTAACTACTGGGATATTATGAAAACTAGTATACCTTCAAATATACTAGTAAGCTACCTGTCAGTGTTGCTAAGCACTGCGCGGCACAAACATGCTTAAACAGACCCATAAATAATTAATTAATTACACCCGGTTTCTATT
>NC_056741.1:174278013-174323013 GCF_019279795.1 Protopterus annectens | reverse complement strand
CCCATTCACGCATGTCTCCACACAGAAGACACTTTAGTTGAGAATCGAACAGGACAACGTTTTACTGTGAGGCAACAATGCTACCGCAACACTACCACCACAGTTATTTCTATTGAATACTGTTGTTCCTTTAAAATGACTATAGGGAAAGTGTCAAAAATATATGCACTTTTGTTATAGGGTCTGGATAGCAATTAACTCTAGAAGTGACATCTCAAAGGAAATAAAAAAAAATGTTTACAGTTTGCTGCAATCTTCAAGGTGAAATGAATGCTTTTAGTACATTTCACAGACATGCTTGTGAACTGGGAGTAGATCAGTTCCAATTGGGAATCCCTCTCTGTCTCTGTCAATGACTGCACATATTTAGATACACGTTTTCAAAATAAAGTTGATGTCATTAACCTACAGCGCATAAACAGCACATCACAGGACTAAAAAAGCCACTCGTATGCTATACAATGAAAATTGCTTTTGAGATGTTGTTTGTTGTGTGTTCCTGCCTTACTGTATCTAAAATCAGAATTTCTGCTGTAATAGCAGCCTAAACCACATTAAATGACTTCTGTGTTTGCAAAAACATCAGCACTAGAGCTAAGAAGTTTATCAGATGTGACTGAATTTGAGATAAACTTGGAGTTAAACTTTCTGTTTAGACCCTATTAAGATATCGATATCTTTGACGGATGGTTTGCAATGCATTGTATAAGGATTACTACTTTTTCCTAACTCAGGATAACATTTCAAATCACAATAAACTTACTTTGATGAGGCTCACCCTCTTGAGTCAGTAAACAGCAAGGCAAGCAGCAGTAGGTGGTATCTGCAACTGAAACATGCGGTCATGACGGGAATGAACAAACCTTTTATTTTTCTTTAGGTAATGTACTCACAGTGAGCGATTTATTTAAACAAAATTGAAAACATAAAATAAATTGCTTGCCTTGCTGTAAGTCCAATGCCAATGATAAAGCTCTCTGATTGCCTTTTCTGCACCGCCGCTCCACCTGCACAGCCAATCACATCTTTGGGTTGGCGCCCACACGTGTGATGTAAAAGAGGGTAGGAGGCATACTGGAGTGTCAGTCCATTATGTCCTCCACTAGTCCTGTCATCTCCTTTCGGGTGACATAATCACCACCTCTACTGACACTACCCCTGCTGTGTACTGCAGCACCATCCTCTGCAGCAGAGCTGCCTGACACAAGTGGGTAGGTAGTACAGGAGTTCTGGAGGCAATGATGGTATTCTGCGACCCAGAAGTGCTGGGTGCTTCTGCTGTTGGTGGTGGCACTGCCACTTCCATCTGTGGAGTGAATACAGTTTGAGCTGCTGTGGTTGGTCTGGCTCTCTGTGCTAGTGCATGTGATGGAGGATTAATATTGTTGTCTTTTGGCTTTTCCCGATTAGGGATCGCCACTGTGGAACTCCGGTCCGCTAATAATTGGCAGTAGATTTTGATGAACGCCGAGGTGGCAGCTCAACATTCAACCTTCAACAAAGGCATGCCCATTTACGCATGTCTTTCAAACGCCCACCCAACCGCGAGGAGGACATGCAGACTCCACACAGAAGGCACTCCAGCCGAGAATCAATGGGAGAACCTCTTGCTGTGAGGCAACAATGCTACCCCTGCACCACAGTGGCAGTATGTGATGGAGGATTAATAGTTGTTAGAATCCAGCATCATAAAAAAAAAAAAAAAAGCAATCAAAGAACAAAATCAAAGGACCATGAGAAAGAGGATGGAGGGAGAGACATAACAAAGAATGATTACAGTTATGTCATTCATGTGCAGGTCACACATTTATTACACATTCTAGATAAATTTTTATTATGCCTGATTACATCCAGATATAAACATGTGAGGCCATTAGTAATCATACTGTTGGCAAAATACAACTGGCTGTCACATGTAACAACCATTCTATGAGTAATGTACATATTATAAATTATTCTTACACATATAATTGATTATACATTGTAACTGGTATGATGACATCATAATTATAAGTTATAAGTTCAGGTATTAAATAGGGAGTACAGCATAGATTCTCATACTGTACTGATGGTATCCTGTATATTATTTATTCATACCTTTGGGTGCATGTGAATCATGAGATTGAGGTTTCCTCTTAAGTATTACCACTGCAGGTGCAACAGGAGATGTGTAACAAAAAATAGATTACATTGCTCTGTACCCTCAGATGACATAATACTTGGAAAATAAAGGCAACTTCATCCAGATCAAACCATGTACATATTAGACATTAAGGGGAGTCTTCAGATATTTAGTATTGTGAGCCACATAGGCATTTACAGGAAGAAAATATTTTTATATGTATTATTCTTGTTTAATTTAACAATGCTAACTTATGCACACAGACACCATCCTTATTTCTATGACATATAAATACGTTTTCTCACTTTTATATAAATAATCTATTTGTATTTTAATATATAATACATTGTACCCACAGAGCATGAACATGGAATATAATTGGAAGTACCGTGTTTAGTTCTTTTGTTTTTATTGTCTTATTGATCATTTAATTGACTAATTTCACTGGCTAACAAAGTTTTTTCAACTGGGTGTACGTAGAAAGTTTGTTTTTATTTTGAACTCCTGTGAAGGCAGTGCCAAGGCACCTGAGGATTTAATAAAGTTTGTGGGTGATGGGTGATGTGTACTGTTGCTATTATTTGTTGTATGAACATTAATTTTCATAGCTAGAGTGGTTTTGTATTTTCTCAGTTTTTGCCTTGGGATGTGAATTCTCATTTCGTAAGGGTCATCTATAACCTTTGATTATGCTCAATATCAAACATCATGGAACATTTGAGCATGTTGTTCTTCTTCTTTCGGCTTTTCCCGGTTAGGGGTCGCCACAGCGGAACTCCAGTCCGCTAATGATTGGCAGCAGATTTTTACAGTGCCGAGGTGCCAGCTCGATGCCCAACCTTCAACAAAGGCACGCCCATTCTACACATGTCTTTCAAACACCACTCGACCGCGGGAAGGACATGCAGACTCCACACAGAAGGCGCTCCAATGGAACATTTGAGCATAAACCCACAAAAAAATGTTTTCATGATTCACCTGGGAATACATGTTAATAGTGTAATATAAAGTTTGCTACTGGGGATGCACAAGCCAGTGCATTTCTTCATGCCAGTTCCAAGCCTGGATAAATGGGGAGGGTTATGTCAGGAAAGGCATACAATGTAAAACTTTTGCCAAATGACATATGCAGACAGCAATACAGATTTCCATACTAGATTGGTCGAGGCCCAGGTTAACAATGACCGCCACCAGTAGTTTTTGCCAACAGGGTGTTGGTGGAGATTGGGTTACTAGTCTTCAGTCATCCAGGATACACCTTTCTTTTCATACTGCTATGAGTACCCTCAGGAGCAATCTGTCCTCTATCTCACCAAACATATTTAGTCAGTGACTCAAACAAAACATGCCGGAGAGACAGATATGTATCTTGGAGATTGCCCCTTCTTTGTACTAGGATTCCTATTCACATTAAGCAGAGCCATTCCCTGGCCTCCTCAAATGCAATTTGGATTAGTAGATGGGGAATTGCAAATTCACACCTGGGGTAGTACCTATTTCCCTTATGGACAGAGGCAATCAATAAAATACTGATGCATAGGCACAACCCCCATACCATCCTCTTGCTCCTAGGGGCCTTATATTGGGTAAAATCAGGTTATATTGGCTGAACTTGTAAGGGGTCTTAAGCTGTTAGTCTAGTAATCTCCTATGAACCTATGAATTATATCTATTGTAACCTCATCGGAGCCTGCTGCATTTCCTGACTTCATTTTCCTTAGTGTTGTTCTTACAGTTTTGAGTGTGAGCTCCTCCTGTTTTTTGATCATAGTCTGAGTGAGGAAGTACAGCTTCTGTGGATGACTGGAGACTAGTGTCTGTGGTCAAGAACAAAAGGGAAATTCCCAACATTGGGCAGTATAGAGGTATCAGACTCCTGTCAGATTGCATGAAATTCCTGGAGATGGTGACTGATAAGTGAATATGCAGAGGAGTACGAAGGTAAGATGGGAGATAGTAGTTCAGTTTCAAATCAAGATGCAGCATAATCGACCTGATGTTCACAGTGAGACAGGTAGTTGAGAAGAAGCTAGAGTTGATGAAAGAGTCCAACAGAGCATTCTTAGAGCTAGAGAAAGCATATGACAAGGTCCCTTGAAAGCTGATATGGGTAGTCCTGCAGTCATTCAGGTTGCAAAACATTGGTAGAATTAGTTCAGGCTATGGACAAGGACCCAATGACTAAAGTACAAACCGTGTTCAATCTCATAGATAGATTCCTCAGTGGGAGTGGGTGTGCATCAGATTTCAGCTCTGAGCACACTGCTGTTCTTATTGGTGATAGACTACATTAGTAAACAGACTGGAGGAGTCAGATTATCAAAGCTGCTGTATGCAGACAATGTGGCATTACAGGCAGACTCTGAGCAGGAACATCAGCAAAAGATAGGGGAATGAGATACAACATTAAAGGCATATGGGATGAAAATGAGTACAGATAGTTCAGTTGTAAGGGTAGCAAATGGGGAAACTTATAAGAAGCTGAGCAATGAGATAGTAGGGAAAATAGCTGAACAGGTTAACAGCTTTAAGTATCTGGGAGGGGTGGTTGAGGACAGGAAATGCTTGAATGAGGAAGTCAAAGCTAGAATTAGAGGGGCTGCAGCCAACTGGCACAGAGTATCATGGGTAGTGTATGACACAGATTGCCAACAAAGCTGAAAAATAGGATGCACAAAACAGTAGTGTGACCAGTACTACTGTATACCACAGAAACCTGGGCAGTAAAGGCCAGGCACTTGAGGAAGCTGGAGGTAATGGAGATGAAGTGCCTTAGATGGGTGGTAGGATACACACTGCGAGACAGACAAAGAAATAAGGACATCAGAGCAGTAGCCAGAGTAGCTCCAATTACAGAGAAGCTCAAAGAGAACAGATTTCAGTGGTTTGGGTACATGTGCAGAAAGGCATAAGGCAACCTGGTGAAGAAGATTTGGGATAGACAGGAAGAAGGCAAGAGGAAACAAAGATGTCCAGCAAAGAGCTGGATCGATTGTGTAAATGAAGACCTGCAACAGTCAGGCATGAGTGTCAAAGAAGGTAGGAGAGTGGCACTGAATCAAGAGAGATGGAGACAGTTGACATAACACCCCAATCCCATGTAGAAAAGTGGGAAAAATGGGATTAGTGATGATGAACCAATCATTCCATTCCAGCGTCATGCTATTGCACTAGACATGCTTTATTGAATATTGTCATTACTTGTGATGAGCTACCACAGCATGAGTAGCTTAGCCCATGAGAGAGTCACAGTGTACCAGACACATGAGGTATGAGTAAAAGATATATGTGAAATATTTTCATGTGTGAGAGATTATGCATTGCAAATGAGAACACAATTACAAATTTTACAAAACATTTACATATTGCAAGGGTTTGGGCCTCTCACTGGAAATTCACAGGAATGGACTATTCACAGCATTTAGCATGTTGTGCCATGTAACCACTTACTGAGATTAGAGTCAAATACGCTAGGAAAGAATTGCAGTTGTTAAATGGCAACTTAATGTTACATTACACCATTTGGCCTTGGTGTGTTTTCATTATTTTCTGAAAGAGATTACAGGTTGTAGATTGGATTATATGATAGATTTGACAGTGAAATTCAAGGTGAGGGTACATACAAGTTTTATACGACATTCTCAGAAAATCTTTGTACTTTTATTAGAGTCTTGTTTGTGCATTGAATATGTTAAGACATAGCATACCTCCATATCTCTGCTTTCTTCTGTGATTCCAGCTACAGCTTATTCTGGAAAGTTTGTACAGCAACATCACATATATTCTAGTTGACATGACCAATATGTGGATTAAACAGTCAAAATTCTCACTGTGTATATTATATACATATATACATATATATATATATATATATATATATATATATATATATATATATATATTTGTAACAATTACCTGTACGACACACCCTTTTACAGTGTGGGTTTTGTGATCATGGATATTTATCACATCACTGATTGACTAATAGTACTAATGAGGCAGACTTGGAAGGTATTAACTTGCCAAACTCTTAGTCCACACTCATGTGCTGCTCAAACATGTATGCAGCATGTTGTCAATGTTGAAAAATGTTTACCCTGTTGCTCATCATGCAAATTCAGTGATTCAAAAATTATGAGTTGAGACCTAATTAATAAACACAATATAGCCAGAGGGGGTAAGATACACTTTATAAGTACAAAGTAGGGTGCTGATCTACAGTCACACTAGGCTGGAGAATTTTCTTCTCCTTGTACTGCAGGAGAAAAAAAGAATTGTTTGGACAATTCCTGCTGGACTTAAAGTCTTTCACAAATCTGAAAAGGAATGTCTTTTCATTCCTAAAACTGCATCTTTGTACAGTGTTGATGTTCTGTGTAGTGAATTGTTTATCAGTAATTATGTTCAGAAAACCATTAGAAATGTGTTTGGTGGGTGCAGTGCAACCCATATCTACATCTTTTTGTAGTTTTCCAGCATTACAGTTCAGAAATTGCTTTTAGAGCGGAATACTTCTTGATATGGGCCGAGTGTACACTTGTTGTGACTGCAAGTTTTAGTTGTGTGTGTCCTATTTTAATAGTGGTACTATGCTTAGGAGGTTTTGAAACTGATAAATAGACCCTCCTGCTCCTTTTAAATGTTTATTTTTTGGGGAGACACAAGCAATTGGAGATTACACTGTTGGGTTCTATTTTTGTAGGCTACATCTATGTTTGTTTCAGGCTTTAGTAAGGTGTCGTATGAGGGGTATTGATATGTATTTCTGTAATCGTTACATTTGTGGGGTACTACCAGTATAGTAACCTGGCTTTTGAGGTTCACTTCTGTATTACTTACCAACAGAGATTTGTCTCCTAAGAAGGCTACTAAGGGTACAGATTCATAAAAGCCTCATTTGTCAGAAGGTGAGAATGTGGTGATACTACAGGCCCTCTGTCTCCAATTCGGACATCTCATTGATGTGCACTCTTCCTATAAGTCCTTCTGTGACCACATTTGGTAGTAAGTGGTAGACAGTGTGAATGTTGTTGGTGGCCATGGCAATAATAATGACATGGTCCAACACACGCACACTGATATGGTACATAATGCCATCGTCAGAGCAGAGGCTGCAGAATGGAAGTGAAGGGATATGTGTGGTGGACCGTCAATTGTGCCACAACTTACCAAGATGATGGTGTTTATGGTGTCACTTAGTAATGCTGACACCTCCTCAGAGTTTAACAATGCAGTGCTCAATGCTGGATCACAGATGGACAGACTGATGAGAGTTTCCACTAGTGATGCTCCATGATATATTGGTTTACCTTTACCAAGCTCATCATTTACATTTCTTTGTGACATGAATACTTGTAATACCTATCTCACGTACTTCATATAGGTACATCAGGCATCAAAGTGCAATAACCACCTGCTTAAGATACAGTCCTGCTCATGTGCAGTAATTATCTGTAGTAGTGATTATAAATATTGCATTTGCCTGTGTAGTAGTGGTGTTTGAGCATAGTTGCACTGTTTATTTATTTATTTTTTTTCTTTCTTTCTTTCCGTCTTTGGTTTATTCACAGATGAAGCCTTGTCTGGTATTGGTATTGTTGAAGTATCATGTCTGATGTTGGCGATCAATATACTACAAAGATGATGGCAGAGATAAGGCTACAGGAGGTATGTCAGACACAGAAAGTGTGACCCTTACATCCCGACCACACTTTGGACTCAGCCATTCTCTGCTTTTGCACACCCATGACACAGAACCATTACAGAGTGAATAGGTTGGTGGGGATACTGTAGATCAAGATAGTGTGGTGACCCCAGGTGATGACATGTCCAAAGGTACTCCTGGCCTCATGTTCAGGAGGTATCACTCATAGGGGGTCATTAGAGGTGCTCCCAGGCAGTATGATTACAACCTTCCTCCTGAGATTGGTGTGTCAGTAGCTGCTATTCTACGTATTTGCTGGGCCATTATAGAGGCATAGTCAAGTTCCAACAGGGCCTCAGAAGAGGATGTGCAAATTTTAAAGGTTGTGCATGCTGACATATGAGTCTGCCTGAAACATGTGCGTGACTGCTTGGACAGGATGAATGACATACTGCACCATACAGAAATAGATACATTTTGAAGAAATAATTATGAAGATCCTGTGGAACATAACAAAAATGATAAATGGATAGAAGAAGTAAAAGAAAGAAAGAATAAAAAGTTCAAATGTATAGGCTATGAAATGGGATAAAGTAACAGTCAGAGAGACTGAAACTAAGTTAATAAAAGCTCCTAAATAGAAAACCCCAGGCCCAGATGCAGTACCTAATTTCTGACTAAAATTATTAGCATCTTTACATGAAGATTTAGCCATGAATAAGAACTATTTATATGAGCACCTGTAACAGTCACCAACCCAGTTAAAAACAGGAAAAATAATACTCCTACTTAAGAGCAAACACGCAAGCTATCCTAAAAACTATAGACCAATAACTTGCTTTCCAATGAGATACTAACTATAAGTTGGAATTGACACTGATAGCGTTTATACTCGTTTAGAAGAAAACTAAATCATGGCAATAGAACAAAAGGTAACAAAAGAAAGTCACATGGAACAAAGAACCATTCACCGTTAAGTAAAGTCATAAAGCAGAACTGTAAAAAGGGGAAGAATCTAAGAATGTCATGGATAGACTACAAAAAAAGCATTTGACAGCATCCCACATTCATGGATAAAAGAGTGCTTACAAATGTGTAAAATGCATCCAAAACTGAGTGATTATGTTACAGTGATCATGAAACAGTGGCAAACCACTTTGCAGTTAAGCTATGATAAAGGACAAATTATTATCCCAGGGATAAAAATTCAAAAAGAGATATTCTAGGATTAGTCTATTACCACTGCTCTTTTGTCTTGCCCTTAGCCTATTAAGCTGTCTACTTAATAGATTAGGTCATGGCTACAATCTGGCTGCTGAAAACAACAAAGTGTAAAAACTTGTCATCTTCTTTTTGTAGGTGATTTAAAACCATATAGTTAATCAGATGAGGAACTGAAATCACAACTGCAAGTAATTAAAACTTTTTATATGATACAAGAATATCATTTGGTCTTAATAAATGTGCAAAAGCGACCTTTAAAGCAGGAAAGCTGCAGCACCAGGAGAACATCAGCCTGGACAGGAATGTGATATAAGAAAACTTGAGCAAGAGGAAGTGTATAAATATTTGGGAACTGATGAACGCTCAACAATAAAACATGAACAAATGCAAATAAAACTTAGTAAGGAATATTTTAGAAGACTAAAATTAATATTGTAAACAGCACTAACATCTAGGAACAAAGTCCAAGCTATAAACCAGTTTGCTTCTTCCTGTCCCAAACTACAGTTTTGGAGTGACTGATGGGTCTCAAAAGGTGTTGGACAGGAAAACAGGATGTATGCTTCATGCTTATCAGATGACTGATAAAATACCAAGACTATATATTCCCCATTCTGAAGGAGGTATAGGCTGCCTCGAGATTGATTACACGTATAGATATGCAATTATAGGACTGCATACATATTTGTTGACCTCACAAGACCCAAATGTAGTGAAGGTTTTAAAACATGAGTAGAATAAGTCTAAGATTACTTCCCTTCTTAGTTTAACAGAAGCATATTGGTGGCAAGCGGGAATGGAAATCAAACCAGAAGTAGATAAAAATCAGGCAGTGACTGAATGTGCCAAAAAAACAAAAGAAAGAATATAAGGTGAAGGATCAGATGAGAAGGCAAGAAATGTAGAAAATGCATAAATATAGTTGCAAATATAGAAAACTCTTGGAACAACCTAATTTTGATCAGGGTTGAATGCAGAAATGGTTAAGGAGAGGTGAATTTAAACCGAAAGAAGAAATGTTAATAATGATGGCCTTGGATAGTGGACTAAGTACACATTAGTTTACAAAGTCCATTGAACATGTGAGAGAAACAGACAAATCTAGGTTTTGTAAAACTGAATTGGAAACAGTTACACATCTTGTTGCTGGTTGTGATATACTCATGGCAGAAGGGCTGTATACTGAAAGGCATAATAATGTGGCAAGACTGTTACACTGGGGATTGTGCAAACACTATAATATTGAAGTAGCTGAAAAACACTGGAAACATGAGCCACAAAGTATTACAGAAAAACGATGAAGTTTATATCACATGGAATCAACCATTACCAACAGTTCAAAAAACGGATGTGAGAAAACCAGATATAGTTGTTCATGAAAAGAAGACAAACGTAGCATTGATAACTGAAATTGCTACACCCAGTAACTAAAGTGTCTTATGTGCAGACAGACTCAAAGTCATAAAATACCAGGATTTGCAGGCAGAAATGAGAGAAATGTGGGAGAAGGATAACTATACATTCCAACAATAGTAAAAGCAATGGGTCTTATAAAAAGGAATTTACAGTTGTACTTAGATATGTTACCAATATACCCATGTAACTCCATATGAATTACACAAGGAGTCACTACTGAGTACATTTTGGGTGCTGTGAAGAACACTTCTGGCTAACATCAAAGATTGAAGCAATACTACTTTGACAAACTTTAATCGTACTTTAACTTAGGAATGGGGTCTATTTCTGTCATGGTATTAGTAACCCAAAAGAATTGGGGAAATTAAAAAAGACCATGCAGTATCTGCTTTGGGTCATCTGTTGCGGTACAGGCAACATTCATAAGGAGAGTCATATGTTACAACTCAGGTGTTAGTCAATGTGGCTGGGGAAAAGGCAGGGTCCACTGCAGCAGTCGTAGCACATTCACTGTTACATCAGATGGGAATGTGTTTACACATAGCAGCAGCCATCCATGTGATCATGGACTTGGACACTGTCAAGCTGAAACCTCATCCAGCAGACACCATTCACATTCAGGTAGCATGCCAACTTCTAGCCAAAGTAATGGGAAAGCCAATGGATGTGGTGGCATTCACAACAGAGCTGATCCTCTTCCATGCATGGCTTAGACCTGTCCAGTTGCCAGAGTGTAGACACACACACATACCAATACTGGCCATCACACCTTACACACACACACACACACACACACACACACACACACACACACACACACACACACACACACACACACACACACACACACACACACACACACACACACACACACACACACACACACACACACACACACACTTTTCACCAGGGACTACCCTACTGTAACTGCTTTCTATCATGTAACATTTCAGACACGGTCAGTATTTTGGCACAAGTGACAGAGTCATACTGCAGGATACCACCATAAGTATCCAGGCAGTGGAACTGTGACTTGAGCAGCAAAAACATATGCTCTATGCTGTTTCTCATTTGTACATGGGCATGGTTATAACCTTCCTCTGTGGAATTGCATGGTTTCTCATTGGTCATGAGCCAAGGTTTTTGTCCATATCTAAAATTCCTCACTAGAAGTCCCCATTAAAAATTACACCTTGTAAACCTTTGGTACAAAGTCTCAGGTGTGTCATATGTGTGTGAGTTGTGGAAACTACCTGGCAGCCTGCGCACTACCTGGCAGTTGATGGAGTGATGCCCTTTGTGGTGGACATACCTCCTTGTCAGTTCACTAAATGGATCCTTTATTTTAATGTGGGTGCAATCTATGGCCACCAGTACCTCAGAAAAAATGGGATATAGCACAGAACTCTGACATAGTATTAGCTATCTTCTCTGGAGTAAGTGGAAACCACATATGCTTCCATACAACTGCAGCAGGATATCAAGGAACTGATTGAGTATTCTGGAGGTAGAATCCTATGAATTCCCCACTGTGTTCTTGGTAGATAACTGAAAGGTCCCTGTAGCTAAGACGTATAGAATCACACATACTTTTTTATCCACTGGGACAGGGTTCTCTGTGATTCCAACAGGGCTGCAGATGAGGGCAACACATATACTATTTGTTGTATGATGTCTTTGCCCACCCTCTAGTTGTCCATTTTGTCTATTTCATGGAGACCATGATAAGTTAGTCATGGTCTAAAGACCTTACACCTTTGTGGACACTGTCTAGTACCATGAAAAGCAGCTGCTACAAGAGCCTCTTGTAGATAGAAGTTTACAATGGCTGCATCATCCACTAAATGTTAACAGTTTTCCTCTGGCTGAATTTGTGCATATGGCTGATTTTGATGTTAAATCAGGTGTGTCATGGCTGTTTGTACATTCCTGAATCACATCTTGGTTCTCTCTAATATTCTTGATGCTGGATCCTGGATGTAAACACATGTCGTTCATTAAGGGTAACAATATTCTTTATAAAGAATCAGACTACAGTCTTTACTTTTTCTGTCATGTTCATGAAGAAATGCTGCATCTAATGCCCAGATATCAGTCTGGGGGAAATCAATCAAAATCTGACCCATTTGTATCATACTTTAACCTCTGAACAACTTATCTTAAAACCAGACTCTGACATTACTTTAGCAGAAGTCACAGAAATGTCTTGCATATTTAAAGTGAGTAAACACCTGGCTCATATGGGTTTAAAGCAATCTTCTATATAAAATCTTAACATTTTGCTCCATTTCTCCAAATTTACAACTATATTACAACAGCACCATAAATGATAAGTGTAGGAATAAATCAAAGACACCATTCATACTTAACCTCAACTCTGATCCTTTATTAACCAAAACTGATGTCCTGTTTTAGTAATCAGTCTTGACATAAAAAACAAACAAACAAACAAAAAAAAAACATTTTCAATGATGTTTACCAAAAAAAGTTGGGATAATCATGTGATATCCAAGTTTCAATCAGGTTTTATGGATTCATGACCGACCTACTATAATAAGAAGTTATGTACCTACCATAACGTTCCATGTTAGTTGTCTTCTCTCGCCTTCTTTCTTGCTTGATGGGTTCGGAGCCGATCCCTCGGCTCCGACTCGGCACTTGCTAAGCTCGAGAGTCACTTTTACCAGCTCGAGGCAGCCCCATATCCCATGATGCAAGGCGGTAAGTACCCAGATCTCGTTTGTTGACAAAGGGCAATAGCACCAAGCATAAAATACTTCCCAAAGGAAGAAGAAACTTACAGATGGAAAAAGGACCAGGTCTGAATGGTCTTTAGCATAATAGTTTCTTATACAAGATCTGTCCAGGCCAGGGGGAAGGAGGGAGGGTCGCAAGAAAGAAGGCGAGAAGACAACTAACATGGAGCGTTATGGTAGGTACATAACTTCTTAATGTTAAGTTGTCAATCTCGCCTTCATTCTTGCTTGATGGGACCGTCCCTAGCACCTCTATCCTGGGTGGCTCAATGGAACAAACTCTTGAGGACTGTAGAGCCAAAACTGGCTCTGTCCCTGGAGGCCAAGTCCAATTTGTAATGGGAAACAAAACTGTGAGGAGGGCCCAAGTGGCGCTGCACAAATAGTGTCCAAAGGAAGTCTAGCTTGAAAAGCTGTAGAAGTAGCTAAGCTCCTAGTTGAATG
This sequence comes from Protopterus annectens, assembly GCF_019279795.1. Taxonomy (NCBI): domain Eukaryota; kingdom Metazoa; phylum Chordata; order Ceratodontiformes; family Protopteridae; genus Protopterus; species Protopterus annectens. The sequence goes on along the minus strand of NC_056741.1, from coordinate 174,309,407 downwards.
TGCTTTAGGTTTTGAGCACAGCTGTTTTCCCCTGAGCGTATAAATTTCAGAGATGACCGAAGAAAGCCATCTGGACAAAGTCACTTTAGAAACAGGAAGGCCTTTTTTATTATCCGCATAGGAAACAAAAAGTTGATCAGATTTTCTAAATTTTTTTGTTCTGTCCAAATAATATCTAAGTTGACGATGGACATCAAGATAATGTAGCTTTTGTTCAGCTCTATCTGAATAGTTAGGGAAAAAAAAACGGGAGATCAATGGATTGATTCAAATTGTTCTTTGAAGCGACCTTAGGTAAAAAGGTTGGGTTAGTTCTCAAAGATACTCTGTCTTTGTGAAACCAAATAGGGGGGTCGAACCGAAGAGCATGAAGTTCAGACACCCTCCTGGCAGATGTAATAGCCACTAGAAATAACGTTTTCCAAGAAAGATATTTCAGGGAACAAGAAACAGCTGGCTCGAAGGGGGGAAGAATCAAGGATGTCAGCACTAAATTTAGATCCCACTGAGGAGGAGGATTCCTGATTGGAGGTTTTAGTAGGAAAATTCCTTTCAAGAAGGCCCTGCAGAGCCTATGGGACATAATATTATGATCTGCTATCCCGACATGAAAATTGGAAATAGCAGCCAATTGAACTCTGACTGTGGAAGAGGAGCCTGCATGAAAAATCTCTGCTAAGAAGTCCAGAACTGCCTGAACAGGGGCAGTAAAAGGATCAATATTTTGGGCCTTAGCCCAATAAGAGAAACGTTTCCATTTGCTTGTGTAAATCCTCCTGGTAGAGGATTTTAGTGAAGCTACTATGATGTCTCTAACTGGGTTAGAGATCAAAGGAAGCCTGGCTAAGGAAGGAAGTGGAGCAACCATGCTGTGAGGTTGAGAGAAGGGATTGACCGGTGCAGCTGACCGGATTGGTGAATCAGAAGATCTGGCACTGGGTCCAGATGCCACGGCTGCACCAAAAGGTGAAGATGGAGGAACGGGAACCAAACTTGTCGAGGCCAGTAAGGGGCAATGAGAATCAATTTGGCTCTCAAAACGGTAGCTTTCTGGAGCACCTGAGGGAGCAGAGGAAATGGAGGGAAGGCATAAAGAAGTCCCTGGGGCCAATCCTGGGTCAGGGCATCTCTGGGGGGATGGCCTGATAGAGGGAAGAGGCTGAAGAAGTCTGGACATTTGCTGTTTTGGGCAGTAGCAAAAGATCGCAACATGGACGACCCCATTCCAGAAAAATCTCTTCCGCTATAGATTGCTTGAGAGACCACTCGTGAGGCATGAGGATAGCTCTGCTCAATCTGTCCGCTATAATGTTGGTTTTCCCAGGGATATGCGTTGCTACCAGAAACCGATGAGAGGAGATCGCCCATTGCCAAAGTCTGAGCTTCGACACAAGGGGTAGGACTTGGTTCCGCCTGTTTGTTGATATACCAAACTACAGACATGTTGTCTGTGTGGACTGCAATTGTCCCTACGGGAAGAAAGTCGTTGAGGGCTTGCAACGTTAAAAGCACTGCTCTCATCTCCAGGACATTTATGTGCAGATGGTACTCGAGCGGTTGCCACGTCCCATGAACCATCCTGCCCTGATAATGACCCCCCCACCCGATCAGGGAGGCATCCGTGGTGACAGTGGCTATCGGGGCCGGAGGTACAAAGCACCTGCCTTGGTGAACCTGAGACGATGTGATCCACCAAGCAAGATGCTCTTTGCATGTCTGTGTCACCAGAATCTGGTGACGCATTGGAAGTTGCTGGTATGACCACTGTGTGAACAGCATCCACTGAAGAAGGCGCATGTAGAATCGAGCCAGGGCAAGAAGAGTAATGGCCGCAGCCATGAGACCTAATACCTTTAGAACCATTCTGGCCTGTATTTTCTTGCTGGCCAGAATGATCCTGACACGAGTCTGAATGTCTGAAACTCTTTGTTCTGTAAGGGTAGCTGACATCCGAACAGTGTTTAAGTTTTCGCCTATGAAGGTAATAGACTGGCAGGGCGATAAGGATGACTTTTCGAAGTTGATTGAGATGCCCAAATGAGAACAAAGGTCTATTGTGTAATCCCTGGCTTGTATAAGCTGATGCCTGGTGGTGGCTGACAGGAGCCAGTCGTCGAGATAATGGAAACACCTGGAATCCTTGACGTCTCAGGTGAGCCGTGACCACTGCCATGCATTTGGTGAACACTCTGGGGGCTGTAGTGAGACCAAAGGGCAGTGCTCTGAACTGGAAATGACTGGACCCCAGCCGAAAGCGGAGAAATCTCCTGGAGCGTCTGTGAATTTTGATGTGATAGTACGCATCCTGAAGATCTATTGAGCACATCCAGTTGTCCTTCTGTAAGAAGGGCAGAATTGACTGAAGAGTGACCATTGCGAATCTTGTCTTCCTGACAGACTTGTTGGGTCTGCTGGGATCCAATATTGGTCTCCAGTCTCCCGTCTTTTGGGGACCAAAAAGAACCTTGAGTAGATTCCGGGCTCTGAATGGTCTATTGTAACTGGCTGAATGGCTCTTTTTTGCAGTAGTTTTGCGATTTCTGACTCTGCAATCTCCCATAGACTGGGTGGTACATCTGGAAGGGAACTTGAGGGGAAGGGACTTTCCTCGAAAGGAATTATGTAACCCTTGGATATGATCGACTGTACCCATCTGTCTTGAGTGAGGAATGCCAGGCTTCTGGGTACAGTGATAATCTTCCCGACTGCCTCCAAGGAGGGACAGCCGGGCAACACCTCAGGGATGCTGAAAGGGCTTGTCAGAGAGAGGCTCCCTGTTTCCCTGGTTCTTCGAAGCCCCTCTGCCTCTAGAGCGGCGTCTGTTATTGTTACCCCCTCTGCCTCTAGGGGTAAACTGACCACGTGAATCCGGCGTGACTCCTTGGGATTTACGGAACCACATCTTCCCACCCTTCTGTCCTTTGGGATAAGGCCTAGAAGGGGTGGAAAAACGGACTCCAACAGCAGAAAGAGTCTTGCCGTCCTGCTCGCACCTGGTCAAGGTTTCCTTCACCTGAGGGCCAAACAAAGCTGACCCATCAAAGGGAGAATTTGTGAAGGACGCCTTAAAGGGATCCGCAAAATCACATAGCCGCATCCAGGCTTGGCGTCTAAGAGCCACACCTGTGCCTCTCGCTCTACTCGCTCCATCCGCAGCATAAGATATTAGCCGCATGGAGGAGTTTGCAATGGAATTGAGGGTTCCTAGCTGAGAAGCAATTTTTTCTTGAGCCCCTGCAGCTGTAGGATCCTGAACTACTTCTCCCAGCTCCTTCAGGATATCCCTCTGGAGTCTGGTGAAGTGACATAGGTAATTCAGCGAACGCATAGCAAAGGTCGCTGAGGAAAACATCCGCTTACCATACCTATCCATGGTCCTAGAGTCCTTATTAGGAGGATGGACGGGCACGGAAGGATCTGCAAGTTCCTTTTTGGTGGCCGCAGCCACCACCATGGCATCAGCTGGGACACCCTTAGTAAGGAATTGTTTGTCACTTGGGGCAGTGATAAATTTTGAAGGCCTCCTAGGGACTGGCTCTACAGAGTCAGGAGCTGCCCACGCCTTTCGTGCAATCACCTGCATAAGGGGGTCAAAAGGCGGAGACACCCAGGAGGTGGAGGGCCGAGATCCAAACGCCTCTAGGTATACTGACTCATCCTCAGAGGGATTGCTGGTGGGCCAGTTTCCCCTCTGTTTCAGAAGTTCTAGGATGTCTGAGAAGGAGACATCCTCAGAGCGGGATCTGGGGGATCCCTCTGACTCATCAAAGTCAGTATCCAAGTGACAGACTCGGGAGTCTACATGCTTCCTCTTACAAGTCCTCTTCCTAGGAGGATCTCCCAAACATCAGGAGAATCCTCGGAAGAGGGGAAATTCCCAATGGGGAAACCTGAGGTGGAGGATCTCTGGGTCCTGTAGCAAGAGAAGTGGCAGAGATGTCAACAGGTACTATAGAGGGAGGAGCTACGGGAACAGACTGCTGACTGATACCAGTGGCCAGTACACTCTTCATCACCTCGAATGCTCCCTCCCAGGCAGGTCCGAGAGAACCCGCTCCAAGAGCTAGGAACTCCAGGGACCACCGAAGGGAAGTCTCCGAGGCAGATGTCGGAGCCGAGCTCACCAAGGCCGAGGCTCCAAGGGGAAGAGCGGGTTGGGACAAGGGTCCGATGCCACTCACCCCTCGGAGGAGACCATGGAAGCCCGACCACGAATCCCTCTAAGGAAGGTCTCAAGAGGAGATAAGAGTAGAGGCTGAAGGAACAGAAGGGGTATCCGTCCTCCAGCCGTAGCAGTAACCATTCGAAGACTCCAACTCCAAGCTCTGGGGTAGAGTTGAAGGAGGAACTGTAACGGGGTGTGGACCAACAGTCGTCTGTTGAGACGGACTGTGTAACATTTGGGCCAGTACCTGTGACTTGAGTAATCTACTGACCACTCTCTCTAGGTCATGATCTGACAACCTGGATGACCTTGAAGATCGGCTCCGATGGCTCCGTTCGATAGAAGAGGTGAAGCCGGGCAAAGTAGCGGCTACAAGGAAGGAGACCTCGACCTCTTCCGGGAAGGACCCATCGGAGCCGATACTATAGATCCTGTCGGAGCCGACTTCTCGGAGCCGACAGGAAGCCTCGATGTATCGGCCCCAGCCGGAGCCGATACAGCCACCAAAGTATCGGTGTCGGAGCCGATCGGAGCCGACACCGATGCCTGTGCCACATGGGTGTCGGAACCGATAGGAGCCGACATCGAAGTGGTCAATACAGATTCGGCACCGATAGCCATCGGTGCCGAAGGCTGTCAAGCCAGAATCGGCTCCAGCCGAGCCGATCTCGACTCAGTACGCAGTCGGGCCGGGGCCGCGGGCTAAGATACAGAAGCCGGGGCCGGGGAAGGTTTTGCTGATTTTGGGGGAGCCGACTTAGCCGGAGAGCCCTCCGGCAGAAGGCCCCTAAGAATCAGCTTATTCTCTCCTGCAGGACTCTCTGGCTGAAGGAGTGACAAATAGCACAGGAGTCCTGCAGGTGAAGAGGGCCCAGACAATACAGGCAAGAAGTGTGACCGTCTGTCAGAGACATCTTCTGACAGCACGAGTCACACTTCTTAAAACCTGAGACCCTCTCCTTTGACATGGTGCTGAAAAAACACACACACACACCAGTCAAAATTAACTTAAATAAAATACCAAAAGGTATTCTATAAAACCAACACACACACCCTAACAGGGGGGGGATGGGATAGGGAAAAGATTGACTAACAAAAAATTAAGGGAGACAGGGAATTTCTGTCACAAAAGGTACAAAATAAACTTAAAACTATCAATAAAAGGTTTTTACTAAAAAGGGGCTTAAATCTCACAAAAGTGAACAACTTACCAGGAGCTGGTAAAAAGAAGACCTCCTAAGCGAAGCGGCAAACGAGATCTGGGTACTTACCGCCTTGCATCATGGGATATGGGGCTGCCTCGAGCTGGTAAAAGTGACTCTCGAGCTTAGCAAGTGCCAAGTCGGAGCCGAGGGATCGGCTCTGAACCCATCAAGCAAGAATGAAGGCGAGATTGACAACTTAACATCAATAGTATCCTGTGACTAAACTAGTTTTATACACATGTGAAGCTGATTTGCAGGATGTTTTCACTTTAGATATGAACAAAACATTCACTCACATCTATACAGCTTTTTTTGAAGTAGTAAATAAATATTAACTTCCAGATAGTCCTGTGTAGATCATTACAATCTCACTTGAACTTAAATTAATTGGAAAGTCTCAGCAGCCAGTACTGTGGATGTAGTCTCATTGCTCCACACTACAATTGGGGGTGGACAAGTACAGATAGTTATAATTTTATTATTTTTAATGTTTGTTAAAGCTGTTAGTTATTTCCAAAGTGAGAAGGCAGTAGCATTGTAAGTTTTAGACTTGGGCCTTTTTTTTTTGTTAAGATTAATATCTTCTTCTGGTCGATACTTGACAATCCATTTCTCATAACAGACTAACATCAGCTGTGGTGATCACAGAATGAGGGACTCTGTTTCTTGGTCTTATTTCATCTTCTTTGTCTTCTGATTTTCTACATTTTTTAGCTGATAAGAGAGCTTCCTTTTAATAGGACACTGCACCCATTCTGCATTCCCTCCTAAAAGTGTCAGACTGCATCCTGGTTATGTTTAGGTTTAGCTTCCACTGATGTTTTAAGGGGAGTCTTTAGATACTGTGGGTTAGAATGTAAACAGACATACATACATACACACATGCACATATGCAGGCACACACACACACACACACACACACACACACACACACACACACACACACACACACACACACACAGATAGATATATGGTTCCACTGCATAGATAGACCGATAGATATAGCTATATAGATATATAGATATAGATATAGATATAGCTATAGAGATATGGTTCCCCTGAATTTTGTCAAATATACATTTGGTCAGCAAATGCAGCAGACAGTAGAAGTTGTCAAATATTCATATAGTTGGGTGTTTGACATCTTAATGCTATGTTTTGTTGAGACAGGTGAGTGGAGTTTGGAAGGAGGTAAGATTGTTTGTGCATATGTTTCAGTGTTAGGGTTAGGGTCTAGGTTAGGTTAGATGAAAGATAATATTTATGTATTTAAATGTATTTATTATTGGTTTTGTTTGCCAAGAAAGCCCAAAAGGGCACAGGACCCATTTTTAGTTGAGGTCTGGGATGAAAGGCTCCAATGTACAAACAACACTAACAGACAGAGTAGCGGTTAACATTTGAAATGCAATTATATTTAAGGGTCTTTACAATGTTTTTCAAAAGAGGGAGAAATGCATTTCAAATGTAATAATGTATTCAGATAGCCATACTGCTGCTATATTCAACAGAAAGCAATATGGTTTACAAAAGGAATCGTGGTGAGAGAGGTAGAGTTGAGAAATATGAGACAAGGGTACTTGAGGGTAAAGACTATAACAAGAGGCAGGGAACAGTAAGTCTCAGTACAGGTAGTAGGAGGAGGATGTGGAGGGAGGTGAGCAGGGATGAGGCTGAAGGAATGATGTGCTAATATGGTGCACATTTGCAGAGCCAGGAATTGAGTAAGCGAGACTATAGTGTGGTATGGGGGCTGTTCAGTGACAGATCAAAAAGCACTCCAGAGGGTGGGGAAGGTGGCTGAGAGAACAAGCTTAAACTTCGCAGCAATACATGGTCTGTATATGACACATTGCTACAACGACACCACAAAAATAGCCAGTGATCCTACAAACCCTACCTATGGCCTGTTTACAAGCTTATCATCTCGCAGACGATACTGCAGTCTGTGCTGTAAAACAACCAAGTTCAGGAACAGTGTCTTCCCACCAGTGATTATGTTCTCATACTCTAGAAGCAATCTCAGGAATGTTAGTCATTAACATGGTCTTGTGTCAGTGAAACCATTATGGTGCAATAGAAATTATGAGATTCTCATATGTTTACAAAGTCAATCAAGTGCAATACTCATCTGCTAGCTATTCTAACATATCAGAAAATAAGTATACAATAAATAAATGTACAATAATCAGTCACTCACCTGCTAAAAACAGTAGACACAGTAATTTATAGTAGTATGTAGTAAAATAACAGTCTAACTTAAAGTTAATGTTATGTATGTTGCATGTGCTATATGTAATTTGTATTTGTGTAATTGTCATCTCAGTATTGAGCCTGATGCACACAATTTCATTTAGGTTACCCATGTGGAGTCTAAATGACAATAAAGTTCACTTTGACTTTGACTTTACTTTGAATCTGAATAACGTCAAGGAGCAGTCCAGCCTTACTGTTAGGGGATTGTGTTCCAGGTCTGACACTTGATATGAGTACTAAAAACGGCCTGCAGAGTTAGTAGGTCTAGTATGTTGAGAAGGTCTTTGTCAGAGGAGGACAAGCATGTGAGTGGGATGTATGGAATGTACAAGGTTGGCTAGAGATGGACAGTCATTTTGTTTGTTTGTTAGATTGTGGATAACATGGAGTTGGGAGTTTGTGAGATATTACGTGTTTGTGTGCTAGCGTGTGTATTTTAGAGTTAGATAAGAGGATACAAGTAATTTTGGTTGTCTGTACTGCTGCTTGTTTGAGCGTCCAAATATGTCTTATGTAGTAGTGGCATTACAGAAAGTTTTATTTTAAGATAAGAAGTGAGGTTAGTGTTGGGGCCAGGGGAGGGGCTAGGGTTAGGGTTAGCACATATTACTAAGGCAGTGAAGGCATGCTAAATAAATAAGTTTAACACTGTTCCTTCACTAATATTTTAGCAATATTTTAAATTTATGTTTGAGCTTTACATGTTTTGTAGTGGTTATTACTTGACTGGTTTCCCTTACACTTGAGTTTACTGGATTCTCTGTATTGGTAATTTGTTTCTAGAACAAAGGGTTTGTGTTCTTATATATCTATATCTATACATATATTTATATCTACATCTATGTGTGTGTGTGTGTGTGTGTGTGTGTGTGTTGTGTGTGTGTGTGTGTATATATATAAATATATTGTATATATATATATATATATATATATATATATATATTGTGTATATATATATATATATATAAATATATTGTGTATATATATATATATATATATATATATATATATATATATATATATATATATACACACACATTATATGGATCTGCTTTTAAAAACAGAATTAACAAAACTTCGAATGACACGATAGAAACCAAAATGTTGAATGTTTAAAATACTGAAAGTTTAATTTATCAAAAGTTAGCATAACAAAAAATGGCAGGAATAGTGTAATTAAAGTGTCATTTTAAACTAATATGCCTTGTAGCAAAAAAAATGGTGGAAGTTACATTCCACACTCCTGGAACTACAGCAAGCTTATATACAACATCATGTTAAAAAAAACCTGTGAAGTGCTTACCACGGAAGGGTACGTATATTATTTAGTATTGCCCACCATCTCCTAAAAACAGGAAACTAATATATCGATATTCTAAATTTGAAAATGTTTTATAATGCTAAGCAAGCTGGACGTCTCTTTAGTTATTGAAACCTATCAATAGAATGCTGTTCATGCAGAACATGTAATGAAATTGCTTAACACTTTACAAAATTGTTTTTCCTCCAGCAAGTATTTAACTTTCACTATTAAATAAACATCAGTGTTTGAAATAAGCACATATTCACTCTCTAAGATGTGGCAGAGTGGTGAAAGGGGAAAAAGGTAATGTTTGCTTTGTGCTAATCGATGTTTTGATATTCGACTTTCTAATGTTTCAGTGTTTTGAAAGCTCAGATTTTTGGTCTCGATCAAGCGTCATTTGATGTTTGGGTAATTTGGATTTTACAAGTAGATCCATATATATATATATATATATATATATATATATATATATATATATATATATATATATATATATATATATATATATATATATCAGTCATCTGAAATATATATATATATATATATATATATATACGGGTCCCCTTCAGATGATCAAACTTTTAAAAGTTTGACTTTCATATGGCTGAGACCATGTGATCGAACTTTCAAAAGCTCGACCGATCTGAATGGAGATCTCCATACAGTGCAGAATGAGAAGATTTCCCATTACCGCAATGTAGTGCGATCTCAGAGTTGGTATATTTAAGTAGCAGGGTGGGGTGGGTGGCACAGCCCCCCATGTGGGGGTTGCAGGGGGGCTTGCCCCCCTGCTAAACAGAGTTAGTGGGGTTTTTTTGTGTCATGGTGTTTACATTACATGATCGATGTTTCAAATGTTCGATCCTATGGTCACGGCCATATGAAAGCCGAACATTTGAGCTGTCGATCATGTAAAGTAGATCAATATATACATACACATACAGGTTGTACTCACAGACATTTGTATTTGTAGATATCCCAAATAGATATCGCAATACATTGAAAACACAAATGCTGATGCTCTACTATGCATGTGCAAAGAAATAACCTCAGTGCATGTAAATCTTAATAAATGTAAATGAAAAGACATAACTTTTTTGCACCCTACTAATTGCACATATTATAGCCAAGATCACACTAAATCTGGAAAATGGAATATCCAACAAATGTGTGTTTATAACAGGCAGCAACATAAATCCTTTTTTTTCCCATTTTATAGATGGAATCGGGGTGTCACATCCGCAGTGACCATCACCTAGACCCAATGTTCATACCGCTGGATAGCTAGCCCTGCTGTGGTAATGCCACAGATGTACAAAGTGATTCCATCACAACTCAACCTGTCAAACCAGCTGAACCAGCAGCATGGCTATGGATCTTGCATAGAAGGCTAAATGCCTATATCAACAGTTTTGTTTGATGAGATGCTGTTTAACAAACTTCCACTTTGTAATATTCTTTACAGCAAGAGAAAAAAAGGAAAAAAAAAACGTTGTTTTTTTTTTCTTATCCCACTCCATCCTTTCCTAACATTGTTCTTTCTGCTTAAATATATTCCACATTTCAATGGTTGAGGTGATTGCAGTGTCCAAAATAATGACTTCAAATGAAAAAAAAGTGAACCATTTTCATATCTTTTAAATCTGAACATTTTTCTGCAGTTTAGTAAATACATATATATTTGATTAAACAGTTGTGAATTTTAATCATAGCCATGTAGAAAAAAATCACGTTAGGTCTGCTCATTCATTTCAGTAATGCAGTGTTAATTTTTTGCTTCCACTTCTGTTTTTATAAAGTAGCATATAGTTATGTTAAAGTTGTATTTGGAAAGCCATGTTTCACTTATACTGTGCTTTAGTATGTTGTCTCTTTTTTACTGTAAAGGTAAATGTGAAATGCAAAATGTCTGATTTCCACTTGGAAACTCCCCCAAATCCAACTACATCTGTCAGAAAAGGGCTTTTCAGTATACAATACTGCCTTGTAGTGCATGGAGCATGGTGATTACACTCTGATATGTGGAAAAAGATAAATCAGTTAAGCAATACTATAGAGTGAAACCCAATCTCAACAAATGTCAAGCACTTCATGCTTAATTTATAAAGGTCAAATCAACAGTAATGATTTTTTTGCCTGCTGTCTGTAACACTAATATGTCACTGACTTCCTCTTCTAAACTTAGAAAGTAGCTAGAACAGGATTTGTCTTTGCCTATATATTCTGAAGGACACATAGCCTGAAACATAAAAGTATGTCTATTTAGTTGCTTTAGTCAGCAGATTGGCAGAAAACCACAGATTTTATGAGGAACAGACCAACATACTAGGCAAAAATCTGGGCATTCTGCAAAAATCTGGACAGTTGAGTGTCATGGCAAGGTGAATGTAAACATAAGACTGTGTTAGACTGTTTCTGACATTGCTTACTAAATGCTTTAACACTTTGAAAGCTGACAAAACACTTACCATTTTTTTTCTGTAACTAGTAGTACACGAAGCAGATAAAGCTCAATGTACTACAAATAATACAAATAATTATTATCGGATCTCAAATCATAACCTTTAATTATGTGTTCTCAAGTGAATTCCTTGGTATCCATGTCCTGAATGTGTAACAAACAGGTTGTGAGCTATGACCCAATCAAAAATACTCTGTGTTGCTAAGAATATGAGAACAACATACAAAATCCAGACCAGCAGATTGTGGCAAGCAAACACAATTTAATATAGTGCTAATAAGCACATACAAAAAGAGAACGGCAAGCAAACTGGTTTCGGCTTAAGTAAAAAACAACCTTCTTCAGTGCATACAATTAGCAAATAAAACATCCCTTTTCTTTTATATAGTCAGCAATTAAGACTTAATTAATGCAATTATTGTGCCATTTAAAGGAGCTCATTCAATCCAGGAGAAAATAAACCCTCCAACGTGATAATCCATTTTTTTTCTCCATAATATTGAGTATGATGCCAACCAATCTTATTAGATTTGTTGCCCCTAATGCGATCAATGATAGTAAAATAAAAAGATGCATTTGCATGTGAAACAGTATGTTTATAGAGGATATCAGTCATTCTCTGATGTCTAATGTTGCTGAAATGCTCTGTAATCCTAAATTTGACTGGACGTGATGTTTTGGCCAATATAAAACGTGGAGCAACTACAAGTAACAAGGTAGATGACCCCAATCTGTTTGACAACTGGCAAAAAAAGAAATACTGTAAACTCGACTAGTATTTTTGCTACTAAAATATTTCGTCTTTGAGATTCTAGAACACTGTACACAATGGACACAGGGAAAACAATCAACTAAATGGCCCCCAAAAAGAGTAGATTGAACATGTTGAACCATGCTGGCTGCATCCATGTTTGTAATGACTCAAGACAGAACCAAGGTTTCTGCCATTCCTATAGGAAAAATAACATCTGTTATTTAAGATTTCGGAAAGTCTATTGTCTGCCAGGAGAATATTCCAGTGTCATTGGACACTATAAGTTAGAACAGCAGTGTTCCTACCATAAGCAGTCACAAAACGGATAGCTGACTCCTGTTCCTGAGGATCTATGTTAAATATTCAAACATCCAAAATGTCGAACATTTCATGGTCAAGACCAAATGTTCGACATTTGGATGTTCGAACATCAAATAAAAAAAAAAACTAAAAAAAGAAAAAAACACTTTAACAGCGTAGGCAGGGCAAGCCCCCCCTGCACCCCCCACACCCCCCTACTTATATATACCAACTACGAGACTGCACTTCAGTGCAGGAAAGGTAAATTCTTCTTATCTTCACCATACACCGCCGTTGAAAGTCAATCTTCAAACACTTACAATTTCGAACGTTTGGTCTCGACCATGTAATGTTCAAAATTTTGAGCGTTCGTATATTTGTCAGGTACCCGTTCCTAAAGCCTACCTTTATATTCAAGAAGAGAATCCTTATTAATGGAATCCCCATATTCCTAGAATCCAATATATGTCCCAACTTATAACCCCTATTCAAAAACTGGGAGGTAAGATCATCCCTGAATGTATCATATGAAGCATCCAGACTTTGGAATATTCTTACATATATGTGGAGGATGATAACTAGTGGCATAGAGAAACGAACTGCACTCTGGATATTTATGGTGAACTTCAGAACTTAGAGTATTATCCATCCGCCTAGTAACCAATACATCCAAAAATGTAATACAATCCTTACTGTAGTTCACCATAAATTGTATCCCCCACTTATTCTCATTTAAATAGTTAACAAATTCTTGTAGGTACTCAGAATCCAATCTCCATACCAACCAGCAATCATCCAAGTATCTCTTCCATGTCATCCAATAATATATTGTGAGAATTATCATAAATAATATGTTCTTTAATATATGCCATAAACAGGTCGGCATAAATTGGGGCAAAAGAAGCCGCCATAGCCATACCCTGAATTTAAAGATAGCAAGCATCATGATACAAAAATACATTTTTGGTGAGGGTATGTTAAGCTAGCCCTAAAAGGAATGTATAAAATCCAGTTGGATATTGTCTAGATCTGGAAAGCCAATATTCCAACGCATCAATACCTGCCCAATGGGGGATATTAGTATATAGGGCAGTTACGTCCAGGGTACAGAGTAAACATCCCAGTTCTAACTGTAATTCCGAAATTATCTGAAGAAATTCAGTTGTGTCCTGTATACGGGCATGTACCCACTTTAAAAGCGGTTTAAGATATTTAGTTAAAAATTGAGACAATGGTTCAGTTAATGAGCCTCTTCCTGAAACAATTGGTCTACCGGGGGATTCCGTGTGTCCTTGTGGATTTTTGGGAGAAAATAGATATACTGAGAAAGGGGGTCTGGTACAGTTAGATGGTAAAAAGTTTGGTTCAAAATAATACCCTCTTCTTTAGCTAGAGTTTGAAATCCATCAATCTGTTTCTTAAAGGAAGGGGGCAGATTGAGGGACAAACAAGTATAGTAGTGCCCATCCGAAAGCTGCCTCAAAGTTTCGGTATCATATTGAGCCCAATCTTGGACTACAACCACCCCACCTTTATCAGCAGACAGTATAACGAATTCATGATTATTAGCCAGTTCCCTAATACAATCCAGTTTGATCTTCGAGAGATTATTCGATTCCACCCCATACTCCCTAGAATAGAAATGTATATCCCTGAGGACACTATTCTGAAACATTTGCATATTAGAGTTCATAGGAGGTGTAAATGTAGATTTATGATATCTAAATTCATCCCGGACCCCACTGGAATCTTCATCATGAAAAAATAACTGTAGATTAAGTGTTCTGCAAAAAGCTACAATATCATTAGCAAAACTATCCTCTGAGACAAAAAACCCAGGTATAAAAGTGAGTCCTTTATTCAAAATATCAATATGAGTAGGTGACAAGGAGCAAGATGAAATATTTAACACGCTAGAATTATTAATTTCTGAGCAAACATTCTCAATAACCCTTCCGTGTTCTCCAACTCGTTTATGCTTTCTGCCCCCCCCACTTTTGTTTACATCTAAAGGGACATTGTTACTTCTTTTGGGTGATGGAGATCCTGTGGTACATTGTGCATCAGACTCCAGAGCTGAGGATGAATCATCTCCAGAGGTGTTATAACTCATAGTGGACATTTTCTTTAATATGGAACGTGGACGCTAAGAATATGAGCCCATACCTTTTTTTTGTTAACAGTAGAGTATCAAGTCTTGGCTTCTGCACACATTTGTAAATTCTAAATAACTGTTTGAATTGCCCAGTCCATTAACTAAACTTTAATGATCAGCTCTTACTGTGAGCACTTTAATATGCCAGTATATTAGTTTAAACTTCAGTCATAAACTAACAGACTTTCATAGTCATTCTGATTGAAAGGTATTCCAAAGTACAAACTTATATTAAACTTAATCAAAGTAAAAACACTCAAAATATTTTGAAGAATGTCGAGTTTGCTAAACAAGCTGAAGTAGAAAAGGTGCCATTAGCAATAAGCGTGTGTAAAAGATATTTAAAACAGTCACTGTAACTATTCTAATCTCCCTTATTAAGGGTGCCTTAGCACAGAATGCCTGACTGCATGGGCATTCACTGTTGTTGTTTGTCTTTTCGTCTTTTCCCAGTTAGGGGTCACCACAGCTGAACTCCGGTCTGCTAATGATTGGCAGTAGATTTTTTATGGTGCCAAGTTGCCAGCCCGACACCCACCCTTCAGCGAAGGCATGCTCATTCACGCATACGGAGGCGACTCGACCGCGGGAAGGACATGCAGATTCCACACAGAAGGCACTCCAGCCATGAATCAAACAGGAGAATCTCTTGCTGTGAGGCAACAACGCTACCGCTGTATTACCGCAGCTATATGCACATCATATAATTTACAGCCTTAAGAAGTCAAATGCTTATGTCTACCATTCATTTAAAATACTGCCTCTGTTTGTAATCTACTACAGTAACAACTGTTTCTTCCCTTAGTCATTTTAAAATGTTCTGTTGCTCATTTCCTGCTATAGAGTATAGCACAAAATGGTATTTATGGACACATAAGGTATCAATGTATGCATGACACTACACATATCTGCATACCTCTCAACTTCTTAAAGCAAGAAATTTGGGCAAAGCCACAAATAGTGGTGAGACAAAGGCCCAAAAATAAGGACAATTTTTAAATATGGCTCTTACAAACTTTGAAAGTTGGTGCAATAACAGGTTTTGCATTGGCATGAATTTTCTGAAGGGTATGAAGTCTGAAACTCAAATTTTTGCCATTATTTTCTGACTTTAGACCTCAAAGATATGCCAATGATTTGCCAGAAAACCACAATTCTATGACAAACAGAAAAGAGATATGAAACAAAAATCTGAACCTTCTGCGAAATCTGTATAGTTGAGAGGTATGCTTATCTGTCAATGAATTTATCCTGTGTCATTCTTAACTTTACAATAATCATTTTTTCATTGAAACTGACACTTACTACACCTGACAAGGCATCTTGTACTATTACTTTCTAATTTCAAGTTGCTAATAAAATGTAAGCCAGCATTTATCATTGACATATACTTGTTAGGTATGTGGTGC
This sequence comes from Protopterus annectens, assembly GCF_019279795.1. Taxonomy (NCBI): domain Eukaryota; kingdom Metazoa; phylum Chordata; order Ceratodontiformes; family Protopteridae; genus Protopterus; species Protopterus annectens. The sequence continues at coordinate 174,293,396 of NC_056741.1, read as the reverse complement.
TACTGCAGAAAGTTGATATATGCTTAGACCTGCATAAAGGACATTTATCCAAAGAAACATAACAAACTGAAAGACCCTTTAAATGCAGGTGTTTGTGTATTCTCTGTTCTACATTTAACTACATCCATGAAAAACTAATGCACATAAGACAAAAACAGCAATGGTGAGAAATGTTTACTCAGTATTTTAATAAAATATAGTATAAAGTCAATAGTATGGTGTAGAATAAAAACATTTATTTTAGATATTTGAACAGAAATACATAGAACATACTAACATTATTGGTGGTGTCACATTACCTGTAGGTTTGGGGCTCAAATCAGCTGAGGGAGTTAGAGGGTTAGAACATTTACTCATTACTATTACTAGTAAACTACATCTTTATTTATTTTTAACATAATTCTCCACAGCAGTGCACAACCTTTACTGAGAAAGCTTGTTACTGAAGGCTTTGTTATTGTCACGAATTAAGGTTTATTTATTTAGCAAACAGAAGTTTGTTTCTCACAGATCCACCTTTCAGTGTCTGAACATCTGATATCACTCCATCCACCATTAGCTTTTATGACAGCACAATCTTCATCCATTGAGTGCTGATGCCAGTCCCAGTTATCAGGCTCTCGACTATACCAATGTCTATGAAGAAAAATGATGTGAGATGAGAGGTTATATTCAGGACAGGAATACAATATTATTCAAACAACATTTTCTTTCTCTGTAACATAATATTGTTGTTTGAATTAGTAATAATAGTAACAACAGTACTATTTTGTTTGGTATTAAGGTGACATTAAAGAAACTGGTTCATTTAAAGAAGTGAACATATTTTAGTTCACTTCCTTGGAAGAAGTGCTTATGAAACAGATTTATTATGGAATCATGTACTCAGCCTTCTAATAAAAGGTTAACATTTACAAAGCTCTGCAGTTTGATCTGAAATGTGGTAATGCAAAGTAGTTTGTGTAGTTAACGGGCAAGTTTGTGAAAACAGAACCATGAAGCTATGAAGTTGTTATATGCTTACTCCTGTTGTCGTAACATTTGAGTAAGTATAGATTTCCGTGTATCCCAATCTAAGTGCTCTTGTGATAGACTAGTGCTCAAACAGATCATATTTTACCACTGTGCTTCACAAGTCAAATGTCTACGGATTTGGTTGCAAAAGCAAAAAAAGAAAAAGTTGTTTTTATTTTTGACACTCTGTGAAGAAATCAAGTGTTAGTATTTTTCCAAACAATAACAACCTCTATGATTATCGCAGTAAGTAAAATGGAATGTTGGGTTTGCCACCTATGAACAATTCTATTCAGACAGACATCATGATTGTCTAATCATAGTTTTATATATGCTAGAAGAAATGTTTCTTTTTTGAGGGGTTCATTCTAATATATACAGCAGCATATCACATGTAACATGAGTTTTCTTGTTTGTTAACTAGTAATTTTCTCATAAACTGCGCGCACTGACATTGGGTCATTATATCACCTGGATCTTTGCTATACAGAGTACCACACAAGAAAATACAGGTCTATCAAAGTAGCCACAACAAAATATGTAATAAGACAAGCAAAACTGATTATATAATGTGAGGAAAATATGAGGTGGAAAAAAGTTTCCACTACATCTCTTTCAAACTATACAGCTCAAGACTAAAGTGCTCAGTTCTAACTGCATGAAGCACAAGAGCTCCAGTACACAAAACACAGATACAATTGTACCTGATGCTCCATGCAGTCATATAAATAAACCTCATTATAAAATATGGAAAATATATTTTGGTTTAGTGGAATGTAGAGGGAATCCACCCTGCAGCTCCATGAGGGGACTTCACAGATTTTCATTCCATAGTATCTGCTTTTTAAGGCTTCTGCAATTTGGTGGCAGAGTCATTTGTAAAATAAAACATAAATCCATCTCATTTCTTGTCTGGGATTTTGTGATCTTGGAAAAGTTCCAGTTGTACTCTGATCAAAGACATACTGTTCCTATGCAGAGCAAATAGACAGGTATGAGAGATAATGATATGAAGCAATAATGCCCAAGTAATTTGAATCAATGATAGGAGGCATGGGATGAGATATGTATTTGCTAGGATGAGCCCGGTGGAGGGAGAGATGTGGCAATAGTGGCAGTAGGGCATGCCAATATTTTGGTGAGTTTTTTTGGTGTTTGCTTGTAGATGGTTATCAAACTTTAGTTAAATATCGATAAGTACTCCTAGTAGTTTAGCATTGGAAACTATTTCTAGGGGAGTATTGTTTTGGCTGGTGATTAAGAATGAATGTTTATCTAAGTTACTGGTTTTGGAGGCAGTGAAAATCATAAGTTTAGTTTTGATCGCATTAAGTGCTAGATGGTTGTCTAGCATCCATTGCTCAGTGGCATAGAAGTCATTTTGGGTTAATTTAGTTAGAGTGGGGCTAGAAGGGGAAGACCAGATTATGGTAGAATCTTTGGCGTATTGGATGAGGCTGATATTAGGGGTGGCTTGGTAGAAGTACTTTATGAATATATTGAATAGTAGAGGGCCTAAAATAGAACCTTGGGGGACACCTGTATGAGTATTAAGGAAAGGTGAGGTGGCTTTTTTCCATCTGACTGCTTGTTGCCTATTTGTGAGGTAACTGGAGAACCAGTTGATACAGGAGTGGGATAGATTTAGTTTGCAGAGTTTAGTAAGAAGGAGGTTATGAGAAATGGTGTCAAGTGTCTTAGACAGGTCCAGGAGGAGGGTGGACAAGAAATGGCTAGAGTCACGCTGTTTGTTAACTATTTCTAGAAAGGAGAGGAGAGCTGTGGAGGTGCTATGACAAGGTATAAATCTATGCTGTGTGGGGGTGAGAAGCTGATTGTTAATGAGGTAGGATAAGAGTTGTAGATGGATACATTTTTCAAGAAGCTTAGAGATGGGGGATAAGATAGCGATAGGGTTGAAGTTTGGAATCTCATTATGTAATCCTTAAAAAATGAAAACAAAGTAATGTGCACAACATGATTTGCAATGTTAAGTCATGGGCATACATGCATTTTTGCCAGCCAAAACAAATTTACAGTAAATATGTTTGAAATGACCTTTTGGAGCACTTGAAGAAGCCTAGGATGCATAACTTGAATAAAAATGAATGACTAGCCCTAAAAGACATTCTGAGTACAAAACTGTTAAAAATGAAACAGACCTGAAAACAAGTGGTCTGTCCATATAAGGTGGTATACCACATACAATGATCCCTACAGTTCCAGTAGAACCAATATTTTCAACCACTTTCCCAACACATATCTATTTTAGATGTATGTAAGAACAACCTCCAGCTGTGGATGCGTATACCCAACCTCACATGAGTCTATTCATTTCACATGTTTCTAGTCAAATGCATTGCTAGCACCACAGATCTCTATTGCTTGCTGTAAAAGACCATTTCGATGGTCAGACAATATACTTCTCATATCACCTATAACACTTTCAAATTTGTATTGAAATTCTGGAGTTCTGAACAGTATAACTCACCTAGCAGTCTTTGTAAGACAATATTTCACAGTGTCCAGTGGTCAGTCACATAGGCAACATGAAGGAATATCAACAAACAAGGCAATATCCATTCTATACCCTATATGGAGAAGCCATGAGTATTTGGGAATGGGTCATATCCAATAATCTCTTCCTGTTTCCAGGCATAATTCAAAAGCTTGTCAAACAGACTGAGCAAGAACCTGTTTCTTCACCAGAAATGGTCATAAGACCAGGGGATGGTCAGTAAAATCTTCTGCAGATGTGCCAGCAAGTAATGGAACTGTTTACATTAACACTGATTGCAAAATATCAGAGGGAGAGGGGTCAACAGCAAAATATGTTAAAGTGAATGCTTTGCACTGTCTGATTCCCCAGTGAATACATGTGGCATAGTGCATGTTAGCTGGACTTATGGAGCAGCCTAATATCATGTAAGGTGGAGGTTCTGCCGCAACCAGTTCCCTGGTCTCCTACTCAGATAAACAAAATATGGAAAATGATTAAAATGATGGAAACTATAATAGTGAAAAAAATAGGGCTTGCAGAGGTATTTGGGCAGTTAGCAGGATTTACTGTTATCTTTGGAGACTGAAGTGGAATATTTAGAGAAAAATTTAAGTGCAGGAGGATAAAGTTTACTGTCAAGCCTCTGAAATATTGGAGCCGCACTCTCAAGTAAGGAGGCTTTGTGAGAAAATGGATGATATGGAAAATTAGCAGTGGAGAGGGAATTTAAAGCTGAATGTTGTACTTGTAAGTCTGATGGATGCTGACCTGATTTGTTACTTCAGTTTCAGTTTACTGTCTGCAACTACTGTACCCACAGATATGTACTGTGGAATAAAAATATTTTGTAGAGTAGAGAGGTGGTCAAGCTCAGCAAGTCATTTGCAAATTGCACTGTTATACAGATTCTTTAACAATGCAATATTTCCTGTGTGGTATAAAAGTGGAAGAAAACACCATTAGAGTGTTTCTCCAATAATCGAAAACTTCATTTAATAATGGCATACACTAACTTGAAGATTAATTCAGTGTAAGTCAATTTTTTTTTCAAAAATGAACTTGTGAAGGCAATGGGGCCTACTGAGGCAAGTACTGCTGATACCCTCGTCATGATAATAGAAGGGAGGAAGTTTCCCACCAGATAACTCAAATTCCTGTTGCAATACAGTTACATGATAATGATTGTTCAACTGAAAAAAGGAAGATCTAGGAGCAAGATCGAGGTGAAGCACTAGAAATTAGCAATGCTAAGAAATCTAATAAGACAGAGATTGCAGCCAGTCCTCATCATCAAAATGTGCAGGACTCTGCACCAATGTTATTCATAGAAGCACAAGTCCACATGGAAAGTTGAATCCAATAAAATGACACTGGGGTCATATCTAAAGAAAGATAAAGATTTAACAGATACATTTGCAAAAACCAAGGGTAGGTTGCACAAAGGTGATGGTCAGATGGAAGTGAGGAAGTTGGCTGGGATAGTGCACAAATGTGGCATCTGAACAAAGATGAAAGGAAAGAAGACTAGAACAACAACACAGGAATGCACTGGTTATCTTTTCTGCCAGAGAGTCTTTCCATGATGTAGAACTGGTTACACAAGGTAGAAGGGTACTCTGTGAAGTGAATAATGCTTTAATGTTATATATCACTCAGCAAAACTCATAGCTGTGGGATTAGGGATATTTTATTGGTATGTGGATACAAATCTTCATTATCTGAGTGTGGTTAAAATACTGGGAAATTGCTAAAATGAGGAAGGACAATGGAGCATACTTCTCAACTTTCCAGATTTTCACAGAATATACAGATCTTTGCCTCATATTTTGGTCTGTTCCTCATAAAATTTGTGGTTTTCTGGATTTTTGTCACAAATCACTGAGGACTGCATTCACAATACAATGACAGGCATTTGAGTTTCAGACTTCATATCCTTCAGAAAATGTGTAATAACACAAGACCTTTTATTCTAGCAACTTTCTAAGTTTATAGGAGCGTTATTTAAAATTTATCTCTATTTTTAGGCATTGTCCCCCAATTATGTTTGTCTTTGCCCAGATTTTTTGTGCCAAAAGGTTGAGAACTATGCAGTGGAGGATTCTTACCTGAAGGAAAAAATGTTTGATGTATAGGAATGTGATGCTGTAATCTGACTTGCAGACTGTGTAAGAGCAGGTCTGTCAGAAGACATAATGCATGCAGGAATAATGATCTTTAGCACTTAGGTTTGCAATCAGCTTGTTTTTAGCAGACTGGTTTCTGATAAGACAGTACCCGAGTTATTGCAGTAAGGATGCAAATATCAATTAGGTATTCTGGCAAGAGCATAGCCAGTCAGTTTCAGAGCTGAATTGCCTACATTATTAAGTACATGCAAACATAATCATATATGCATTGTTTAATACTGTTACTATGACAACCTGTTTAGGGTCATAAATCCCAGGTAAAAGTAGCACTTAATATCATCAGCCTTGGTTCAGCAATATGTTAAATAAAGTTTGCAGGAATAGTATGTTCACAGGTTTGTAGATTCACAGAAGGTTACTAGGCTAACAGCCCTAGAGCCCTTACAAGCCTAGCCATATTTATTCCGAGTTGCCCCAGTTGTCGGTGGTTAGGTGAGTAAAGTTCACTGAGGTAGGGGTCTACGGTAGTTAATACCAACTTCCTCTGTCCAGGAGGGACATGTGTGCTACACCAGAAGTGAATTTGTGGTCACCCATCCATTAATTTAGGTTGCATTTGAAGAGGGTCATGGAGGTGCTTTGTTTCACGTCAATTGGAATCTTGTTCCAGAGAAGTGGCAGTCTCTGGGTGATGTATCTATCTCTCGAGCATGACCTGTTCATGTCAGAGGATAAGTTAAGATCCCTGGAGCAAATGACCCTCTTGCAGTTTGATTTACGAATGTGTAGCATTTCCATCAGGGGCCAGAGACTGCCCTGTAAGCCAGGCACAGATCACCCCTCAGTAACCTTTAGGAGGCAGACTGCATTGGCAGGGCTTTCAGTCTTTCCCCATAAGACTTGTTTTGTGTACCCTGTAATTTTTTGGTGAGAAACCTATGTGGTCTCTCCAGTTGTTGCATGTGTCTGGTGAGGTACATGCAAAAGGGAATGTTGTACTCAATTATTGGTCTGATGAGTGGCGAGTATAACAGAATTATAACTTCCTTAGATCTAGATGTGATGCCTTTATGTATAAGATGTGCCACATAGAAGGATTTCGCTACTACTGTAGATAAATGGTGGTCAAAGTTCAGGTTGCTATCAACCTGAGTACACAGAACACGTACCACTGGGTGGGGCTGCTGTCTATAATGTAATTAGCTGTGATATCAGCTTTCCCAAAGGGAATTATAATGCATTTTGTTGCAATTAGCATTAATCAGTGGCTTTGGCACCAGTCATTTGTCTGCATTAAACCTGTCTGCAGTATATCAACATCATTGAAGCCTCAGTGATTGCTTCCAATTTGCAATCATTAGTGACTTGATCAGCCGCACGCTGTCCAGGTTTGCCTAGACTTCTGAGAAATAAATTCCAAATTGTAAGAGTTCCAGCACAGACTCCTGTGGTACGCCACATGTGACTCATCTTTTGCTAGAAGTGAATTCTCCCATTTTGACAGTATGCATACTGTGGTGAGCCAGTTGGCTACTCATCTGGTAAGGTAGGGATTAATTCTCAACTGTGAGAGTTTCTCTATGACACCTGAGCGAGGTTTGTGTCAAATGCTTTGGCTATGTCAAGATAGATGGTATGCACTGTCATTCCCTCGTTCATGGCCTTGGTGACTTTCTTGAAGAAGTCAACCATGTTTAACAGGTATGATCTACCTTTAACATATTCGAACTGGGTTGGTCCAGAGTTTGGAGATTGCCTATGTCCTTGTTAATAAGGTCCATAATCATTATTTCCATGGCCTTGTAGATGAGTCTAGTCAAGCTTACATGCCTATAATTCCCAGGGTCAGTTGATGGTCCCCCTCTGTGCAGAAGGATTACTGCTGTTGATCTCCATTCTGTCAGAACATAACCAGTTCACAGGCTGTGGTTAAACAGTGATCCAAGTGGGTCAGCTAGGTCATGTTTTAAGTTGTTTAAAAGGCAACCTGGCATGTTGTCTGGTCCCAGTAATGCTGTGTTTTTCGCCTTGGAAAGCCCCGAGATAACCTGCTCTCTAGAGATAATAAGCTGAGGAATGGTGGCACTTATACTTTGAGGAATGACTGAAGGGACAGGGGGAATGGTGTTTTCTCCAAATCTGTCAGCTAGCAGGTTGGCTATTACCTCAGCATTAGTATGGCTGGTGCCATCCACAACCAGTTCAGTGCATTCTGGGTATTCCCTTTTAGATTGCGGTTATAATTGAAGAATGTGTTCTGTTTATCCTTAGCTAGGGAGGCTTTTTTTCTTCAAAATTAGCTTTGGAGAACTCAGTAAAATCTTTAATTTGTTTATGCTAGAGAGGGATTTATTCCTCTGCTGAGCCAGTTCCATCTTAATATTGGACATTAGTTTCTTTCTCTTGCTGTATAGCCTGTTTATACTAGGGACTGACCAAGGTGGCTTGCTTTTTCAGCAATACCTGGTTTTAATCCGGTCAGGTACAGCCGATTCTATACAACTGCTTAAGTGGTTATACAGGGCATTGGTGTACATCTCTGCATAGGAGTACATGTTATCTGCATTTGAGGGAGCCTTGAAACTTCTTATATCATCATTTAGTAGGAGGTAGTTTCTCTTTCAAAAATTCTTAAGCATTTATGAGCTTGATGGCGTGTCTGGTCTTATAATTACATTGAACGAGACTGATTTATGTTCCAGTATTACCAGGGAGAACAACACACATTGAAGGGTGCAATGCTTTCCCATGTTAATGAGTACTATGTCCAGGACAAGTGAGTCTCTTGTTAGGGTGCTGATTAGCTGCTCCTGTGGATTTGCATTGACAGAGTGCAAGAACCTCTGATCCAGCATGTTTGTGGTCATGTATGTTTCACAGTCGATGGTTGAATAGTTAAAATCATCCATGAGTAAACTATTCAGCTGTATGGCAAGTGAGTTCAGCAAGTCCAGGTATGTGGTATGCTTTTCCTGATTCATGTTTTGGGACCTATACTAACTATGATGTGGAGGGGGCTTTGCCTATAGTTAATTGGACATGGAGTAGCTGAAGAGAGCCATATGTTTTGACCAGTCTTAATGTATACTTATCCTTAATTATGATGGATACACCTCTTCCTTTAGTTCTTTCATGCTCAGTTTGTGGTCTGAACGTATGTAAGACATTGTAGCCTTGCATGGCCAGGGTGCCTTCCATGCCTTTGTCATATATTATGACTACACAGACATCAGCATCTTCCAAAGTGAGGATTGCTTCCAGGGAGTGAAGTTTCTTGTTTAGACTCCTAGCATTAAGCAGCGATACCTTGAGTTTATCTAGATAGGATTTTGTTATGTTGGGAGGGAGGCTGGTTATTTTGACACTGCCTAAAAAAAGCAGAGTAGTGGTGGCTAATGCATATGCCTATCCAAAAGCCTACAGGAGACAAGTGCAGACCATAACTGGCAAACCTATGGCCTGTCGACCATGTGTTCCAAGCTGACATATATTGGATCCCCTTGGACTGATATCAGAAGCTAATCCAATTGTGAAAGTCAATCATTTTTTCTTTGTATTGTGGCATCATCCTTAGAGAAGGTAGAATGCTTCTTATTGCTAGGATTACAACCTGCCTCTTACTCATAATCTGAAAACTCAGTCATGTCTCTCTTTATATTGTCTGGTGGGGTACATCTCAAGTCATTCATCCCCATATGGACTATGACAGAGTCATACAGCTACTTGTGGTTGAGTGACTTGACAGATCTTGGCACCTGACAGGCAGCTAATCATGACCCACTCCTCATCCAGCCTGGTGACGGGAACATCCATGTGTCTCACAATGGAGTCAACGATGACAAATACATTAGGTTTTGTGGTGTTACGCCTTAGGGATTTATTTGTTGAGAAACTGGTGGTTGTGTTATTATGTGTTGTGGTCGTTTTTTGTTAAGTGTGTAAGTGGTTTCCATTTGGGAGGCCTCTGATCTTTTTGTAAGTTACAAGTGAGTACCTGTGCATATGTAGGTGTATTTGTTGTGTCCTTATTTAGTGTGGGAAGTGTGTGTCTGCAAAAATACTGTTTGGCCATTCAATATGTGCTTATGTGAGAATCTTGCCTCCAACTTCATAGTGTAACTACATCTCTCACAAAAATAATTTGTTTGTTTCACAGTCAATGACTGTCAATGTGACATCCCACTTCTGGTCAGGTAAATCAAAGTCTCCAAGATAGCAGCTTTGGTGGACGCCTGGTTTATTCATGGTTGCTTCTTTACATAATTCTCTACTGGGCAACTTTTGGTTTGTTTAGATATATATTTCTTTTTGTTATTAGCTTTTGTGTATCCGAACAGCACATGGCTGAGCAAGTTGAAACTGAACTGGGATACCGTCCTAACAAGGATGTATTTAACCAGCAATGCTTTAAACAGCTACTGAATCCAGAATTAAATCCACTTTTAGGATGTGATTTCAATAATGAAGCTCCTGTTGAGGAACCTTGTGATTAGGGTATGTTTAAGCAACTACTGAAAGATTTTGAGAATGCCTTATACAAACTGAAAAGAATGCAATGCCAATGCCTGCATATGGAGGCTCACATACACCACAAGGTGGTACCTAGGGGCTTGCTGGTACGCCGCATGCCCACTTATGGTAACACATATCCCAAACTCTTGAAACGCTTGCAAATGTTAAAGATTGAACTGAGTTTAAATTACATGTGACTACTTAATGAGTTTTTAGCCCCACAAGAGAAGGAACTTTGTAATAAATTAGAGAAATTGCAAATTGATTTATATTCCAGGTTTACTGCATCTATTCATTTGGCAGAAATTGATAATGTACTTTTAAAGGTCCTGGTATATGATGACAGGCAACAAATGATTAAAAAGAGGAAATTATCAAGAGATATGTCCCATTTTCATCAAGGCCATATTTTTGTATGGCCACATGGGTCCGAATGGACAACTGATACATCTATGAGCCATGCTTATTCAGCTGCTATGAACCATTACAGCTTTCATCTCTACAGTTGATGCAACAATCAGTAGATGCTACTGCCAGTACCTCAAATACATCAACTAGTGCCATTCCATGTGAGGCATCTAAAAATAATTCACTACTTAATCCTTTGCTTTTGGGAGCAAGTGGTGCTTCTTTTTCATTGAGTGGAGCTCGACCTAAGGACACTAGTAGTTCCACGGCTCTTGATAATGTTTTTTTAAATTTTCATGCCCCTTTCAGACTTCTGCCAACATTGAACAGGGGGCAGTACTCCAGCTCTGCACAGAAGAGGCAGAAACCCTCACAAGAGACCAAACATGCTGTAGAGGAGAACAACCACAAGAGAACTCCTCGTTAGTTTATAATCTTTCCTCTTGCGCGCTTATCAGCACACAGCTACTGAATCCAGAATTAAATCCACTTTTAGGATGTGATTTCAATAATGAAGCTCCTGTTGAGGAACCTTGTGATTAGGGTATGTTTAAGCAACTACTGAAAGATTTTGAGAATGCCTTATACAAACTGAAAAGAATGCAATGCCAATGCCTGCATATGGAGGCTCACATACACCACAAGGTGGTACCTAGGGGCTTGCTGGTACGCATGCCCACTTATGGTAACACATATCCCAAACTCTTGAAACGCTTGCAAATGTTAAAGATTGAACTGAGTTTAAATTACATGTGACTACTTAATGAGTTTTTAGCCCCACAAGAGAAGGAACTTTGTAATAAATTAGAGAAATTGCAAATTGATTTATATTCCAGGCTTACTGCATCTATTCATTTGGCAGAAATTGATAATGTACTTTTAAAGGTCCTGGCATATGATGACAGGCAACAAATGATTAAAAAGAGGAAATTATAAAGAGATATGTCCCATTTTCATCAAGGCCATATTTTTGTATGGCCACATGGGTCCGAATGGACAACTGATACATCTATGAGCCATGCTTATTCAGCTGCTACTGAACCATTACAGCTTTCATCTCTACAGTCGATGCAACAATCAGTAGATGCTACTGCCAGTACCTCAAATACATCAACTAGTGCCATTCCATGTGAGGCATCTAAAAATAATTCACTACTTAATCCTTTGCTTTTGGGAGCAAGTGGTGCTTCTTTTTCATTGAGTGGAGCTCGACCTAAGGACACTAGTAGTTCCACGGCTCTTGATAATGTTTTTTTAAATTTTCCTGCCCCTTTCAGACTTCTGCCAACATTGAACAGGGGGCAGTACTCCAGCTCTGCACAGAAGAGGCAGAAACCCTCACAAGAGACCAAACATGCTGTAGAGGAGAACAACCACAAGAGAACTCCTCGTTAGTTTATAATCTTTCCTCTTGCGCGCTTATCAGCACAAGTAAGTCTACTAGATAGAGGTTTGAGTTTTGTGCCTTCTCGACTAGTGCCAATTGACGATGTTATACTTGACATCAAACTTTTTGTAAGAAATATTGCTTTAAATTTGATATTTGGTGAGCAACAAATGGCGCCCACCCCTTTAAAACATACTAGTTTGTTTGTACCACAGCTACATCCAGTACTTGAGACATTCGTTAAAATAATAGAGAAAGAGCTTTTTAAAGCTAATATGACAAGGAATAACTTTTATAATCTGATGAATTTTTGGCTCTGCATGAATTGAAAAATAATAATGAATTAACTATATGTCCTGCCAATAGGGGGGGAGGGTCCATTGTGGTCTTTTATACCATCTGCTATAATACAGCTATGACTCAAATGTTAAGTGATGTTGACACATATGAATGTATAACTAAAAATGGTTTGAATATGATTATTAGAGGTATCCATGAACAATTATATGAAATGCAACAAGTGATTGATAAAGGTTTATATGACTTTATGTTGGTATCAGAACCTCTGTTACCTATTATCCATGGTTTGCCCAAAGTGCATAAATCTTTGCTTAACCCACCTCTTTGCCCTGTAGTGTCAAGTAGAGGTTGGGCTACTGAATTTATATCCATTTTTGTTAAACATCATTTAAAAAAACCTTTGGAGAAGGCAAGTGCAGTTCTGAAAGATACAGAAAAATTTTTGAGCACTTTGGGAGATTATACTACGGCACATGGTATGTTTTCTGATCAAACCATTTTGGCCACAATGGATATACAGACACTGTTTACAATAATACCTCATGATATGGTCGTTACATCTTTAAAGAGGCTTTTACTGACTAATACTGATTATTCACGAGTTAATTGAATGTATTAGTATATTAATGGATATTTTATCTAATAATGTTTTTTTATTTGATGATGTTTTATATAGGCAGAAGGTGGGTGTGGCAATGGGGACTCCATGAGCTAACAGTTACACCAACCTTGTGTTGGCAGATGGGGAGCGTGATGTAGTCCTCTCCAACCATATGTTTTCTATACAACTATTGTATTATAAATGATTTGTGGATGATATTTTTATTTTGTGGGAGGGACTTGAAGTAGATCTCTTGAATTTTGTACATTTGGAATCTTCCAGTGACTGCTTTAAATTTGTCTTGAATCATTCATGAACTACTGTTGATTTTTTTGGATACTAGGATTATGTTGCTTGATGGTACTATTAGTAGCTCATTATATAGACAACCCTGTAGAAAAAATGCATTTTTACACTATAATAGTATGTATCCTAGACATATTTTTAATAATATTACTAAAGGCCAGTATCTCAAAATGTCTCACTTCCACACCAATGACGATGAATGTAATGAAGCTATGTCCAGTTTGAGAAATGATTCCTTGGCCAGAGACTATAAGGAACATGCTCTAGATGATACCCTAAGTGAAGTTGCTACTTTGCGGCTTGATAAGGGTAAACCATTCTTTAACCGCTCTTATACATCTATGAAGTCTAATATTAACAATACAACTGGCAATAGTGTTAGACTGTCTTTAACTTATGGGAACAATATGCAGCACATATGTAATGCAGTTAATACGTTTCGGCCAGTACTGCTCTCTGATGACAGAATCAAGGCGATTGTGGGAGATAAGCCCAGGTACACTTTTAAAAGTAATTTATCACTTAAGAGACAGCTCTGCTACAAGTCTACGACTGTACCCTCTTTAGTATCAGATTGTAAAGGTACTTTTCCCTGTAGATTATGCAAAGCTTGCAGTCATATTTCTACTGTGATAGATTTTCAACATCCTATTAATGATTTTTTTTCTTTAAACTGAGATTCTATGCAGACTGCAGATCTCAAGGCTTGATTTATTTAGCTAGATGCAGAAAATGTACCTCATTCTATGTTGGGAAAACAGAATGTTGAAGAAATGGATTCTGCAGCATTTAGGTGACATTAGATGCAGGAATCTACTTAATGTCTTGGCTAAGTATGTTGCTTTACTATCTGGACATAGCTTTAAATTTATTGTACTACAACTTGTGCATATGAATAAAAGGGGGGGGTGATTATAAAAATAAACTTGAGACTGCTGAGACTAAATGGATTGTTAAACTGCAGGCAGAGAAGCTGCCTGGCATTAATGCATCTGTACCTTTAAAACCTATCCTTAAGAAATGCAGTATACATCAGTAATTGAATAGGTTTGTTAATTGGCTGCTTATTATGTGTTTTTTATTATTTAATGGTTTTTACTTATTTTAAATGTGTGTATCAGATGAAGCACACTATGTGTGAATGTGCTTATCCTTTGTTTTTGTCTCTAAGATAACAGCTTTGGTGGACGCATGGTTTGTTCGTGGTTTCTTCTTTACATAATTCTTTACTGGGCAACTTTTGGCTTGTTTAGATATATTTCTTTTTGTTAAGAATCCTCAATCCTCACCACTAGCACCAGTGGGGGAAGTACATTGGGAGGATGACAGATAGACACACAGTATTTCCATATTCAGCTTACTGCATTAAGTGCAATTTCCATTAAGAGCACACAGCGACCGCAGTCAGTTCAGGGCTGGTTTCTCCCTCTTTCTCCAGATCCCCAATAAGACTCCCCAGTGGCACAGCTATAGAGCTGAGATCTCAGCTGAGTGGCCAAGCCAAAACCTCCAACACTCTCTCTTTCCAACCAGTGCTTTGTGTCCCTGCCCAAGTAGCTGACACACAAACTCCTGGAGATTTGATTTACACATACACACACCTGGGAAAGGCTCTCACAGGTTTACTATCTATGCCCCATTGTGCCCACACTATAAGGTAGCAACTACTGCCACCAGTCAACACTTTATCAGCTACTCCAATCTTACTGTGTAATGTTACTATCAATGCAAATGGTAGTTTGACCAAGAGCAATGCTATTAGGAGTAGCCCATGCAGTGTCACCAAATAAATATGCAAGTACTCTCAGAGCTTAAATATGTCTCTACACAGGTCAGCCACAATGAAAGGTTTAAATATATTTAATAATAAATAATAAAAGAACAAGATAATGCTAAATATATACATACAGTAGCATCAGTGTTCAAAATCACAGGGAATATTTAAAACAGCATTACTGGACTATGCTTCACTATATCCCTGACTGAATCGAAGAGAATTATACTGTTCCCTAGACTTACTTGCTCATAGCAAGGCAGAGATATGTGGTGAATGGACATTGTCAGGGCAAAGACAAAATACAGAATGCTGTCTTTCACTAAGCGACTTCCAAAATTAATATCTCAAATATTATTGCTGGGATAGCCAGCAGAATGACATCACTTCTTGTCAACTGACTCTATCCCAGGTGAAAAACAACCATTGATGCAGTTGGTAGCATTTAGCATCTA